>NC_056747.1:1011588666-1011961166 GCF_019279795.1 Protopterus annectens | reverse complement strand
TGACTTTGCAAGGCAGACCTGCTAAATAAGTGTTCTGAAAGATTTGTTGCCAAATATTATTAACTGACAAATGTATGAGTCTGCATTACTTTTGGTGAACATTTTTCCATAATGTAACTAAAGATCAACATGTTTCCAACACATATGCCTAATCTAATCTTTACGACCTCAGAAATGTCATAGTATGGAATCTAAAGATGAGAATATTCAGAAGCCTTTGTCCCAAAATGTTATCACCCTCCAACTTACTTTGGGAAACATTTTCTCATAAATTTACTGAAGTTCAACATTTTTATACCAGATTTGCAAAATGCCACAGCAGCCCCATGGAACAGAAGGATAAAGCCCTTAATGTCCCCAGACAACCCATGTTCAATTAGCAGTAAGGCTGCTGCAGGGAGAGGATGGGAGTGAGCAGCCAGTGCTGTTTCACCCTTCCTGGGGGAGGAAGGCAGTCTAAGGTCCTTACAGGAAGCAGACTACGAGCCTGGTGAGCATGGTGCTACATAAGTGGTAAGATGCTTAGTTGGGAAGATGTGCAAGCAATGACGTACACATGCACATCTAGAGGCCAGCATCTGTGAGGCTGGCAAGGCTGCTGTGAGGGGATAAAATTTAGTTTACACTCCCTGGCAGCAGTATGTCCTTGATCTCCTCACTAACCCTGGTTATGGGTCAGGTGGAGCCCAGGAGGCTAAGGCAGGTGTGTTAGAGCTTGTGAACAAGGAGAGAAGCTGGTGGCAGATGATCATCATGGGGAGGAAAGAACACTTGCAAAATGACATTTATAGCTCCTTACTTCTTTATTTTCTGCACTGACCTTGGAAATTTCTGTCTAATAAGCTGTTTTTGGATACGAAACATCACTTTCACATAGCCAAATGAAAATTACTTTTTAGATGGAATTGCACAGTTAAGCTCCAGACTTTAAGATGTCGATCCTTACGTTTTTTTCTCCAAAATAATCTTAACTGCCAAAGTTATGAATCTGCATTTAATTTGTTGAACATTAATAGCGACTTTACTAAAATTCAATATTTTGTCATTAGATCTGTAAAATGTCATATATTGAACTCACAGACCTCATGATGTAATTGCCTAAGATAAGTATTCTGAAAGTTTACCCAGAATATTTTGACTGTCATAGGCATAAGTATGCATTTAATTTGACAAACATTTCTACTTAAGTTAATCAATTAAAATTTTTCTACCATATTCGCAAAAAAAAAAAATCCACTTTGATCTTTTAAGACCGGATGCCCTCTCTTTGCATCCCAAATGGTCTTTTGGTCATTTCACTTCGTAAGATGGGACTGTATAATGACACTTCAGAAAACATTATATAGGCACATAATATGAATATTCTAAAAGTTTTGTTCTATAGTTCCACAAAAGGCATAGCTATCTCAACTTGAGCCCTGTGCTGGGCCCACAAGCTAGCATCCCACCCTCTCAGTTCTTCGAGGAAAGAGGAAAAAAAAACATTTTTGGACTTTCTCATTACTGAAAGAAGCTGATTGGTTTCCCACATTAATGTAGCCAAACACTACCCACCAAATCCACCCTCAGGCGTCAACACAAAACTAAAAGTAAGTCTTCAGATTACTGCAAGAACCTCACTGGCTTCCTTCAGTAACACAGCCAATCATGGCCCAGCAAATCCATGCTGCCCCCCCAATCCATCCTCAGGCATCAACACAAAACTAAAAATGAGTCTTCAGATTACTGCAAGAAGCTCACTGGCTTCCTTCAGTAACACATCCAATCATGCCCCACCAAATCCATGCTGCCCCCCCCCCCGCTCTTCAAGTGAAGAGCAAAAAAAAAAAAAAGTCTTCAGACATTCACATTACTGTAATGTAGTCAAACACGACCCATCAAATCTATGGCCCACCAGCCCTCCAAACAAAACTAAAAATAAAAAATCTTCAGATTACTGTAGGAAGTTGATTGGCTTCCTAGAGTAATGCCCCACCAAATCCACCCCCACCCCCACCCTACCAGTTCAAGTTAATAGCAAAAAAAAAAAAAAAATAATGACTTCTTTGGATCACTACTCAGGTAATTCAGCCAATCCACATTCCCTCAGCTCTTAAAAAAATTCAAATGCCTTTCTGTACTGTTTTTTTCATACAGAAAAAAAGGTTCAAGCCTGCCTCTCGATCACAGCCACTAACACGTTGCACCTTGGACAATTGACCCTTCACCCCATCTTTGTTTTTCTACTGAATTAAACTAACTTAATTTTACTAAACTTCCAAATTTTCATACTGAGATTTATTACATCTATGGGACTTTATCCTATGAATGCTGAACAGTCCACACATGGGAGATTTAGCTCTGTTTGAATGTAGATACCCCTGGAATGATAACACTTAAAGAAAAACTCCCTGTTCCTAGAATGGTTAACATTGTTTTGACTCCTTTTTTCAGTTCTATTAATTTTGCAGCACATTGTTCACATCATTTCACATTTAAGTTATATAGCCATTTCTTCCCTTAATTCTTTTAACTGTCATACTGGTAGTTTCATTTGCTCTGCTGCTGTCCATATATACCAGTTTCTCTTATAAAACTACATTTGTTTGATAAATTCTTATCCCATAAACTGTCTCTTATTAATGAACCATCCAACTTACCATATTTCTACTCTCAGCTCAGAAACTTAAGCATATAACATCTCTGTATGACCTTGTAAAGAGCAAATGATGAATAAATGACAAGTTCATTTTAGGTTTATAGCCACTTTTCTCAGAATTCTGCTGTCCTGTCTTTATCCACTTCAAGATGAGTAAAAGAGTAAAGTACAGTCAATACTTCTTCCCAAGTTACATGTAGAAATTTGGCTCACTATAGTCTCATTTTATGCTTTTTAACTAACAGTCTTTCAGTGAGGAGCAAATTGAATTTCTAGATCAAACCTGCTGGTTTTCTAATAAATATGTTGGAGTGAGAGCATCCCAAAATTATCCTTTTATACTTCCAGACACATAAGCAGTGGAATGCAAATGTATTCCTCTACTTCTGTAGATGTATTTTTCCAGCATGACAACATGTGATGTTTGTGTGTTTTGTTAGCATGCCGAACAACCATAAAGAAACACTGAAGATATGGCCAAACGATGCAGACTTTAATAAAAATGGCCTGTCTAGGAGAAAGTGTTCCACATGGCATATAGCATGTTGCACAAACTACATATATATATATATATATATATATATATATATATATATATATATATATATATATATTGTTATATATATGCCCCCCCTTATAACAATGAGTGTAATTGCCTGGCTATTACTACAAAATCAGCATGCATGAACTGTGCCTGCATGACTGACCATAATATATACAGTTATTGCACTTGCAATGTCTGGCAATGCTTGGGATGTGATGTCTGGAAGTGCTGTTAGAGAACTGCCACCATCCATGCAACTACACTTAGCCAGGTATGTCGCAGTTCAGTGTGTAAACAGATGTGCGGCTCTTTGGCCTGCTAGTATATCTTGTGACCACATCTATAGTCCAGAGTATGTACAGAATATCTCCATCTACATCTGTACCAGGTACTGCTTCCAACAGACTTTCAGGCCCGACAAAAGCAGAATATTGGATATTTACAAAGTATTTAACGTTCTGCTCATAACATTAGCCATAGCACCCATCTGTCAAATACGGTCAAAAGAATAGGGAATCCTCATTCACTGTCCTTGGTGTTTGAATTTATGACCACATAAAGTGTTCAGACCACAATTTGTACCAAAGCACGTTGCTATAAATTTGGAAAAGAGCATGACAAAGAGTAAAATGCCAATCCTCGCTTTTGACACTAAATCGAATCAGTAAGTTATATATTCTAAGGATGTACATGTAGGATCAATGGATCTTAACCTCGTAATACATGGATTCTACAATTATGCTCACAAACTGTGAGACGGACAATGTTTTTATACATCTTTAAGCCATAAGAAAGATAATTAACATTTTGTTGAGTCTTTTACTGTTGTTATGCTCCAGTTTTTTTGCTAGTGCTAACCAATACCCACCACAGAAGAGGAGTGAGAAGCTAAGGTAGCTTTAAAGGTTGTAATGCATTTTGCATTGTCAGACTTTTTTGAGTGTGGCTTACAGCTTTTTAAAGCTATTACAGGACTAGAGATGCACTTTTAGTACTCATGGATGATCTCTACGTGGTAGTGCTAAATGTATTACAATTGTCAAAGCAGTCAAACACGTTGTGCTCCCATGCATTTTTTTTTTTTAGCCTTTTTCTTTTTAATCTTTATCTAGCTAAAGTTCCATGTACTACAAAGAATTCTTAGTATAGTACAGCTTTCAAAACTGTAAAAATATAAGGTTTATAAGTTTGTAGGTTAGTACTAGGCTAACTGCCCTTATGGGTCACTTTGATTTCTCATTTGGTGCTTGGAATTACCTATTTTGTTTAATGTTTAGATTAACCTTACCCATTCATGGACTATATTTATATGTATGTTATCTCTAGTGGTAGTAACTTGGAGACACACCATATATATTTAAAAAAACTCCCAATGGTGTGTTAAATCATTTAGGAGCTGCCACTGTTCATTAGTTTAGGGGAGAACCTTGTAAATTTCCTATTACCCATCCATAGACCAAAGTTGCACTTGGATTTGGACAGGGTGAACTTTGTTCTACATGGATGTGAAGTCTGTTCCACAGCAATGGTATCTCCTGTGAGATATACCTGCCCCTCCAAACCATTCTGTTGATATTGCAGAACTGTTTTAGATCCATTCAGTGAGTGTTTTTGATGGCATTTGATGTTCTGATGTGCAGAAGGACCAACAATAATAGGTCAGAAGATGCCCTATATGCCAGACACAGGTCACATCTTAGCTGTCTGTAAGAGACTGAGTATAGCGATAGGGCTTTGAGGTGGTCTGTGTAGAACAAATTATTTAAACTTATTATCTTTTTATGAGGTATGTCTGAAGGCACTCCAGCTGCGGCAAGTGTCTCAACAGATACATGTAAAAGGGAGAATTATACTCAATGAAGCACCTTATGTGGAATGATAAAGGGGGGCAATGACCTCTAAGGACCTGGAAGTACTCCCTTTTTTAAAGAGTTGCATGATATAAATGAATTTCCTCATGACAGTGCACACATGTTGGTTTTAAAGTTAGGTCAATGTCTACATACGTTCCCAGATCCCACAAAATGTCAACTCCTAGAGGCATATCTATGAAGTAGTTCCCTGGGGGTAGTTGATTCCCAAAGGATACATTAATACATTTTTTGCCATTTAGCTATAGATCATGATTCTGCACTAATTATTTTTGTTAGTTTGTTAGTACCCCTCCAGTTGTGTTTCCTGTGTCTCTATAACTAGTAATACATGGAGCAGTTAAAGCTCTATGTACTAGAAAGACTTAAGATTCAGTCTTACCTGCCCAAGTACTATACAGGCTTATGAATAGGTCTCAGCCATCAATGGATGTAGCATCTATAACAAGTAGGCTACTATGGAAGCTTAGCTCACACTAGAACAGCCTCACTTTACTGCCATTTTCAAGACCTAGGCCAAAGGTTACTTTAGCTCTTCTCCTTATATTTATAGCAAGTACACCATGCTTTTTGCAAAAGAAAACAAAACAGAATGGGGGAGGGGTTATGCTACTTATATGATGTTGTCCCCCATTAACATAATAGGCCACATTATAGCAAACTGCATTGATGATGAAGGCCTTAAATGGATCTTCAACAATATAGCAATAGGTGGGCAACTTAATTTGTTCACTGGTTTAGTGTATATACATCCACCTTCTTCAGGTGCAGCAATACAACAAACCTTGCTTAACATGATCTCTAAAAACATTCTGTGATTCTCAGTGATGTCAGCTTAATGCTATGGAATCACAAGGTTGCAAACTTAACAAAATGCTTCACAGTTATAACTGTGCATAGCTGGTAGAGCAAGTCATAAGACCGAACACTCAAAACAAATAATAATTTCCACCCTTGATCTCATAGCAACTACTATCCAGCACCAATTTTTCCATATTAGCAATCACTGCCTAGTCATTTCTAAATGGTCTTTTAAGACTGAAAAAAACTCCTCCACAAAAGTTTTACAAGCAAACCTTTTCCCAAGAATAAACTACCACAACTGGATATTTGGATGTTTATGCCAACAATTCTCGCTCAGATAATGGGACCCCCAACATTGGAGTTCATCAAGGGTCTGTGTTAGGGCCCTTTCTGTTCTCTCTCTTTATCCATGATGTGAACCTGATTTACCCAACCAAAACACTGTAATCTTTGCAGACTATATTACGCTGCTTGATGTAAGGCCCTTCACATCTTACAGCTATGCAATTAGCTCTTCAGCAACACACTCCTAATCAACAATAAAAAAAAAATATTTTCAACCAGCAAGAAACTTCATGTCATACAGACTTAAGAACACTGCTTGACCCAGACAATAGCATATCTTGCAGTATTTACAATAACTAATACATGATGCTACACTAAGAAGAGATGTATCCAAAGAAACTGAAGTAAGCAGGAAAGAAAAATAATTTTGTACTTTTGCCTTTTAACAAAAATCATTGGTACTAGCTCAACTGTACTATTTAAAACAGATCTCTTAGCAATAATGACTAAAGTACATAAATTAAACTATACAAACAAAAAGCCGCAAAACAGATTAACCAGAATGGCTTCAGTGGTGAAGAATCGATTCACTAGGCATATAATATGTAACAAAGTAATTTATTAACAACACACAGAGGAACAAATTAAATAAATGAATAATATTAAACCAAATGTGTCAAATCCAAGCACTTTCGTCTCCTGTGTAGGAGACTTTTTCAAGAACAGAGCATGCCCAACAACTGAAAAACTTTTATACCATCATTAATTAAGTTTCAAATCAAAAGCACCGATCATTTTCTGTTTTCACTAATTGAATCCTTTGGTGTAGGGTGTGATAGTTAAAGGTATAACACAACGAAATGTGTAATAAAATATGCAGTTTTACCATGAATCAAACCAACACAAATAGTAAAAAAAAAACATGCGTGTGTATACCATTTGTGCATTACAATCAGTTGTCATAAAATTATAAAGTAAAAATATATATTAAAAAGTATATAACTAATACATTAATGTTAGGTTTTACACATGCATATACATACACACATGCTTGTGTAACCTATTCACGAAAATTTATAAACATATAAATGAATAATGTCTGTATGAGTATAAGCTAAAATATGTGTGCATATATATAACTTGTATACACAATAAAATTCATTTTAGGGGGTCAGAATGCACATGAAATTAATAAAAGTAATAAAAGTTCATTGTTAACATTGAACAAATATGTTGGTATCATAAAAAATGTTTTTAGGTTTAATAAACAAACGATAAATGTAGTTATAATAAATTAATAAATAAATAGATAAATAAGCATATTATGTTAAAGACTTAAAAATTGTTGGATAACCACCTATGTTAAAATACAATGTATAACAAATTCACCTATCTAGGCTCAAACTTCAAAAAACAAGTAATTGAAATAGAATCATTCAGGCCTGGCCATTGAGTAGCATTCGTTCTTAATTGCCATAAAGCTTCATTCATTTCCAAATCTAATGGCCATGATCCACCCCTTGGGTTCACTTCCATAGCTTCTATGATAGTAAATTTAAACCCATGATCTGGCCATTCATTACAATGCCTTGCCAAGGCGTTTATATCCTTTTTTAATTTAATGTCCCTCAAGTACTCGTAAATATGTGCCTTTAACTTTCTTTCCATTTTTCCAATATAAAAACAGGTGCATTTGCAACAGAAAGCACAATAAACGACTCTTTCAGTGTTACAACAACATTTTTTCTTCTGGGTAACGCTAATGCCATTAATGTTACATTTCATGCCTTCCATTATATATTGGCAATATTTATAAGTAAGGGTTTAAATTTACTATAAATACATTTATCATTTGTTTATTAAACCTAAAAACATTTTTTATGATACCAACATATTTGTTCAATGTTGGCAATGAACTTTTATTACTTTTATTAATTTCATGTGCATTCTGACCCCCTAAAATGAATTTTATTGTGTATACAAGTTATATATATGCACACATATTTTAGCTTTTACTCATACAGACATTATTCATTTATATATTTATAAATTTTCGTGAATAGGTTACACAAGCATGTGCGTAGGTATATGCACTTGTAAAACCTAACATTAGTATATTAGTTATATACTTTTTAATATATATTTTTACTTTCTAATTTTATGACAACTGATTGTAATGCACAAATGGTATACACACACACACACACACACACACACACACACACACACACAATTTTGTTTTTTTTTTACTATTTGTGTTGGTTTGACTCATGGTAAAACTGCATATTTTATTGCACATTTCATTGTGTTATACCTTTAACTATCACACCCTACACCAAAGGATTCAATTAATGAAAACAGAAAATGATTGGTACTTTTGATTTGAAACTTAATTAATGATGGTATAAAAGTTTTTCAGTTGTTGGGCATGTTCTGTTCTTGAAAAAGTCTCCTACAAAGGAGACGAAAGCACTTGGATTTGACTCATTTGGTTTAATATTATTCATTTATTTCATTTTTTCCTCTGTGTGTTGTTAATAAATTGCTTTGTTACATATTATACGCCTAGTGGATCGATTTTTCACCACTGAAACCATTCTGGTACATAAATTAAACTTCCTACTTATTCACCCAAAAGGATAACTAATGATCTTTTGGCAATGGATTCATCAAAGCTCAATTCCATCCAGCTGGTCAAGTAAAAGTACCCCTCCTTAAATCTATAAAAGCAAACTAAGGGTGAGATTCAGACTTAGCATGAGCAGAAAGCTTTTACACAGCCATTTTCCCAGTTTTGCTAAGACTTTCCAGTTCTTAGTCTGCCCTACAGCTGAGGTTTCCTGCAAGCAGAGGTCTCAGCATATATAGCAATTGGCTTCTAGAGATGTATGCTAATACAGCAGTCTGGGGAGTGGTTAATGCTAATTAGTCATGTGTTCTCCCTCAAAAATGCCAGCAGCTCTTGATTTACACTGCTGAGCATAAAATATCAGGGTTGGAAGAAACAGTGAATGCCATCAAAAGACATCTGTCCTCCATTCACTGCTATGGAAGCAGCTCCTTTGCAAGTAAGTGTGGAGGTGGAAGATGAATTAGTGTGTGTGTGTGTGTGTGTGTGTGTGTGTGTGTGTGTGTGTGTGTGTGTGTGTGTGTGTGTGTGTGTGTGTGCGTGCATGTGGGACAATACATGCGGGTGAATACATGAATGTTTTCGTGATTGAATTGGAGGATTGTTATCTTCTGGGTGAATGTATGTGTGGGAGTGGGGGTGTGATTGTGTGTAAGGGGGTGCCTTTACCAACACGATGCATGGAATACCAGGAAAAACACTACCACCAAGGGTTGGGAGGGTGGCTTAATGGTTAAGGTGTTTGCCTTACAAACACAAGGTGCAGGGTTTGAGTCTCACAAGGGATAATTGGCTAAAAATGCAATGCAGTTTGGGCAGTACTAACCTATAAACTATGAACCATCAGGTGTAACACTGCTAGTGTTAGATAATGGGTCAATAATGAGGTCTTTCTCATTGTGACCATAGCTATCTCTGTTTGCATTTTCTCACCACCACACTAACTGACATACATGCAGTTCCTGTGAGTAGTGAATATGTTTCTGAATCTTAGGGTGTTTTGTGTGTGTGTGTGTGTGGGGGGGGGGGGGTTGGTCGGTTGAGAGGCTGAGTCAGAGAACTAAATATCTGCAACTTATTAATTTTTTTGCAGCTTGGAAAAAAGGCTACATTTCTCTTAAAAATAGGATTTTTTTCCCAAATTGTGTGGAACAGTTTTTCAGATTCAATAATACTATCATCAGCCATAGATGCCTCTATCAAATAACTGCAAGTAGTTAAACTCTCTTATGATTTGTTTAAAAACACACTGGAGAGGCCCATATGCCCTTTCAAAATATTGGTGTGGCCCAGTGTTTTTTTTTTCACCAGATTAATATAATTTTAGATATGTTACTGCTTAGTATAAGGTTTAAGACTAGTAAGAGGAAGGAAAGAGTCCTAGCAGAGAGACCACATCTATGCAAGCTCTTTGTCTTAGCTCAGAAGTGACCACACTGCTTCATGATGGATTGAAAGGTGCATTTCAGCAATCACACTTTTAAACTAATAAAATAGGAGACAGAATGACAAAGGCAGGATGAGATAGGGCTTTAGGCAGCAGACAGAAGTTTAAAAGTAATAGTGAAAACAACAGTAGAGCAATCAAGTGTGACGTGGAACATGGCTATGTAGTCTTATTCTGCAGTGCAAAGCAGTCTGGGTAGGAAGATGCAGAGCTACAAGTAATGATACAGGAGAGGACAGTGGATATTGTTGTTAAACTGAAACATGGTCTGGGATATGGAGGTGCCTGAGTTATGTTGTTCAGGACTGCCAGAAAAAGGAGAAATAAAGAAGATGCAGTCTGCAAAAAAAGAAATTCTTAAATAAAACACAATAAATAAAAATAAAATAAATGGGTCAGTGACTGAGCAGTTGGGGCTATGAACAAGGATGTGAGGAAGAAGCAAAAAAGATAAATGCGTAGAAAGCCAATGTGATTACATATGAATGGGTGTCTACTAATTACAGCAAAAATAGGACCTACAAATGGGATAAGGGAAAATGGAGTAGACATTGTACAATGAGGTTAACAAAAAGGT
This sequence comes from Protopterus annectens, assembly GCF_019279795.1. Classification (NCBI taxonomy): domain Eukaryota; kingdom Metazoa; phylum Chordata; order Ceratodontiformes; family Protopteridae; genus Protopterus; species Protopterus annectens. The sequence continues at coordinate 1,011,950,371 of NC_056747.1, read as the reverse complement.
GACAGAGATGGTAAGGGCAGTGAAGGCTAAAGATGAACAGAAATAGCAAAGGGGATCAAAAAGGAATGCAAAGTTGTTTTAGGAATATAGCAGAAAGAATGAAGGGAGGGTGGGATGGAGAGAGCTGGACAAACTGGGCAAAGATTACAAAAGACTGAAAAAAGATGCACTCAATGAATACTTTGCTTCATCCTTCATTGTGGAAGGGTGCCTTGCTGTGAGAGACAGTACAGAAAGAAAGGAACAGTGAACAGACATCAGCATAGACTAGGTGGCAATTCAGAAGGCACTGGCTGCCCTCAAGAAGGAAAAAGCACAAGGACCTAATAGGCCCATCAGAAATTTGGCCAGTGTGTTTGCAGACACCACCTGCAAGTGACCTTTAACAGATCACTGTCTATTGTAGAAATACCAGAGGACTGGAAGGCAACAAGTGTGACAGTACAAGGTGGAGGGGGGAGGGGCAGAAAAAATTGAGGAACTACAGGTCTGACAGTTTGACAACAGCAGCAGGAAAAGTCATGGACAGACTTTTGAGGGGAAGACTGATATAATTTCTAACAAGAATGGCAATTTAAGTCACAGACTTAATTTTGAGGGGAAGGCTGCTATCATTTCTAGAGGACAATAATTTACAGGACAGTGACCATTATGAGTTCATGGTCAGAATGAGCTATATGTTAAGCCAGATCAAGTTTTATGACAGAATTGTGGGTAACATTAACAAGGCAGTACCAATAGCAAGACCATTGACTTAGTCCCACACAAGTGACTGATAGTAAAACTGGAGGGTTTGGTGGTAGGACCAAGCCTGATGAATGGTTGAACAATATGGTATAGGTGGTTGTGGTGAAGGGAACAATGTTATTACTTAAGAAACTGAATAGTGGAGTACCACATGAGACTGTTCTAAGTCTAATACTTGCCAGTGTGTTTTTCTCTGATAATAAGTCTGAGGGAATAGATAACAGATAAAGCCTCTTTGCTGTTGACAGTAAAACAATTGGGGAGTGAGTCTAGCAAATGGTTTGGAGAGCTGAAAAAATGTATGGAAATATGGCAGTTAAGGTTTAATGCAAACAGGTATAAGGTAGTGCACTTAGGCCATATTAAGCCACATTAGCCCAAGTGTGAATTATTAGATAAGGGGAGTGAACTGATGGTATCACAGCAGAAACAAGATTTGGGGTATTAATGATACCTGGAGGGTAGATTCCAGAGCTAACCAAATAATGTCTCAGTGCTACAAGGCCTTTGTTAGAGCATGGCTTGACGACTGCATGCAATTTTGGAGGCTATGTACATAAAAGGACATTAGGCTACTGGAAGGAATCCAGAAAAAAAAACTTACCAGAAAGATTGATAAAATTGAGAGGAAGGAACACAGCAGAAGCTAAGGACCTGAATCTCTTCACACCTAAGGCCAAAAGAGACAGGCAGGGGGCATGGTGCTGCCACAGAGGGTTGTGTCATGGATATGGGAGAGAATTATTTTAAACAGAAAGGACGGAGTAGGGAGGAAAATATGGAAGCAGAAGATTGCAGTAATTAGCTACTCCTTCGTCTCTGGAAGTACTTTTTCACAGAGAGAGTTGTGACTCTATGGAAGGAACTAACAGAATGGGTAGGGAGAAGGAATCCATAGAAGCATTCAAAAGATCATGAAACAGGTGGACAAAAGAGTAAGGAGAAGGTAGGGATTGACTGTATGTACAGTGTTAAATACACATAAAAGGACACACTATATATATATGCTGATGTTTCTTTCTCTTATTAAGAAAATGTAACGTAATATATATCCTGTTAGTCCATCCATCCCCAACCCCTTTTCCCATTTTTGCACAGTGACAATTATCTAAAAGTAAGGTTCACATCTAGAAGCAAGGTTCATACTGCTGGTGGCTAGCCTTGCCACAGTTGTTCTTCCATACCACATACTAACACATACTCTCACACCTATGGTCAGTTTAGTGTGTCCAAGCCACCTACCGCATGTCTTTAAAATGATAGAGGAAATCTTTTAACGAGTAACTGTTTTTCCAATGTGTTACAGTGGATGTTGGGTTTTGTAGAATATCATTCTTTTTTTCCTCCTAATATTCATTACAATGCATATTATCTCTAAACTAAAATATCTTAGTAAGTAAACATGCCTGAGTCCCTCTTTCCTTGTCACTCACTCATTTCAGCCCACATGCTATGTAGCGATCTATTGTTTGGTACCCAGACACAAACAGACTTGCTAACAAAGTTAACAGACTTTTTTTAGATCAATTATTTTATTACCTTTCCTTATATCATTTTTGCTGAAATAAAGTTTAATGAGCTGCATCTGAACATCTGGAATTATATTAGGTGCAAAAATATTTGAATATAACACAGTCATCCTGCTCTATGGGATTTTGGAAACATTGGCCTATATCGTTGAAACACATGCTCAGATCTTTGTTAATATATGATACTTCATAATTTTCTAAAATTATTTACGTATGGTACCTCATGACTATGAGAGCTGTCATTTTTGGCTTCTATCTAAGATGTGCTTTTCCACCCAAAAAAACTGATTTCTGTTTCTGTAATAATTCCTCTGTATTCCAGTTGTTGAAACATTTGCTCTGTCATTTGTCATGAGGCAGTAACTCCACACAACAGACACATGAGCACCAACAACAAGCCTGTGTGCAACAGCCAGCAGAAAGAACAAATCAGCAAAATATAACAAAGATAGTGTAGAACATGCGCCCTAAAATATTACAATATATTTGTAAGACTTCATTGTGCTCTGTGATACAAGATTCCATACTTACAGTTATACTGACTTTCAGTTTTTTTATGCTCAGTTTAAGCCATTTTTGTCTGAGTTTCAGTTCCTTCAGCCTCACTGCTTAGAGCCTGCTACAGTGTTCATTACAATATGTTAATACTCACGAATGCTGCTTATGTTTTGCTTTGTAATCTTGTATTATCAGACTGATTACTTGACATAATTTACTTCTATTGATGTTGTTACATGATGTAGACTGATGGCCTCATTTATTTCCCATTTGTTTTATACAGTAGGTAAGAAAATATGCACACTAATACAGCTATTTATATTAAATTAGGAATCCCAAGAAAAAAGAAAAGGAAAAAGCATCAGGCTTAAAATATGTGAAGTTTAGTGAAGCCAATGAAAGCGGATATAGCTGCATTTCTTAATTTTGGTTTAGGATGATTCTCCACTCTGCACCCCATAAAGAAACATTTTTTCTTTCTTTTTCAGACTGTGCTAAGTCGTGCTTTTCTTTTCCCCTCTAAACACATTTGCCAAGACAAAAGCATAGCACTTACGGTAAGAGAAATCATGATGTTATCGTATGCAACACTGACTGCTTTTCAGAGTTTGCAAGGACTCCTGACAATGAAGCAGGGAATTCTGGTGAAAGAGATGAGGTACGAATGAGCAGAAACAGTGTGCTGGAAAACAGCAATTCTGATAAATTCTTTCCAAAACTTGTTTTAGAATGTATAGAAATAGCAAACACTGTAACAAAATTCTATTTCATGGATTTGTTCTGGGAGAAAAGTTTACAATTTGATTTGTTTTACTAGCACAACTTTTTGAAATACTAGTTTCTGTCTAGTACTGTTTCTGAAGTGTGTCACTAAATGTGAGTTTAAGCACTGCTGAGTGTACAAGAGGCCTTTCTTAATATACCTCTGCAGATAACTTCAAATGCAAATACACTAATCCATTCTCTTATTCAGACTTCACAAATGGGATGTGTTATGAAATGTATGCAATTATCAATCAGAATTTATAACAATTTGACTATAGATCCACATAAACTGTTATTCATTATTTCAAACAACATTTTATACATAAACATAGTTCTCAACTTCTTTGCTCAAAAATTGGGACAAAGTCAAAAACTGGGAGGGGAGGAGAATAAATGCCCCAAGTCGGGGATAATACTAAATATTTAAATGTTATTCTAATGCACTTTGCTGACTGGATTAGTGTCAGTAGGCCAGCTGTCTCTTTTCGGGGAAGATCTGAGGTGGTGTTCATACTGACTAAGTGAAATTTGATCAGGGCTCCAAGAAACTTCCCCTTCTTTTTTCCTGTAGGCCCGGTCTGATGGCTGTGACAGAGAGAGAGGTATTCCAGCAAGAAGGAGGAGAGTGTGTCAGAGGTTAAAGAAAAAAATATCAATGTAAGCCAAGTCAAATGCTTAATAAAAATATGTATATTGTAGTAATGGTTGTTTCACATATATTATCATGCTGCAAGAAGGAGGCTTGGAAGATGATATGTTGCAGCATATGATGAGTGAAGCAGAACTACAGGAAAAGGTTAAATTGTGCTGGACAGACATTGTTGATAAGTGCTTTCTGGGTGAAACAGGCATATGGAATAGTGAGTTCATAGCAGTCATACAGTGGTGCATTTCAGCTGGTGATGGGCAACTTGTAAACAGCAGTCTAGAGTGGCCAAGAGTAGAAAGGCAGGATGATTTGGCATCTCAAGAAACTGCTACAAATCTTAATGTACAAAAATAAAAATCATATGCTGCTGTTGCAGTGGCATAGGGCATTGGTGCAAAAAGCAATTGTTTCAAGTTAAATGATGGTCTGTTATGTGGATTTCAACAAAAAGTAGAGCAACACATTAATAGAGATCTTCTGTCAGACACTATTGTTTCTCTTCTTAGTTTTTCAGCTAAAGACATTGGGGATTTGATGCATTTGGGATTGGAGACATTCTGTGAAATCATGTTTGAAACAATTCCTTGACTGGAAATTTCTCCTGTGTTGGAAATGATTAAAAACACAATTTGTGTGATCCTTGGAAGGATTATAAGTTGATACAAAATAGGGTTGTGCTAAAAATAATTGCTATAAAATTTACAACTTCTGATATGACAGCTCAAGAGCTGAGGATTTATTTGGGGACAGTGTCAAAAATGTTCGAAATAAAGAAAATAATGGATAAAACTGCAATTGAGGAATGGGGTGTGGGAGTTAGGGGTCAATCTAAACATTACTTATTGAAAAAAAGTTTATATTTGCCTAGCATGGCTTTGATGACTGACAAAAAAGGTATGATTAAATACTGGGGACTGCCAAAAGTTTGTTTTCTTGTGCTGACAATCACTTAATACATCCTTCTTTAATAAATGTTACAGTCACACAGGAGAAACAGTGCATTTTTTGAAAAACTGTAAAATTATATGCATGAAGTCTGTGAAAGTTAGATATTATTGGTTCAGCTGTGAATTATATGTGGCTCTATGGAAGAAAATGAAAATGTTAGTGGGGTAATGGAAAATGAATAAGGAGAAACACAGGAATATTATGAATAATAATATAGAAGATGAATGATGAATGTGGATGTAGAAAATAATACGGATAATGAAAATGAAGATGGTAATAATTAATATAATGTTGATCCTAATAACATGTGAGGCTTTAAGTTAAGAACAACATGAAGAAGGTGATGGTGATGAAGGTGGAATTAGGGGTGCAATTTGTAATATAGTAATAAAGAAGAAAATAAGATTGAAACAAAAGAAAGCTATATGTAATAGAAAATGATAACTTAACCATAATTTTAAAAAAATATTAAAATTATATCAGGTGAATGGTGTTTTGAAAAAAAAAAATATGTTTTAAGCTTGTTGTATTACTCAAAAGCAAATAAATACAACTTTTAGACAATTACAATAATTTCTGGCCGATGTATACTAGCAATGAGCATATTAGTGGGTCAGCTCAGGTTGAACAGTTTGGAGAAAAAGCCAGTGAGGTGAGATTGTGTTGGTTTGAACATGTACTGAGGAGGTATGCTGTGTATATTGGGAAAAGGATGCTAAGGATGGAGCTGCCATGTAAGAGGAAAAGAGGAAGGCCTAAGATAAGGTTTATGGATGGGGTGAGAGAGGACATGCAGGTGGTTGGTGAGACAAAGCAAGCTGCAGAGGACAGGAAGAAATGGAAACAGATGATCTGCTATGGTGAACCCTAATGGGAGCAGTCAAAAGAAAAAGAAGTCAAGATGGGGAAGGCATACAACACTGTTGACAGAAGGTGTGGTCTGGGCTATGGATTGTCTGGTCGATTTCTTTGCTTAACCATCCATTCACTAAAACTCTTACATTATTTTTATTACATGCAGAAAAACATGCATTTTTAATTTTCTTAAAAATTATATACTCTTCCATAATTGTCCACAAACATTTGTGTACTGTATCAAAAGCTTTAATTAAATTTAATATCATGAATGCTATCTTCCATAATACTTTTCATTTTACTTTCCATTCTCTTCTGAATTATTTTCATAAGAATCTTATAATCTTATAATTTGTATTGCTCAATACCTATAGGTCTCCGATTTTCAATTTTAGTTTTATCTTCCTTTTTTGGTATAAATTTATGTATATATACAAAAAATAAAAGTTATGTACTTACCATCACTATGCATTTATGTTGTCCATTTTCATTCTTCTTCAACAAATGGGTTTGGATCTGATCTTCAGATCTGACTCGGCCACTTTCTCTAGATTTTAGTATCTGACTTTTGAGTTCTTCCCTTACTCATAATGCCCCTAAATGCTGTGTTACCTCAGATTGAGTTTCTGCTCTTATACAGTGTCACAACAAAGTATGTTAATACTGAATTGACAGAAATGTGATAGCTGAAAGATCAGGAGGACAAACAGGTTCCTAGCAACAATTGCGACAATTCCGTTAGGTCTCTACCAAAGAAATGGATAGGGGCGAGGTGTGGGGAGTTGAGGAAGACTGAACATTAACAATGCATAGTTATGGTGAGTACTATCTGATACTGTCATTTTCATTCATTCCTGAATGAATGGGACAGAGTCCCCAGCTATGGTATCTTTGGGTGCCCTCATGGAAGGATGGTCACTTGTCTACTAAGATGTTGGATTTCCTTGGTATGTGCATCAATACAAGAAAGTGGTTGGAAGAACTCAACCACTGCCAAACCTTCATATATTCTCAGCACAGGGAATAGGATCTGGTTCCCCCATTTCTTGATGTACAAGACATGTTGTCCATTTGAATAGCAATAGTTCCAAGTGGAGGAGAGCTCTGAAGGTCCTGCAATTCTAGAAGCACTACTGTCATCTTCAAGACATTTATATGCAAATTGGTCTCTTCTGGGGACCACATACCTTGAATGGTACATCCCAAGTAATGCCCCCCTCACCTCAACTGGGAGGTCTCCATGGTCAACGTGGCATTTGGGGGAGGAAGAATAAATGGATGCCCTTGACAAATTTCTTCAGAGTGTATCCACCACAGCAGGGATTTTCTGAAAATCTGAGATAATTTTATCAGATGATGTAAGGGATGTTGATGAAAAGACTATTGCACTGCTAAAGTCCATTAAAGAATTCAAATATGGAGAAGAGAATAGGTATTAAAGTTCTTGCAGAATCCATTGACCCTAGGGCTTTGAGTATCATTTTTGCTGTGGGGGGTGAGAAAGAACCTGTCTGACATGCGATATCAAAGGAAGATCTCTGTTTTGAGGTAGAAGAGCTAGACAATTGACTGTATCTAGATGAGCCCTTATAAACTCCAAGATCTGAACTGGTTGAAGTTGTAACTTGGCCAGATTGATTGAAATTCCCAGAGAATAGGGTAACTGGAGTAAGTAATCCATGGCTCTTTCCAGAAGATTCCTGGTCAGTGCGGTAAGTAGACAGTCTTCTAAGTAGGAAAACAATCTGAATCAGAGCAGTCTTAGATGAGCTGCTTCCACTGCCATGCATTTGGTGAACACCCTGTGTGCTGTGGTGAGACCAAAGCAGGGCTCTGAACTGATAATAACTGGCTCCCAGCCAGAACTGTAGGTATCTTCAAGAGCATCTGTTCATTTTGATGTGATAGTACACATCTTGAAAATCAGTAGAGGACATCCAGTCATCCTTTTGTAGGAGAGGCAGAATGGACTGAACCATGACTATACTGAATTTGGAATTTTTGAAAACTGGTCAGGTCCCCTGTTTTCTTTGGCATTAAAAAGAACCTTGAGTAAATTCTGGATCCTGTTTGGTCTAGGGGGACCTCTTGGATGACTCTTTTGTCTAGCACCTTTTAAATCTCTTGAGTTGCTGACTCCCTCTGATTGGTTGGAACATCGGGGAGACATTTTCTTTTCCTTTGGAGAACTTGTAAAAAGGGAATGAAATATCTTCTGGATATGACCTTTTGCACCCATGTATCTTTTGTGATGGTTATCCAGGCTTTTAGGTGCAAGGAAAAGCATCCCCTGACTGCCTCCAGAGAGGGACAGTGCAGCAACCTTTCAGGAGAGCTGAAAGGATCTGTCCAAGAAGGACTCTTGAGACCATTGATTCTGTGGACCCCCCTCTGCTGCATAGGTGGCATCTTTCATTGTAGCTGTTCCCCTCTCTGCCTATGGGTGGAAAAGTATCTACATGACTCTTGGAAAGGGTCTTGGTACTAATGGAACCACAACCTTATACCATCATGTTGATTCCTAGAAATGGGTCTCTGTGGGGTAGAAAAGTGGATTGCCACAGCAGACAAAGTCTTTCCATCTTTCTCACTGCGGGAAAGCAACTGTTGTCCAAACAAAGAAGATCCATCTAAAGGAGTATTGATGAATGATGCCTTGAAGGACTCCTCAAAATTGTACAACTGCATCAAGGCATGTTTCCTAATGGCTATGCCTGAACCAGCTGCCCTTGAGGAACCTTCAGCTGCATGCAAGACTAACCTCATGCACGTGTTACTAATGGATTACAAGCAGGCCAGTCATGAGGAAAAATACTTTTGTTCCTCTGCAGACATGGACCAGGGGTAGAGATAGAAATTTCCTTAACTAAGTTCCTCTGTAACGTAGTGAAATGTGTCAGGTAATTCAGTGACTACAAGGCAAAGGTTGCTAATACACTCACTTGCCAAACCTGTCCAATGCTCTAGACTCCCTATTAGGGGGATGGACAGTGGAGCTCTGTTCAGCCAACTCCTTTTTAGTGGCTGCTGCAACAACCATGGCATCTACAGGAATTCCCTTGGTCCAGTGTTGCCTGTCTAAGGGGGTGGTCAAAATTTTGTCTGGGAATTTGGGGATTGGTTCCATGGAGTCTGGTTCCTTCTATGCCCCGTGGGAGACAAGGTCTATAACCTCATCCATGGGAGGGGGGGGTAACCCAAGATGTAGATTTTCCAGACCCAAAAGGCTTCCAAGAAAACTGTTTCCTCCTGGGAAGAGGTTTGAGAAAAACCAACCACCTTTCTGGTGAAGGATATCTAAGGTGTCTGTAAATGAGACATTCTCAGGTGGAGATCTAGAAGACCCTTCCCCTTCACCAAAATTGGCATCTTCTGTGAGAGATTCCTGTGGGAACCTCTGCTGAAGAATCACTTCAGTGGGGCATTCTGGAGAGGTATTGGAAGAAGCAGGGAGTTGTCTGGTAGGAACTGCTTGGAAGATCATATGGGCTGGCTGTCCCTGAGGTGTAGGATGAGTAGACTCAGACACAGGGTCTGAAGAGGGAACAGGGAATGTATCCAAAGGTGCAAGAGAGGAAACTGCTCTGGAGTGAGAGAAAACCCTGTCCATCACTTCAAAGGTGGAAGGACCAGGAGAAACCAAGAACAATCTTATCAGAGCTAAGACTCTCATTGCAGATTATTCAAGGCCCTTCCCAGCTCTCAGCTCTGAGGGAGGAGTCAGAGCTGAGCTGTCAAATGCCAAAGGCCCGAGGAGAAGTGATGGCTCTGAAAGCTTCAGAGTCAAAGACAGATCCCTCATATCTGATGTCAATGCTTCAGCTCTGGGAACCATCATGCTCAAGAGGGGTAGGAGGTGATCAGATCAGGAAAGTTGCTGGAATGGAAGATAAAAGAATCTTTGCATCTGACAGTTTGACTCTTGGGGATCTCAGATCCAAGAGCTATGAAACAGTAGGTTGGATCATTGAAGGAGTGATAGGCTGGAAGGAAACTTTAAGGCTTACAAATCTGATGGTAGATGGAGCTGACAAGAACCCCATCTCAATCTGTGTTCTAAGGAATTTTCTCATCATCATATCCACCTCTGCCACAGAAAGACTTTGGGAGGACCTAATGGAAGAAGAAGAAGAAGAAGGTGGCTTGGAAGACTTTTTAGAAGTCTCCTGAAGAAAAGGAGATGTCAACCTCAGAAATACCCACTCTGTGGGGAAAACCTTGGGCTACAGAGCTGAGAAGACTTGACAACAGTAGACGCCGGATCTGAAGAGTTCAGACCTGAACTCTTTAATACCTTCTTAGTAGGTTCAGAAGTAAGTATTGTCTTACGAGACCATGCAGGACAGTGTTTTCAGTTGTCCCTGGGCTCCTTGGAAATGAGAAGGGGTTTGAGCCCCTGATGATGAAGAACTAGTAGAAGGAGCAGAAGCTGAAAGGATGCCTTTTAAAACAAGCTTGTTCCTTCTATCACTAATGGTCCTGGTCTGAAATGCTGTACAAATGGAGTAGTAGGTGGCCACATGTGCCAGGCCTAGACAAGAAAAACACTGCCTGTGAGTATCAGAGTTGGGGATCTTATGTCCACAGGAAAGTACATTTTTTGAATCCAGTAGACTTTTCAGCCATACTGTTAGGCAACATGCGATAGCAAACCTACAAAGAAGGGAGAAAAGAAAAAGATTTTTTTAATTAATTAATTTATTTTTAATTGGTTATAAACATTAGAAAATATATACACCAACAATGGAAAGATGAGAATATACTGCAAAATGAGGTAACAGAGGAAGCAAGGTTACCAACAATGGTGACAAAGATTAGAAAAAAAAGAATATTTTCTTAATTTTGGTAGCTAGAAGGTTTAGAAGAGAAGTAAGGAAAACACTATTAATAATAGCAAGGAAAATATATCTGAAGAGAAGAAATATAAGTTTTTTCACTCACTAAACCCGCAAGGAGCTTGAGAGATCACAATCCCATCCAAACCTGAAGAGTGGTAAATGAGATCTGAGGTAACAAAGTAGTCAGGGACATTATGGGTCCTAGAATCTAGAGAAAGTGGCCAAGTCAGATCTGAGGATTGGATCTGAGCCCATTCTTTGAGGAATGAATGAAAATGACAACAGCAGATCTTTCATTTAACCACTCATTCATAACTTGTAAGAACTATTTTTCTGCTGGTCCATAGAATTCTTATAAAATGTGTATGATATTCCATCTGATCCTCAAATTGACTGTAAATTAACTTGTCTAAGTACCTTATCTAATTCAGATAAAGAAATCTTGTTTTCCAATTCCTTATTTTCTTTTTCTCAAATTTTTAACATGACTTTTTTTGTACTTTATTTCTATCTTGACACATTTTCTTTACATAAATTATTACAATATTCATATTTCTCCTGAGATCTGCTTATCTCTCCTCTATTATTGTTCATTTATCTCATTATACAAGTATTTTCTTTAACTATGCTACTCAAATAAGCTGATATATCTTCTTTTTACCTAGTAAATAATGTCTTTGCTTAAGTAATAATTCTTTAATTTTCTTTTGATTGTTTTCATAAGTTCTCCATTCTATCACAGAATATTCTCTATCATTCCTTTCCAAATTCTTTAAATCATTCATACAATTGTTTTTAAATTTACTTTCCTGCCTTTTTTTACATCTGACTGCCATTCTAAAAACATTTTTTATATTTTTCTTTCAAAGCTAGCAATGATACAGATCCATTTTTATAACACACTCTAGTGGAAATGTTATCTTTCCATAAACACATACTTATTTTTTTCCCATTTTCATCTCATAATTTCTCATTTATTCTTTTTATTCCTTTTCCCAATCTGATATACTCCTTATTTACTTGTATTTCTATCCATTTGGATGAGGGATCTCCAAAGCCTGCTACAAGTGTCTCTTCCTTAACTATTTTTAAACCTTGTGATATAATAAAATAATCTGTTTCCATCTTATATATACCTCAACTATATGTCCACAAATTATTGTTCCAAATCTTTAAATTGCCACATTTTATAACTTCAAATTGTCTTAACATCCTTTCCTCGCTTCTTTTTTCCTCTCAAATGCAGTTAAATTATCCTGTTAATATTATATACATATTAATCAATACACAATCCAAAATTTAATGAATTATTTTCCCTTTCATTACTTGTGACATAGGCATACAATTATATAATTCCATATACTTGACTATGCCATCTTAAATCTACAGTAGTTAATCTTCCCATCATTACCAACATTATAATCAATATTTTCACTGACTTTCTACCAAATACAACAATGGCTGAACATAGTTATTTTCCTCTGTTCCATATAGTATCTCCTCCTCAAAGTTTCTTTGTAATCTCTATTCATGTGTCAAAAATATTACATCTTTCAATATTAATATGTCAACATCACACTTACTACAACAATTTTGGATGCCCATTCTTTGACTTATATTTTTGATAACTATATGCATTTAGTGAAAGTACTCTAAAGTTGTCATTATGTCAGTGTTGTAGCTTACCAGAAACTGTGCAAATGTTACACTTATTCCCTTTACATTTTCTTTTTCTGTCTCTTACTCTTTTTACCTTTCACTATTTCCAATTTATATCTTTCTCGTTACTTATTTCAGAACATTATTCTATATTATCTTCTGTTTCATTTTTTTCTATTTATCCTTATCTTTATGTTTACCCTGGTCTTGCTTCCCTACTTCCTATTTATTTTTTATTGGTGCTGTATTTTCTTTTTGTATATTGTCCTCTCTTTTGTTTTCTTCTTCTTCTCCCTTTTTCTCTAGATTGAAATCCACCCAAAAATGCCCAGTTTTGTTATATCAACCCATTTCTCCACAAATATAACATTTCCTCTTATCACAGTTACTTATCAAATGATCATCTTTTTCACAGGAAAAAAAAAACATGTTTTTAGTTGTCCCCAATATTTTACAACACCTCTGCTCTCTCCCACATTTATCAAATTGATTTATGAATGTTTCTTTCTCCATTTTCAGTACAATATGACAGTCCCATACCCCAGTCCATAATCCTCTGTTATCATACACTTTGCTAATGTTCATAACTTCTTTACAAAGTTTGCTTAAATGTCTCTCTAAAGTCTCTTTTTCAATTTAAGTTTGAAATTGAACATGCATTCTCTTTTTTGTTTCTCTGTGAAATGATTTAGCCAGATAAGAATTCCACAGATTACAGTTGTTCTTCTTCTCGTACTTTCCCCCCAAAATTTCCAGAACAGAACTAGGACCAAAAATAATGTTGCAAAATGTCTGTTTATGAATAAGAATAAAAACTCATACCTCCTGAGCTTTCAGTTCAAATGGGATCATTAAATTATTCCAAATGTCATACCTATCCATTTCTTTTTTCTTATAGTATATAACCAAATCTAGTACTGTTTGTGACCTTTGGAGCTTGTAGCACAGTTTTGTCCTTGCTCTGCTGTTTTCCAAAAACCCTGCTGTGAGACCAGAAAAGATAAAGTGCTTATTTTCAACTGTTTTTCTGCAGTTCTGATTAACTAAACAATATTTGCTGCATATCTCTTTAAAATGTGCAACTGTATTTTAGGCTTAGTGAATTGAATCTTTACCTTTGTTCTGATTTTGGTGGCTTTTGAGTTGCCCGCCTCTACTATAAATTTGATATTGGACACTCTTCCAGTCCCATTGCATCAGTTCATTCTACTGAGTACAATAAGATCAGTTGTGAAGGCACACCCCTTTAGCTTCTTAACCTTAAATTATATTCTTTCTCCTCACTTTCTGCTAAAAAAAAAATGTGCCTCTTCCTACTTCATTTTGCTTGTGCTTATGTGTTCAACTGAATTTAGTTTGCCACATTTGTTACTGCTTGTCAGTAGCCTGATTAAATTGATGACAGTATTCTTCTGAATTTCTGGTTTATTTGAGCTGTTTTTTTTTTTACTGGTGTGGTTGTGAGCTAATTTATCACATTTGCACTGTTTTAAAGACATTTACTGATAACTGCTTTTCATTACTGTTTAACTGTATTTCATTGCTATTTACTGCAATTCATTATTGTTTAACTGCATTTTACTGCATTCCATTAATGGTTTACTGTAATTTTTCATACTGTGAGTTCTTTTTTGTCTATAAGTGGTTAATCTGTGCTTTTTTTGTGAGTTTTACTGTGTTCTTAACCCTTACATTGAGTAGCATAGTCTGAATATAGGTTTGCTGCATCCAGAGCTGATTGTTTTTGCCTTCTGTGGTTCTGGCAGCCATCTTGTGTTTGCCTTCTGTGTTTCTGGCAGCCATCTTGTGTTGGTAGGGGCCTATCTTCTCTGCTAGTGAGAGCAGCAGGGCTGCCTAAACCTTGTCTGGCACAGGCTGATTGGTAAAGAAAGCAGAGGCTAGCAGGATTGGCTATATTTCTGTGTTACTGGAATCTTCTATTTTTTGTGGTATTTAAACTCCATGTTTGAGCTGGTTTAGGCTTGTCTGCACATCACACACCATAGCTGCACTGTTTTAACCCATTGTGAGGTATTCCAACTATAAATTTTCCCTTAGTAGCACTTGTGTTGATCACCTAGTAGTACTCCTCTTAGACCTTGCACCCTATACCCCCTTAGCTTTCTCTGGCCTCTCTCCCTCAGATTCTGATAAATACGGATGGACAATTTCCTACAGTTTCTCCTGCCAGTCTGGTTGATATGGGTATCCTGAGGCAGTGTAGAAACTGCCTCATGTACATGGACAACCCTCTACTACTACCACCTAGGAACACAACTTGTGAGAGATGCAGTTACATTAAGAACCTAGAGCTTATGCTTTCTCCCTCACATGCCAGTATATTTGGCACTAAGAAGGTTGGCAACACAAACACCACAACTCAAACACCATCCACATCTACACAACATGCACCCACATATACAGAGGTCCTGAATAAAAACATACCCAAACAAAAGAGACCTCAAAGGCAAAAACACACATGAACTTCACTACTCACCACACCACACACCACACATAGTCCACACACCTGTGTCTCACAGCCACTAATCCCTAAACATAAACATAACATATTAGTCACAGGAGACTCTACTGTGAGACACACAGATGTGCCCCTCACCAGGCTGGATACGAAGAAAGTCATGGTTAGTTGTTTGTCAGGTGCCAGTGCCAGAATCTGCCATATCACCCATGCATTCAAGTCTCTCAACAACAGGTACTCTGTCATAGTCCATGTTGGCATGAATGACTTGAGATGTACCTCCCTGGACTATATGAAGAGAGACATGATCAAGCTCACTGAATATGTGTCCCAGGCAGGTATGTTCCTAGCCTTAAGCAGAATTCTACCATCACCCAGAATGATGCCGCAATACAAACAGAAAATGATTGACTTTAACAATTGGCTTAGTTTCTGTTGTCATTCCAAGGGGATCCAGTATCTGATAGCCTGGGAAGACATGATCAATAGACCATGATGCTTTGACAGACATGGCCTGCATCTGTCTCCCTTGAGCTTCAGGCTTTTGGCCAAGGCTCTTGCCTCTGCCATAGTATCTTTTTAGGCAATACCATGAGGTCAAAACTAACAACATGACAATTTCATCAAAACGCACATTAAAGGTCATGCTGCTAAATGCTAGGAGTCTAAACATGAAACTGCACTCATTGCAAGCATTCTTAACCTTGGAAGATGCTGATATTTGTGCAGTCACAGATACCTGGTTCAAAGCTGCGGAGACTGCCTCAGCCATACCAGGTTACTCATCCTATCATAAATTCAGACTCCAAGCCAAGGGCAGCAAAGCAAAAGGAGGTGGAGTTGCAATATATATTAAAGACATACACATCTCCAGGCTGGTCAAACAGTATGATGCACAAGAGACATTCCAGGTTCAGTTAACTGTTGACAAGACACCTATTCAAATCATAGCTAGCTACAGGCCCCCAACTTCGACTCAAGATGTCCAATCCACCTATCTGGACCTCTTAGAAACTATCAAGATTCAACCCTTTACCCTGATCCCAGGTGACTTTAACTACCCAACCATAGATTGGAAGAACTACTCATGCCAAAACACAAACGCCCAGAGATTCCTTGATTTCATCAATGCAAATGCCTTGGACCAACTGGTCAAAACTCCCACAAGAAGTGATAATATCTTGGACTTGGTATTAACCAACATGAGTAACCACTGCAGCATCCCTACAGTGTCATCCTCCCTGGGAAGATCCGACCACAAAGCGGTCACTTTTAAAGCCAACATCTACCCCAATCCCCCCTAGCTAGGGTCAAACAAAAAAGTCTTCTCCAAAACTGATTACAACCTCCTGCGGGAAAGTATAAGTAGTTTCACAGCCCCCTACCCCTCCGTAGGAACTGGCACATATATCCAAACCTATACCAAAGTACTATACGAGCATTTATGTAGCTGCATGGAATCAGGAATACCTGACAGGACAAAATCATCCTCCTCAAGGAAGAGTAAACTTGTCTGGTGGACATCTGCAATAAATAAACTGTGTAATAAAATGAAAAAAAAATGCTGTCCAGGACCAAAAGCAGGTGCCTAATTAGAAGAAATTTCTCCTTAGCCTGAACAAGCAAAGATGAGCACAAGTGAAATCCTCCAAAGCAAACTTCAAGTCCAAACTGGCCACATGTACTAAAGACATTCATAAGGCCTTCTTCACATATGTCTACAATCTGAAAGGAAGCACTCAGATCTGCTCAGAACTAGTAGTCAAGGACACCACATACACAAACAACATAGATATAGCCAACCTGCTGTCAGACAGATTCAGTGAAAACATTACCCTTCTGTCCCTCCCATCAGTACAATAAATTAGGACATCCAACATTTGCCCCCTCCTCTTATCTCTAGGGAGCAAGTCATCACTGCCCTTTCAAAGGCAAAAAATACAGCCTTCATGGAACCGATAACATCCCAGGCTGTATCTTACATGAACTCAGGCAGGAACTTGTAGCACCATTAGGCACCCTATTCAACCATAGCCTGAGTACTAACTTTATTCCTGCCAAGTGGAGGACAACCACTGTCATCTCTTTGCACAAAATTGGAGCATCCGCCAATCCAGGAAATTATAAAGCCATCAGCCTAACTAGCCTGAACTGCAAGGCCATGGAACGGATTATCATGCACCTCATTAACAAGGACATTGGCAACCTCCAAACACCTGATCCCATACAGTTTGGTTTCATCAAGGGGAAGTCATGCCTGTTAAATTTTGTTGACTTCGAGACAGTTGCCAAAGCCATGGATAAAAGGAAGACGGTGCACACTGCCTTCCATGACCTGGCCAAAGCCTTTGATACTATTCCCCATTCAGGTATTATAGATACACTCTCTCAATTAAGCATCAATCTATATGGTACCAGATGGGTAGCAAACTGGCTAACTGCTAGAAGCCACAAAGTCAAAATAGGGAAGCTACCTCAAGCAATAGACCCGTAATGAGCAGTGGACCCCAGGGATCTGCCTTGGGGCCATTGTTGTTTGGGATATACTTTTCTGAGATGCAGGCCCAAACCAGTGGGCTATGGCTGACCATGTTTGCAGATGACTGCAAGCTGGACACTGTCATCAATTCCCCTAGTGATGTAGACATCCTCCAAGAGGGTCTCACCCAAATAAATGACTGGTGCCAGAAACATGGCCTCAGACTGAATGCCAAAAAATGCATCATCATCCTCTTTGATGAGAGTGATGTCCCCACAAATGATCACATTAATAACAAGGTCCTAAGTATGAAAACTGTTGTGAGGAACCTTTACACCAAGGCTGATAACAAACTGACTGTTGACCACCATGTTGCCTCCTTTGTACGGAAAGCTTTCTACATGGCCCACCTCATTAGTAAGAGTATCGCATACAGGGACAAGGAAGTCATAACATCCTTGTATTCTTCCCTTATAAGATTGATTATTGAGTACAATACCCCTTCTAGCATGTACCTCACAAAGCACATGCAGCAGCTGGAGGGACCACAGAGGTTCCTCACCAGGAGAATCCAGGGCCTCAATCATCTACTGTACACAGACAGGCTAAAAGCCCTGTCCATCTACTAAGTATCATGCAGACTCCTGAGAAGTGACCTCTGTGTAGCATACAAAGCAATCTCAGACCCTGTCTTGATGGGACTGCTGCATATCTGCAAGTCAAGCTCCACTCAAGTAACCCGCATGCGTGACGTGAACCTGGTCTGTGACAACAATAGGATTTGTGGGCAGGACAGATTTGTGTCCAGAGACTCCCCCTTTTGTGGAATAGACTCCCTCTCCACTTTAAGCTGAGTACCTCATTAACCCTTTTTAAGTGCAACCTGGATAACTGGATGAAGAATAGATGAAGAACAGAAAATGCACCTGTTGGACAGGGGCACTGGGTGCTGACTTCTTGGAACATGGGCTAAATTCTTGGCTAGGCTTGTAAGGGGCTCAGGGCCAATAGCCTAGTAACTTCCTATGATCCTTCTTTGCTCTAAATTCTCACCATAAATTTCCTTAGATTGTTGATATCTCCTTTCCTCTGTTCATCTTTCATCACTTTCTCAGCAGTTTCTTTAACAGTCTTGGCAAATTATTTCTTTGTTTGGCAATCTTATTTCAAAATAGCTTCTGATTCCACTGATTGAATTTTGTTCATAACTTCACCCCATGAAGCAGCTTTTCCATTCTCTGGCTCGCTCTGCAACAACAATTCACAGAAAATATAATTCTGCAACCCTATGACTGGAGGCTTGTGATAACGCATTCATCATTGTTTTGAACATTTGCTTCCAATGAAACACACCAATTCTGCTGAAACGGCTCCTCAGAATTTTGTAGAGATTGAAACAATGTAGCAGCATTTGTCTCTGTGCCATCTGCCATATCGGATTTCCTTGATTGCTGTTCTCCCAGCCACCACTTTGCTAAGAATGGAACAAGCACTCTCCTAATGAGTCGCGGAAGTTTGCTGATATCCTAGACAAATTTCCTCTAGTAGTATAAATACCACCTCGTGTCTCCCCTGAAGTGAAGCTATTAGCCTAGTTTGGTCATCAAAAATATAAACATAAATAAGATAAACAAAATAAATAAAAATATGCATTCCACCCCCATCACTGCTGCAAAGAATAAAAGTTATGATTACAGATGAGAACAAACTTGTATCATATACACAGAAGAATATACACAACTACTAGGTAGATAGAACATCTTAAGCAGTGAACAGCTAGTTAATGCAACAATAACCCACATAAATCCTATACTTCAGACACATGTATGAACATTAAGAGTGTTGCTGATCTCCACTAAAAACAACTAAGTGATAACTTCAAAAACAAAATGTTTGTTTTTTATTTTGTTATTTAAAAAACACTGCCAGGTTATGAGCAGTCAACTTCAGGTTTTCCCTTGAAACTTGAAACACTTCAACCCAGCACTAGAAATAAGGCAATTTAAGGCTGGCACTTACTAAAACTCACTAAAACTAGCACTAGCTTGCAGCTTGCACTTCAGCCCTATACTCAGGAAGTATAAGGCTCTTTACTCATCCAATCAGCAATACAGTCCCAACCATCTATTCAGGCATGTTCAAGGGACAGCTTCAGGTGTGCTCTCTGGTCCAGCTGGTGAATCTGGGCATCCTGAGGCAATGTTACAATTGCCTCATGTACACAGACAACCCCCTCCTCCTCCCGACCAACACAAACATATGTGAGAGATGCAGCTACACAGCCAAACTGGAGGCTAAGCTCTCTCAACCCACGATTGGATCAACCAGTCACAAGGAGAAGGGCAACACTAGCACTGCATTACCAGACTCACATAGACCATCCATAGCTGCACCAGAAAACAACTTTCAGAAACACGCAAAAACATACTTGGAGGCCCTAAATAAGAACCTGCCTAAACAACAGAGACCTCCTAAGCATACACCCAAGCAATCCCCACCCCA
This sequence comes from Protopterus annectens, assembly GCF_019279795.1. Lineage (NCBI taxonomy): Eukaryota > Metazoa > Chordata > Ceratodontiformes > Protopteridae > Protopterus > Protopterus annectens. The sequence continues at coordinate 1,011,930,423 of NC_056747.1, read as the reverse complement.
CAACAGAAACCAGGTAACACATACATCACAACGTCAGTGTGCCAAGCAAAAACAGCCCCTAAGGCTAAATAGCACACCTAACACACTAGTAATCAGTGATTCTATCATCAGGCACACAGACATACCACTCACTAGACTGAACAAGGAGAAGGTTACTGTAAGCTGCCTGTTGGGTGCCAGAATGCGCCACATAACACCTGCACTCAGGTCACTCCACAACAAGTACAAATATGACTCTGTCATTGTACATGTTGGTGTAAATGACCTGAGACGTACCTCCCTGGACTACATGAAAAGAGTCATGGTGGAGCTCTCTGACCATGTAGCCCAGGCTGGTATGACTCTGACTCTGAGTAGCATCCTGCCGTCACCCAAAATGATGCTAGCATATGAAGAAAAAATGATCAGTTTCAACAATTGGTTAAACTACTGGTGTCATTCAAAGGGGATCCAGTACTTGTCAGCCTGGGATGACATGCTTGACAATCCATGTTGCTTCGCCAGAGACAGCTTGCACCTGTCGCCCCTGGGCTTTCGAATACTGGCCAAGACTCTTGCCGCCCCAATACTGCCTTTTTTAGGCAAGGCTCCAAAGACAAACCCGCCTCCATAAACAACAATAATAAACAAAAACTGAGGGTAATGCTGCTCAACGCCAGAAGTCTAAACCTAAAAATTCACGCACTCAAAGCTCTCCTTAGTATGGAAAAAATCGACGTATGTGCAGTGACAGAAACCTGGTTCAAGGCTCCAGAGAGCACCCCAGCACTACCAGGCTATAACTCCTACCATACCTTTAGGTCCCAAAACCAGGACCGGAACACAAAAGGAGGGGGTGTGTCCATATTCATTAAGAACCCCCACACCTCCAGGTTAGTAGCACAGCACGCGGAATCTGAGACCATCCAAGTGCAATTGACAGCGGTTAAATTGACTGTTCAATTTATAGCTTGCTACAGATCTCCCACCTTGTCTCAGGACCCTCACGCAGCATTCCTGAGAACATTAGAAAGTATGAAGATTCTACCCAACACCATGCTACTGGGTGACTTCAACTATCCAAACATTGACTGGGAAAACTACTCAAGCTCAAATGCCCTAGCCCAATGCTTCCTTGAGTTTATAAACTCAAACGCCCTTGAACAGCTGGTCACCACTCCCACAAGAGGTGACAACATATTGGACCTGGTCATCACCAACATAGGGAACCTATGTTCCACACCTGAGGTAAACTCGTCATTGGTAAGATCAGATCACAAACTAATCACACTGGACATCCACATCCTGACCCCCCCCCCCCAGTCAAGGAAATCAAGGTAAAAAACTTCTCTAAAGCCAACTTCACACTCCTCAAGACCGAGGTGGGAAGTTTCAAAGCTCCCAATCAAATGGAAAATGATGACCCATTGGCAGAATCCTTTATAAGTGCATTCTATGAACACCTTCAAGAATGCATGGACCGAGCCATCCCAATTAAAACCAAGACCATCTCCTCAAAAAAGAGGAAGCCAGTCTGGTGGACCCCAGCCATAAATAAACTTTACAACAGAAGGAGGAAACTCCTGCAAGATAGAACAAAATCCCAAAATAAGAAGGCACCTCTGATTAGCATCAGTAAAAAACTGTGCTCCCTCATTAAATCATCCAAGGCCAACTTCGAAAGAAAAATAGCCAATGACTCTAAGGATAACCACAAGGCCTTCTTTAACTATGTCAAGAGTCTAGGGGCAAACTCTCAGATATGCTCCGAGCTAGTGCATAATGGCCATAAATATATTGAACCAACCGACATTGCCAACATCCTGGCTGACAAGTTCAGTGCAAACTTCACCCCCCCCCTCCACCAAAGGGGCTAGCACCCATCCCAGAAGAATGTGGCGCTCCAGATATCTCAGACACACAAGTAAAGACAGCCCTTGCAAAGGCCAAAAACACAGCATCAATGGGACCAGATGCTATCCCAGGTTGTGTCTTACATGAGCTTCAAAATGAACTAACCCCCCATCTCAAATCACTATTCAAACTCAGCCTCTCTACAGGCTATGTACCCAAAGAATGGCGTACAGCAACAGTCGTACCACTCTACAAAGGTGGTACCACAACTGACCCTGGGAACTATCACCCTATAAGCTTGACTAGCTTGGTCTGCAAAGCCATGGAACACATTATCATGGAGCTCATTAACAGGGACATTGGGAACCTCCAGACACTGGACCCCACCCAGTTCAGCTTTGTTAAAGGCAGATCTTGCCTCCTGAAATTGGTCGACTTCTTCGAAACAGTCACCAAGGCCATAGATGAAGGGAAGGTGGTCCACACAGCATATCTGGACCTCGCTAAGGCATTCAACACCATCCCACACTCAGGAATCATAGACAAACTCACCAGCTTAAATATCAACCCCCATGTCACGAGATGGGTTGCCAATTGGATCTCAGACAGAACCCACACGGTAAGAGTGGCAGGCGCCATGTCTGACTCTAAACCAGTCACAAGCGGAGTCCCACAGGGCTCAGTCCTGGGACCCCTCCTGTTCGGTATATATTTCTCTGAAGTACAGGCAAAGGCGGAGGGACTGTGGCTAACCAAGTTCGCAGATGACTGTAAATTGGGTGCAATAATTGACTCTCCAGCTGACACAGACATCCTGCAAAAGGGTCTCACAGAGACAAACACCTGGTGTCAAAGTCACGGCCTCAAGCTAAATGCCAAAAAATGCATAGTAATCCCATTTGGGAAAAACAAAGTACCTACAAACTACCACATAGATGGGAATCCACTAAGTACAGAAGAAGTAATTAGAGACCTGGGTACCCAAGTAGATAGCATGCTCTCCTTTGATAACCACATAGCCAAAACGGTCAGGAAATCCTTCTATGTGGCACACCTGATCACAAAGGGTTTCTCATCCAGATCCAAGGAGGTGATTGTGCCTCTTTACTCCTCACTCATTAGGCCCATAATAGAATACAATGTCCCATTTGGGATGTACCTCACTAGACACCTGCAACAACTAGAAAGACCACAGAAGTACCTCACTAAGAGGATTAAGGGCCTTAAACAATTACCCTAGGAAGCACGACTAAAAAAGCTCCAGCTCTTCTCAGTCGCTTAAGTTCTACCCTGGGATCACTTCAGTAGCCCTGTTGACAGAGGCCCAGGTTACTAATCTAATGGGGAGGTGAAAGCTATCACTCTGTGGCTAGGCTTATAAATGCCCATGGGAAGATAGCCTAGTACTTACCTATGAACCTATAAAGTATCAACATATACTATAAAGCAGCAGTTGTATGGAAGATTACATACCTTGAACATTTTCACAGTTATTCTATGTTGCAAATTGTACTGTTGTCATCAATTTAGTTGTCAGCACAGTCTTCCTTAGTATGATTGAAGGTCCATGGCCCCATACTCAGCATCTCTGCTAATGATAAGTGCACTTACAGAGGGTGTATCAGAGAACAAAGGCTTACTGGAAAGGTTTGTATTTACTGAGTCAGGAACATTGATATGCACTTTGTTAATATTTTGTAAGAAGATGAGATGTCTGTGCAGTTATGAAATGAAGATTACTAACAAAGTGGGTGTAAAATATACCATGTATACAACTTAAAAAGAATGGTTCACTGTTATGACAATTTATAACTCATTCCTTGTATAAAGGTAATACAATGAAGTAATGCACAACAACTTCTATAAGAAACTCATGGCTTGCAGCCAGTTGTTTGCGTTATCATCCTCACTTCTCCAGTGATCACAGTCACACAATTATATTGCAACAGGAAATATTACAACATCCTGATAGCATGGTTATAGTGCAGACTAAGTGTTTCACATAGTGCTTTTGTAATAAAATGTTCAGGTGGCACAAAATGTTAACCATCATGTGTCATTGTAATTCCATAGGTACAGTGTTCATATCTTGTGAAGGTGCCATCTACATGAAGAAGGATAAGGATTGTGCCCATTTTACTTTATAAATCCATATAGTTGAGAACCCATTACAATGATTTATGAATAACCATTTCTTTCATATGTGACTTCATCGTTTGCACTACAGTTGGCAATGCTCATTAGTGACCATCAGAGATGCCTTGTAAGGAATGACAGTTCACATCCAAAGGCAAAAACTCAAAATTTTGTTTTATGTGCAAAGACTTAGCCATCAGTCATGCAAATAAAGCTGGCAGCAGTATGCATTCCTCAACAGTTTGGACATTATGGGATGCAGAAAATTGCATTTGTTATATACCTTGTTCAATGGCACATGTTAATGATCTATGTCCTGAGTAATAGCATAAGCAGTACTAGATTTGAATCCATATTAGGGATGTTACTTTTATGTGCTATACTACATGTGTGACCTTGTTATTCTTTGCTTTAAGCTGAAATACACGTGCAATATATAATGGTAATGTTGAAATATAATTATCTGCTATGGCTGCTAAACATGATAATGTGAATTTTGAGACCTGTATTGCTCACATCACTAACTACAGTAGTAACACACTTCTATGTGCATGATTTGAAACAAATAGTGCCATGTGCAATACCATGCAGGAATACAAACAGCAAGATACTAAATGACTGAAATATGAATAGCACAGTAACACAGCTTTCAAGGTGCATTTCAACATTGCTTCAGTTGAGTATCTTTATAATGATCCCCAATGTACATTGCACTGGTACATACTGTGGTGTATATCACCTCCTGTTCACTCTGTGTAGCCCATTTCTCAATATTCATTATCACATAAATGCGTAATACTGTCATATAAAACAATAGCTCATCACATACGTGGTCGGCAATTGAATTATTTCTTATTCTTTGCACAACACTTGGTAATGGAGCACCATCACTGATCTGGAATGACTGTATACAAATGGTACTTCATGCCCTTGGCAAAAACTCAGAAGAGAATTACACTGCACCATGACTCTCCCATCGGCTGTGCAAATAAGCATGACTTCAGTACATGGCAGTTTACATTAAAGATATTATAAAAATGGGGTCTATATCATATGAGCGAATTGCACAAATTGCAAATGCTCATAATATCGAACGTACCAGACCTCGAAGTGCTTTATCTGAGATAATGGTACAGTGAAGAATGGGATATTTGCCCTTTCCTCACTGTAGTGCGATCTCGGAGTTGGAATATATATTTAGCAGGGGGGGTGTGGGGCACAACCTCCCACAATATGAAGTTCGAGGTCCAGTACGTTCGATATTATGAGCGGTCGCAATTTGTGTGATTCACTCATATAATATAGACCTTCAAAAATGAATACAATGGGAAATTTTCCCATAGAGAAAAACACATTTGCCTCAAGTTATTACTCCAACAAAAAGAACACCATATAGTGCAACAGTTGCAGAGTTGTCAGAGGTAGGTATATATCCACTAAAGTACAAATTTGTAGACCTCAACTTACACAGTTAGAATAGCAGTCCCCTGTAGTGTTGACAGTTAATACAAAGAGTTCAGAAATTCATCTTCCTTTTGTCATGGGTATGATTCCAATGCTGTATCACTCACAATTAATAACTTTTTATGTGCCACAAAGACATTGTGCACTACTTACAAAAAATGTACATATAATAACAATAACATTATGGGGATTTTGTCATATCTGTGTGTGACACTGTTCATGTTATGAATGCTATCAGACATTCCAGAGTGCATGCCCAGTGGTGGCAATATATAAATTAAAATGTAACTGAGATATCAGAATGAACTAGCATTTGCTAGAATTACTGTGGACCATGTGTATATATACTGATCAGCACACATGACCAAGATTTACTGCCATGTTTCTCACCTCAAGTGGACATTAAAGACTTAATACAGACATTTAATTTTAGCCCATTTCTGTACTTTCTATTGAGCAAATGCAGTTGTCTAGCTGGTCCATCATTGCGCATAGGTTGGTGCATGCAAGATCTGAATTAAGCACCAATTCCCTATCATTTGTCCTGACATCTTTGAGACAATATGGCAGCAATGTTGAGGATAGTGCTCTAGTTAGATCACATAGATGGTGCTAGAAGGAGTCAAAGATTTTTGTAGGATTCCTTCCTAAATGTTAGAACTGAAGGCTTCTGCAAGGTGACTATATCATGTCACATAAAAGGGTGAGGCTTGGAATAGTTTAGCCAAGGTTGTCATCCATGCAACCAGCATTCCTCACACTGTGGAACAATGTCATCACCATTATGGTCACTTAAACAGGTGAAAGTATGACCTCCTTAACTGATGGGAGGAGTGTTTGCAGACCAATGACCCACCTCAGTTTTGTAAGCATAGTGGCCCATAACCAAGCAATATAATACTTTGATTTGACTACACATACAGGTATTCATTATGTTTTTCTGTTATGTATAGCTTCTGCAGAAATTTAGGGAAACAGGGAGGTATATTAGGTGGGGACTTCAATGCCTTAGAGTGGCACAGAGTAAGTTTGGGTTAAGGTATGAGTGATTGCCATTTCATAATAGCACTGATTATACAAATAGGTTATCAGTACTCTGGATATAAGTCCATAACTGTTCGACAGAGCAATACATGACTCTGCATGCTCTACATATGTGAATTGTACATAGCTGCACAAATAGCTCTTGCAACATTGCACTAGTAGATAAACATCAATGTCTGTGGGTTCAAATACAAGCTACAGAAGTTACTCTATGCAACCTAAATATTTATTATTCTGCAAAGAGTAAGTTAGAATAACAAACACAATGCTCATTTCACATATACATTTTATGACACGTACTGTATAAGTTAGATTTCCTATTAGTCTCACTCATTGTATAATGTTTATAATACTGAGATTAACCTTCAATATAACATAAATGTATGGCCTCACATTCCTATGTGGATGTGACAAATCTAAAAATTTATGTGGGAATATGCATTGACTGGGATAAATTACAATGATGTGACATTCATGGTATTTTTCTCTGTTTTCCTATCCCCCATCTCCTAACTCTCTTTTTTTAAATTACATCTGGGCTGTAATTCCTGCTGCAGCACAACCACAAGCAGAGGGAACTAGATCAGCCACAGCTACTTGACATGCCATCCTTCCACAGGTGACTGTGATGAAACCATGACAGGCAGCACAGGCACCTAGCACTTCTGGGTTACAATCTGACAGCATTGTCTAAACAACCCCTGCACCACCTGCATCAGATAGCTCTGCCCTGGGAGATGGTGCAGCAGTACCCAGTAGAAGTAGTGTTGTAATGAATTTAAAAAAACAAATTTAATTCTGTAAGAAATTCAGTCTTAAAAACATCACCTAATGGTTTGGTAGTGGGAAGTAAGTTATATTTTGATTTATTACATCTTTTTGATAGGTGTGGCTTTGACATGATGGAAACTCTCATTAAAGCCAATGTAAAAATTATGACTCCACAATCTGAGATTTCTCTGCTAAATTAAGAAATTACCAAGGACTTAAGTCTTTGTTAATCATAAAGAACAGTATTCTAAGGTCTTCAGTAAGGCAGATAAATCGACTGAAACTAATAAAGAGCAGAAGAGTATAAAATGGATACAAGTAAAACCTGCAACAGGAAAAGATGTTGAGTAGTCACATGGCAATGAATCACATGATATTAAGAATACACCAAATAGTCATAACAACCGCATCAACCAGCACTTCGCTGATCAGAAAGATAAGCAAATCAATACAAGTACAAACAGGAGAAACCACAGTGGGATGAATCAAGTGAAATACAGGACTCAGAATTACAGAGGCAAAAGATGGTATTATCTAAAATGGAGTATGAAAAGATAATACAATACGATGGTGATAGGGGACAAGTTGATATAAATATAGGTACAGTGACTTTGTCTAAAAGACAATTGTAATATTTTTAATTATAGTTGACCGGATAATATCCATGCAAAATATTTTCAGTGTTTTCATGAGGACTTAATTTTGTACCCTCTATAGGAACTGATACTGCAGAAACATTGGAAGAAGTGAAATATTTTATTACAAAATTGAACATGAGTCTTATGTTTGATGAAGAGTAGATAACTAGAGATGCATCTTTGGTTTAGAAAAGTGTATATAACCCTCCCATATAACCATCTTTAAATTTGTTGGAAAGCATGGTAGAGGAGGATTTAAGGGAATTATATAAAAGTAATATAAATAAATTTTAGCAAGGAAATTTTATGTGGAAAAAAAATAGAAACAGCTTTAAAAAAGCATATATAGAAACATAGTTATTGTATATAAAATAAAGATCTAACGAATATCTTTAACAAACATGCCATGAAGTAAATCACTTTTGCTATGTTTCAGTTTTTTGTTATACAGAAAGAATATAAAGATCCTAGAGGTGGTGCCTGGGAAGAAAAAAAATTAGAAGCCAGTGAAGTAAAATAGCAAATTAGGCTGGTGGCAGATAAATTCCCAGGGTGAAGGATCAATTGCCTATTGCAAGTATATTAGTTCTAAAGGCAGTGGATATATATTAAAATATTTTTAGCACTCATAGCTGATTTTTAAGTAAAGCATTTATACACACACACACACACACACATGTATATATATATATATATATATATATATATATATATATATATATATATATATATATGTATATGGGTCTAACTCGACCCAACAAAATTAGGCGAGCTCTATTTCGTGAAAGTGCATTTTCGCCGAAATGCACTTTCGCAAAAAGGCACCTAAGCGAACAGCAACGGGGGTTGTTGTTTAGATCACGGGACAGTGATGATAAGAGAATATTCCCTTTTCTCCACTGTTGTGCAATCTCAGAGTGAGAATATAAATGTAGCAGGGGCATTGGGGGGCCACCCTACATAAATATGGTTAGTGTTTTGTTTTTTTTATTTTGTTAATTTGTTTTTCACGAAAGTGCATTTCGGCGAAAGTGCACTTTCGCAAAAAACAGCTCAACTTATTACGTTTTGTTGAAACATAATTTTGATGGGTCAAAGTATATATATATATATATATATATATATATATATATAGAGAGAGAGAGAGAGAGAGATAATGTTTACCATGAAAATGTAGAATGGAGGGTCAGTAAAAATGGGAATGTTGAAATTTATTTGGTTGCTTCCCATATTGCCAACCATCCATACTGCGAGTGCTCTGTGCCGTGAATGCCGCTGTGCATTCTCACATCTGTGATTGATCTTTTGACTAGAGACCACGATACAGTGCAGACAGGGAAATTACCCTTTTCCTTACTGTAGTACGATCTCACAGTTGGAATTTATAATTTTCAGGAGGTGGTGGGAGCACAGTACCCCCCACATGGGGGGGTGCGGGTCTATATCACATTATCGCCTGATAAAAAGAGCGAAACCTCTTTCATCGATCCGATAATGTCAAAAGCAGAAAAAGCGAAGTCACGGAACATCAATTTTTTTCACAGGGAAAAAAATCGGTGGACTGTCTTCAGGACTTTGCCATTTTCTCCACTATGGTGCAATCTCGGAGTTGGTATATTTAAGTAGGGGGGTGTGGGGGGCAAACCCCCCACTACATTTTGTGTTTAAACTTTTTTTTTTTTGCAGCGCAGCAAATTTTTTCCCTGGGAAAAAATTCACTGTTTCGTGTGCTAGCTTTTTTGTCATTTCGATATTATCTTTTCGAAGAAAGAGCGTTCGCTCTTTTCATTGTGAGATAATATGATATAGACTCGGGGGTGCAGAGGGGCTTACTTGTAATGAACTGCAAAACCAAATGTCAAAACTGTGAATGCGATTTTGTTACTAAATGCACTTTGACATTCTACCCTACTTAATATGCAGGAAGTGGTTTCTGAAGTTGCCGATTTGAATGGATTATGTTGTGACATTTGCACATATGATGGTAAACCATATGGGTCTACTTCAGAAGACTGACAAACCAAAAGACTGAATCTCAAAAGACTTAAAATTCAAAATACTAACACATTTTTAGTGCAGGGGCAATTCCCCCTGCAACCCTCATATGGGGAGCTGTGCTCCCTACACCCATTGCTAACTATATATACCAACTTCAAGATCGAGGAACAGTGTTGAAGGGGAAAATTTGATCATTCAGTATTTTGAATTTTATATATGTATATATATATATATATATATATATATATATATATATATATATATATATACACATTGGTGTTTTTGATGTCCTTCTCCCTTTATTATCATTTAAGAATAGTATATGGGTAAAACAAGTAATTATTGTATTGGAAAAAGAATTAGAGCAAGTTGTATAAGTTGTATTGAAATTACATAAAAGGAGAAGTAAAAGTTTTGGTGTTGGTAAAATTATAGGAGTTATATATTTCTCAGAAAGTGAGATTAGCATAATGAGACTGAAGTTTTGCAATAAGGATGCATGTATTATATGGCATAAGGAGATAATGTAATAAATAAAATTTACTAACACAGGGAATGCTTCCAGCTGACATATGCAAAAATTATGTCTGATAAATGCATGGCTATTAGGTAAGGTAGGGTTACACATGTAATGTGTGTGCTTTTCCTACAGAATTAAAAAATGAATTATTACAGCTAGTATTTAGAATTGTATGAGGTTCAGAACTGAATCTGATAAAGAGATGGTAAATTAGGATTAAAGAATCCACTAGTATGTTTAGCCTCATTGCATATACACTGGATTTTGAAAAATATTAATGTTAAAGAATCTGATAAATTGAGAAATGTTTAATGGGAGAAATATACAGATTTCTGGACAGAAGTCAGTATAGGAAAAACGAAAGATATATGTCATCAGAGAGCTGAAGGAATATTTTGAAAAATATTAGGGATATTATGATGTATACATTACCTGAAAGTACAAAAACATGGTATAAGCAAGTTAAGAAGAAATACTGTTACGTTAAGCCATGGGATCAGTAAAATAAGATTAAAAGAAGGGAAGAAAAGACAAAATAGGTTTACTGAGTTCAATGAAATTGGCAATATTTTATAGAGTCTAATGTTAAAGAAATTACATGTAGAAGGACAAATAAAACACAGACAAGAAATGAAAGATTATGTAGTGCACATAAGGAGGAGGAGACTATTGAGTATGTCCTGTTTGAATGTGACAGAATTGATGAAGTCTGAAAAAATGTAAGTGTGAAATTTCAATATGAATGTTTTAGAACATGTATATGGATATGATAACAGGTGGTGTTTATGAAAAAAATGAAATAAAACAAAGACAGAATGGACAAGATATTAGGAACTCCTGTTTGTTTTATGTAGAACAGTAGATGTGAAGGATTGTTATTTAATACAATATGGGATAGTGATGGTATAATAAGTAAAAATAAAGAAATGATTGTAAACTTAAGAGTAAGGAATAAAATGTTAAAATGCCTATATGACTAAATTTGAATGTGGTATAATGTAGAGTATTATGTTTCTTGTTTGTAAATGTTGTAAATAAAGCTATAACTCTTTTCTATAACTGTTATGGAATCTTCTACATCCACCTGAACTACCCCCAAATTAGACATATTGGACCTTGGTTTAATATCTCATTTAATGGATGGCAGTTCAGGAGTCCAGCACTCCCTTATGTTGCACTCCAGTATCAGTTGTCTTAATTAAAGCCTCCTTAGAACCAAATTCAACCAAGGGTGAAAAAAGGAATGCTAGATCTCTAAGTAATGTGCTTTTAATATAGCAAATAGGACTGCTTGAAATGAAACATGGTAGAGTGATGCAGTGTTTAGTGTTACTGCTTTATAACTTTTGGTTCTCCTGTTTGGCTCCTGGCAATGGTATTTTTGTAAAGAGATGGCACGATCCCCCTTTGCATGAGTTTTCATTCAATGCTACAGTTTCCTCCCACATTTGAAAAACTTACGGTTAAGTGAACTGGTGTTCTTCCAAATTTCTCATATGTATGTGGATGGCATGTCAGTGTGTGTCTGTGTGTGTGTGTGTGTGTGTGTGTGTGTGTGTGTGTGTGTGTGTGTGTGTGTGTGTGTGTGTGTGTGTGTGTGTGTGTGTGCGTATCCATTGATGGACTGATATCGCATTCAGGATTGGTTACTAGGATAGGCTCTATCTTTTGCAAGGTTCAGTAGGGTAAAGCAGGTATCAGAAAATGAGTAATAAAAACACGAAGTTCATAGCTGCTAAATGGCACTATTAGTTATTTGGAATTGAAAATTATGTCTTTGCTATAAGTATATCTGGAGAAAGAAGGTTAAAATATCAGTATATTGCAATTAGTAAGGGAAAGATGAATGGCATCTAAGATACCCTGGAAGCACAATTTGATAACTATGATAGTCTGATAGCAAAACATGTAAAATATACGTTTAATACAGAAATATTCTGAAATGGGCCCGTATACTACACATAGGTGACTTTATCTGGAACAGGATTCATTGAGTGTATTTAGTCTAATCATATTAAATCACATAGCACAGCTTCAGCGTTTTGCAAAACTTTGTAGGCAAGGAAGTTCTCCCCTACCCCAAAGTTGTGTAATCTTAACTTTAGTCTAGACAGACAGACTGTAGGGGATGCAGCTGCTGTACTAGGAAGCAAGGTCAGGACTTGCCCATGAAAAAAATATTCTGTGTGTATTAACGTCAACATTTGTGGGAAGGCACTGCAATTTTTTTGAGTTTTTGTGTTTGACAGCCAGTTCAATTACTTACTATATCACCAATTTGTATTATATTATAAAATTAAGAAAATCCATCCAAAAAACATACATGCTCAAGACATGCCCCAAGATATGTATTTACAAAAACACATGAAAACGGAAATAAGTTCTTTATCAGCAAAGCCAAGGAAAAAAAAAACACACATTCAGAGAACCTTACCTTTTACTTTAAAGACTTGGACGAAGGTTGTAGAACACTAGAAAGATCAGAAGTGTCGAAGAAAGAAAATAAGCAAATGCAAAAACAATGCAGAAGAAAATTTCTATACAAGCATAGTTATCCCACCAAAGAAAACCAGTATTTATCTTTTGGAAAAATGACTTTGTTAAATAGTATAACAGAAACCAAAAAGGGCAATGAACAAGTCTCAAAAATCACAAAATTCTGACAATCAAATGTAAATTCTTCTAAACAATGTGATAGCATTAAAACTATTAAATTATGAACAATGATATTCTAGGCATCTTTATATACAAATAATATGCATAACTAATAACACCTAAACAAAATTGTCGGTGTCTATCCAAAGTAAACCTGTCCATTTACCTATCAACTTGTGTGTAGCATAGATGTATAAAGACAGCTGTTCCTACCAAAAACAAGCCCAGAACAAACTCAAAAAAAAAAAAAAAAATACAGCCTGGTGGAATCCAAACATAAACAGATTGTACAACAAACGGAAAAAAAATCATAGTGAAAATTAGGAAGTGCACCACCTAGCAGGATGAAAAACTTTCTCATCAGGCTAAACAAACTAGTAAGAAGACAATTTAAATCTATAAAAGCCAATTCTGAGGTAAAGATAGCCTCCCAGACCAAGGTCAACCATGAGGCTTTCTTTAGCTATGTCTGAAATCTAAAAGGTGCTACACAACAGTGTGAAGAACTGATTATTAATGGAGCCATTTACATGGAGCCAGATGATATAGCAAATCTGCTGGCTGACAAATTCAAGTCAAATGTTATCCCCCTCTGCCCCTGGCTACCTCCCATGTAATATCATCAAACAAAACCTGCAACTATCACTAGGGAGCAGGTCCTAAATGCAATCTGTAAGACTACGGACATTGTGTCAATGGGCTTTGATGATATCCCAGGATACCTTCTAAATAGCCTAAAGCATGATCTATATGGGCCTCTGGAGTCACTGTTTTACCATAGATTCTAGAGAAGCTTTATGCAGCATGAATGGAGGACTGCAACAGTCATCCCTCTGCATAAGAATTGTTTGTCAACAGACCCTGGGAACTACAGAGACATAAGTCTGAATAGTTTTATATACAAAGCTATAGAAAGAATTATCTTGGATATGATTAATAATGACATAGGAAACCTTCGGACATTGGATCCAACCCAGTCTAGCTACATCAAAGACAGATCATGCCTACTGAACCAGGTGGACTGCTTTGAAAAGGTCACCAAGGCAATGGATGAGGGCAAAATGGTGCATGCTGCCTACATTGACATGTCTAAGGCATTTTATATAATACCCCACTTGAACACTGTAAATAAACTCATGGACTTAGGCATTAACCCCTATGTTATGCAATGGATAGCCAGCTGGCTCTCAGATAAGATCCAGGAAGTTAGGATAGAACTGGGGAGACCACCTCCACAAAGAGGCCAGCAGAATCCCCCAGGGCTCTGTGTTGGGTCCTCTCCTTTTGGCATTAAATTCTCAGAAGTCAAAGCCAATGTCAAAGGTCTCTGGCTGATCCAAGTTTGCAGATGTGTGCAAGCTAGGCACAGTCACAGAATCCCCACAGGGACTGCTAACACAGACAAATGACTGTACCAATGTCACAACCTAAAACACAATGCCAGGAAATGCATAATAGTACTCTTTAGGTAGTCAGCAACCCTAGAAAACTACCTCATTGATAATATGCACCTAAGAATGGTCCCAGTAGTCAGACTGTCACACATATGAATACATGTTCCCAAGTCTACAGTTGTTCACAAAAGTATTTTCTTTCCTTGCAACTCTTGCACATCATTTGCCCTTTTAATGGGACCTTCCTGTATGCTACAGCGAAAAAGAAAATCATCTCTCCACACCGTCAAGCCAAATAAAATTTATTAAAAAACTACAAAGCTTTCGGATATCAAAAACATCCTTCCCCAGTGTCTTACACAAAATAGAAGTTAAAACCAACATTTACACTAATAGCACATGACACAGCCATTAACTGATGAAAATGAACACCCAGTTCTTAAAGATACAGAAACAGTGCTAAGAGGGGTAAGGAGTATATACATATCTTCCTCTCATTTATTTCTAATTTTCCTTTGTTTATTTTTTAGAATAGGTTTTAGTGTGACTTGTTTATTTAAACCCGGGTATTTATCTGCTTCAAGCCTCACTATCCATTCATATTCCTTCATGTCCACATTGTTAACATGGTCTCCACGTCTAATACCTAGGTATACAATAGATATGACCCTGAAGTCAAATTCATGAGCAGCACCCATTGCAGAAACGTGGCAAGCCAGTGAGTTAGTAGGTATATTCCTACGAATCTCCGACCTATGCTCAATAATTCTATCCCTCTGTCGCCTGACTGATTTGCCCACATAAAATCCTGAACATTTCTTACATGTAGCAAGATATATAATACCAGTGGTATTACACATCGCTGTACAGTGAAAAATGAATCTCCTGCCACTCATAGGATGTATAAATTCTGGGCACTGATTAATACTCATACAACATGAACAATTGTAACATGGCAAAGTGCCTTTTTTCTTAAACTCAATTCCTTGTGTATTATTCAAAGAAAAATCTTTGTAACATAAAAGTTGTTTCAAATTATTACAATTACGGTAGGTAAACATAGGTTGGTCTGGGAGCCATTTCTCATGACCGGGTATAGATTTCAGGACAAACCAATTTTTTCTTATAGCATTCTCAATTGTTCTGCTCATTCTATTGTATGTCATGAAATATCTAAGGGGTTGTCCATTACTAGAACTCATAGTGTCAGTACTGGAATCCTCTTTAACAGAAAAATAGGGTCTGGCTACAGAGTCCCTTAGTGTCAGGGCATCCCTCCTAGCTGTCTCTACTTCTGTCATATTGTATCCCTTCTCCAAAAAACTTACAGTCATTTCCTGCATCTGAGCATTACATACCTCCAGCTCTGTACTAAGTCAACTGGCTCTTAAGTACTGACTTTTTAAGATACTCTTAAAGGTTCTCCTCGCGTGCATACTTTTTTTATGGAGATATTTGTTTACTTGGACATCTTTCTTATAGACACTAGTTTGTAAACATTGATCTGTAAGCTCAACTGTATATCTAAGAAACTTAGGGATTTGTCAGAGAACTTCATCTCAAATTTAAGAAATTCAACAGTCTCATTCAAGTATGTATAAAAGTTTTGTAGATCCAACATAGTACCCTGCCAAACTAGGGACATGTCATCCACAAAACGCTTATAGAATGAAACATTCCTAGCATAAGGGTTACTTACACCATATATAAAGTTTTCTTCCCATCTGCTCAGAGTCAAGTTAGCATAAGTATTTGCTACGGCAGTGCCCATGGCAGTACCCTATACTTGATGGTAAATTTGTTTATTGAAAACAAAAACATTGTTTTCTAGAACCAGATCTAATAGTTCACGAATTCTCAGAACTTCTACCATTAACCAAACTATGCTCAACTAATATTTGTCTGACACAACCAACTCCATAGGTGTTGGGGATGACAGTAAATAAAGATTTTATATCTAGTGTCACTAAAAAAAAGTCCTGATTAATAACGTTATCATACCAATTATAAGGCTGAGATAAAAAATCACCACTATCTTTAATATAACTAGGGACAAATTTTAAACAGTCCTTTAGTATATTTTGGAGGTATACAGATATAGGCTCTGTAATCCAACCACCACTTGAGGCAATGGGCCTCATGGGTGGTTGCTCGACAGACTTATGGATCTTAGGAAGTCCATAAAGTATGGGGATGGGTATGGTAGGACAGGGCACACTCAAATAATGAAATGTTTCAAGGTCTATGTCATTCATTACTTGGAGGTCATATATAGACATATTTATTTTACTAATCATACTGTCTATTTCCTAATGACTTTAAACGTAGACTCATCCCTGAGAAGATCCATCATGGATTGTATATACTGTTCCATGTCCATTATCACTATTGCTCCTCCCTTGTCAGCCTCTTTTATAATAATTTGTGTGTTAGTTTGTAGTGATTTTAATGCTTCACATTCTGATCGAGTCAAGTTATGATGTTTAGGACTATTATTCCTTGTATATAAATCATGTATTTGTTTCTCACATAATTCATTAAATACAGAGATGACAGGGTCACTTATTGGAATGAAAGTGCTAGTTATCCTTAGATGATTATTCATAGTATCATTACTATTTCCATATATATTCTTTAAATTCAAACTTCTAGAGAACAGACCCAAGTCAGTAACAGCATTAACTACATCATCAGTGGCTCTGGGAATAAACTTAATTCCATGTGATAACAAAGATAGTTCAGCTTCAGTTAATTGGTACTTAGAAAGGTTGACTACAGAGGGACGTGAGATAAAAATTCATCACTATCTTTAATATAACTAGGGACAAATTTTAAATAGTCCTTTAGTATATTTTGGAGGTATGCAGATATAGGCTCTGTAATCCAACCACCACTTGAGGCAATGGGCCTCATGGGTGGTTGTTCGACAGACTTGGGGATCTTTGGAAGTCCATAAAGTATGAGGATTATCCATTAATAGAATTCACATTTTGACAATTTTGATGCAGTGTATCCAAAGACTCAGTACTTTCTGGAATAACAGAGGTTTCTATCTGAAATTCAGAAGGTATTGCCACATGGCTAGTATTAGTTTCAGCACATTCATCAGTGGTATTACGTATAATAACATAATTTCTTGTCATATGACTACAAGTTAATGTATCAATATCAATATAATTTTGTCCAATAGCAATACTATCAGCACCGGTTACATTGTCTCCAAGCGGTTTCACCATATTAGTCGCCCCATTAACATAGCCTTGATGCAGTATGTCTGAACATTCAACACTTAATCTAATAATAGGAGTTATTGTTTGGACTTCGGTGGATGGTGCCACATAGCTATTATTAGTGCCAGCACGTTCATCACTGGAAATGGATGCCATAATAGCATAGGAAAATGGTGCCACATAGCTATTATTAGTGCCAGCATGTTCATCACTGGAAATGGATGCCATAATAGCATAGTTTCCTAGCATGTTACAACAATCAACAACATTTCATTTAGTAGTGTCACTCGCAATATTAGATACTTCACTGGTTGTGATTGATAGTGAACAATTGGTATTATTATTAAAACCAAGGCGTGTAGCTACATTATTATGAACATAAGAATCATTAGAGTCATAAACGTCATTCGACATTCCAGTGCAACAGTTATTTAAATGTCCAGCAAACTTTATATCAGCAGATGTTTCCAAGGAGCTCAAGACATTAAATTCATTGTATACCTGACTGCAGTCATTAGTACTAGACGTCAAAGAAGTATGTTCATGCAACATTTTAGCATTCAAATTATGACATTTTGACAATAAAAGAGCTTCTTTCTGAAAGTGGACAGTACTATTAAACGCTACCTTATCAGTGCATTCTGTCACTCGCAAGCTCTGCTCCTTGTAATTGGACCAGTTCTTGATCTCCCCCTCGACCTCAAGTGTTGTTGCAGCATATTGCATTCCTGAACGACTACTTTCTGTGGTAGCTGGATGTTGAATTCCTGTACAGCTTCTAAAAAACTTTTTTTGGCAAATTCTCACCTCCTTTCATCGAGAGCCATTGTTCTGCCATTACAAGTGAAGTATGAATGACCTTAGGGCGTGTTGACATCATTGATGCACTTGAGGAAGTGGACTCAGCATCTGATTGGTTGTTAGAGGCAGGGCATTAATTCTCAGAGCATTGCATATTGGTTTCAGGCAAGCAATTGGTAGAAATCACATTACTATTATGTGAGGCAGTCTTGTTGTTGACAATGATTGTGCCCTTATCATTCTAAGATGCCCTTGGCCAATTAAAGATATGACTGCTATTGAAATAATTTATGTTACTCTGTAGTTTTTTCTTTTTAGTAGCTTCCAGCTGTTTATCAAGTGTATCCAACCTCCCCAACATGGCATCATATAGGGAGATATTATTATTAAAGACAGACATTTCATTAAGTTGTTTCTCCAATTTATTATTTTCAACACACAGTTCAGTCTCTTTAGGCATGAAAAATTCATTCATTAGATGCATGTAGTCAAGGCCAAGTTTAATATTCAATTCCTGCCATTTCTTTAAAAGTTCATGGTAGGTGTTGCCATATGAGGGGATGCTGAGAACATGCAGCTCTCTTGGTACAATTCCTAGCTCAAGGTAGGTATTAAAACTAAAACATTGCCATTGAAGCTTCTTGAAACTTTTAACCTTATTTTCTAAGGTCTTAACCATCAGTAGAAAGTAATTAATCTCACCTCCCATATTAGTTGGATTAGCCATTCTTCTGTCCATGGAGGCAGTGTGTCCAAGCAGTGAGTTTTCTCTCTGTAGAAGTCCATTCAGTGTTCAAACAACAGAAATATTCTCCATAGGCTGTGTCATATTGAATGCAAGGCAATATGACGTCCACAGGTCCACAGAAAAAATAGAGCAAACTCAAACAGTAAAAATGTGGAACAAGTGATAAGGTGGAGAGAGAAACACCAAAGCAACAGTAAAAAAGAAAATAATCTCTCCACACCGTCAAGCCAAATACAATTTATTAAAAAACGACAAAGCTTTCGGATATCAAAAACATCCTTCCTCAGTGTCTTACACAAAACAGAAGTTCAAACCAACATTTATAATAATAGCATATGACACAGCCATTAATTGATGAAGGTGAACACCCAGTTCTTAAAGATACAGAAACAATGCTAAGAGGGGTAAGGAGTATATACACATCTTCCTCTCATTTGTTTCTAATTTTCCTTTGTTTATTTTTCAGAATAGGTTTTAGTGTAACTTGTTTATTTAAACCCGGGTCTTTATCTGCTTCAAGCCTCACTATCCATTCATATTCTTTCATGTCCCCATTATTAACATGGTCTCCATGTCTAATACCTGGCTATACAATAGATATGACCCTGAAGTCAAATTCATGAGCAGCACCCATGCAGGGTACCATTTGGCTAGGCTTATATAGGCCCTAGGCCTAATAGCCTAGTACCTACCTATGAACCCCGCTTATGCTGCACTGCAAGTCAGAAATTCGTCTACCTGGTGTGAGAATGGAATCCACTGTGCCGAAGGTGAGTGTACTTCGTGTTGCATCACTGACAATGCTATGCAGATTAGTAGTCCCCCAAATAAGCAGTGAGATTTAAAATGTTCCTGTGCTTATGGCCATGTTCTAGTTGATGCTCCTTTAATTTTAAGATGTACTTATGCATTCATAGATATTAGAAGGCCTGCAGTTGCAGATATCATAAAGGAACCTAGCCTGAATTGTCAATTTCCCCAAAGCACTGTTTGGTTAAGTGGCTTGCTCAAGGTCACACAACAGGCAAATGAAGGCTGAGTGAATCAAAGCCTCTGCCACAAGAACTAACCTGCTAACACCTCATAGCCTTAATCATCTGTGCTAACCAAAACCTTTTGCATCACTCATGACTAAAACAAAATAGTCCAGAGTGGGTGTCAGTTATTTAGTGATTTCCATTTTCATAACTATACGTATAATATCATCTTTTATGTTTTTAGGATAAGTTCTTTGGTTTGGGTGATGCAATTTTTGAAGGTATCCAATAAGTTAGTGGATTGACAATTCCAATAATTTCACAATCTTCTTTAATTTGATGTCTCTTCCCATTTTGTTTCTTACCTAAAATGGCATTTTCATGCTATGATTCAGAAGTTTCACAGAACTCTATCTGCAACTTGATCTGGAAGTTTTGCAACTTTTGTATTCCAGTGAAAATTTTAGCTTATTTGTCTTGCAACTTGTCTGTAGAGCTGCATTGTACTTTGAACTATTAGCAAAGGAATTCCATTATTTTATCAGGCCCCAGCTTCTTAGCAGTAACCTGACTTAATAGCGAATTTGCAATTCCCAGGACTACAGATTTATTTATTTGCTTTGCTTACTGTTTTTTTCTTGATTAGGTTTGCTCCCCTATGCATTGGCTGTGGCCTGTTTTTAGGGGAGACCCAAAGTGATATTTGCTTGTATATATATGGGAAATACTGGTCACAACAAATGAACAATTTCCCTAATTTTATCCAGCATTTGTTGAAAATATGCCTACATTCATTATTTCTGTAGAGGTTAAGTCATAAATATATTGTTGTAAAGAAATAATCAAATATTTCATTTTAATAAATACAGCAGTTACACCTCAGAAGTGATTCTATGGCATGTTTTTGTTTTGATACTCCTATCAAAGGTCAAATCCAGTGCACGACTTTGACAGAAAGAAAATTTTCATGTGGCAGTTTGGAACCTAATGTGTATGTCTATGTATATTGTATAATGTAAATATTTTCTGTAAGATGTTGCTTTATGCATTTTATAATGCGGAGTTTATGCTTGATATAACTCATTTAGATCAATAAATCAGGGTACTATTTTAAATTTCATATTATGGGAAATGTGGACAGCCAGATGTATAAAGGGTTATATAATGCAATTCAGAATAAGGAAAAAACACACAACTGATGATGTGTGCGTGTGTGCATGTGTGTGTGAGTGTGCATGTGCGTGTGTCTGCGAGTGGGCGCGTGAGTGTGTGCGTGCGTGCGTGCGTGTGTGTGTGTGCGCGCGAGAGAGCTCATGTATGCATGCAGGTATGAGTCTGTGCATTGTTTTTCATTTTGATGGAAGTCAATAAGCAATTATTCCTACCTTAAACAGGGATGGTGGAGGACTGAGTGTTGGTGTGCAGAATGCTGAAGATGCAACTGACCAAATGGCTATGCCAGAAAATAAAGATTAGGAAATTATTACAGCCACATGTGTTAGCTATTGGTTACCTAGTAAAAAAATTGCTAAAGCGAGATCACTTTTCATATACACAAGCTGCTCATAGTAAAATAATGTAGCGTGCCATAGTAAAATAATGCAGCGTGCCATAGTGGAAATAACAAAGAAAAGAATGTCGATGTTGTTAATTTAGAATCTTCTGAGAGACAGGAAACTGAAAATGTTTTTTGCATATTTCCAAGATAGTTGCGACACAATGTAATAACTGTAAACAAAAGTCTACGTACCGTACTGTGAAAACCTTGTACTTTTGTAGTCAATGCCATACCCATGTGAACATTTGAAGTAGGAATGAAAAGGAATGCCGGTACAATGGAACAGCACAGACTTCTTCTCACATTCCTGTTGCTGTCTTTTGAGGGGACCCAAAGAATCACCACTTGTTTAGTCTGTTTTATGGCCATTAGGAATAAATATTGATCAGATGCATATATTATTGCTCATTTAGTTGGACCCATTTATAATGTGCGTTTGGAAACTGAATTAGTGTTAAGTGAAATGTACCAGCACTGGAGCAGTATAAGAACAATGTGCCCTAGAACAAATTCGATCTTTATTGACTGACCTTTAAACAGAAAGTAAACTATTCAAGTCTGTGCAAGAAAAGCAAACTTGTCTGACCATGACATTACTCAGGAACTAAATAAACTCAGGTCTACATTAATAAAGATAAGAAACAGTCTGAAGAGGGATAGTGTTGTGACCTGCCTGTAACCCAATTGACATGGGACTGGATTGCAACAAAAGTGCAGGAAAAGCAGGGCAGGTGGGAGTAAGCAGCTGATGCCAGCTTACCCATCTGGGGGGTATGGTTCATACTGGTGGGAGACAGAGGTGCAGCATGCAGCATATGGAATGGGAATAAGTATTTGTCCATGCCAATTTACATCTCTATGGCAGCCTTCAAATGGTTTGTGAGGGAATGCATGCATCCATTGGGGAAGACATTGCAAGTACACGTCAGCTACAGATGTTTTCTCTTGCTGCTTACTTTTTTTTAATCATTTAAATAGTTATTCAGAGTAAAATATATTAATACTAAACCACGTTTTGTTTTAACCCCCCCCCTTGTCTTTTTTTTGTCAGGTGATGCTGGATATTTACTGCAGTCATTGCTCATGCCATCAGTGAGAAAGTGGAACTGTGGAATATAATTTTAATACAGACCTGTCATATACCTAGATTGTGATAGAGAAAGTGTTTAGCATGTTGAAAAGCAGATTTAGATGCCTGGATGAGTCTGGGGGTGGTCTTCAGTATGACCCAGCTTCTGCATGCAGGATGTTTACTGTGTGTTGAGTGAGTCTTTAACTGCAGGTTCCACTAAATGCTCAATTATAGGCTTCACCATACCTGAATCATTTAAATGTGAGTCTACAGGCAGGTCAGCCCCTTCCTTTAGTTACCTAACTATGCATTATTATATCACATAATACTCCCTCACCCACACAACTCAGACGAAGGGGAATCCAGCTGAGTGACAGCATTGGTAAAGCCATTCAAAGGCTGGACTACCTGACCTGAAGGACAGCTGTACCTCTCAACTGTACTACTTTTGGCAGTGTATTTCTGATATTTAACCTTGCTTTACCATCTTTCACAAACTGATGATTTATCTGTTCCTGGCATGATTTCATAACTTTTAAACTCTTGGTGCAAGAATTCTGGACAAAACCAAACATAACCAAGGGAGAAAAGTTCAAAATCAGGAACATATTTTAAATACTGCCCTTATAAACTTAGAAAGTTAATAGAATAACAGATTTTGCATTAGCATGAATTTTCTGAAGGATATGAAGTCTTAAACTCAAATGTCCATCATTATTTAGTGACTTTAATCCTTAATGATTTGCTAAAAAAAATATCTTATGAATAAAAGACAAAAATATGAAGCGTAAAAATGGACATTCTGTGAAATTTAGGACAATAGAGAGTTATGGATAACTTACAACACTTTTTTTGGACTTACAGCATCACCACACTGGATGATGTAAGAATCAACTGTTTTCTTTTAATTGTTTTTATATTTTATATTTTATTTCTTGATATGCTGGCATTGATCATTTTTGATTTGACGTTGTGCATTTTGATGCTATGTTCTATAAGGTTGTATGTCAGATGCTCTCTGTTACCTGTACCAGACCTGATAATGCTGGAATCACAACATCAAATCTCACATTGCTGGAATATCAAAACATCATAACTCACCAAATCCCAAAAGTCCTTACCACTCTGGATCCAAGACCAAGAGCTATCCTGGGTCATGAAGGAGGGCTAGTCCAGCAGTTTGGAACACTGTCCTTCCTGCATTGTGAGTTTTGATGTCAGCATTACCAGATTTCGTATAGGTAACATCAAGCATCTGATACACAACTGCCCTATGATTTTATAAATATATATATATATATATATATATATATATATATATATATATATATATATATATCGAGAGAGAGAGAGAGTCATACGGGGTTGATAGCTGAGGTAGCTGAAAGTAGGTATTTGGTCCTGACACTGAAAGGATTAAGACAGGTTATTGTAGATCTAACTGAAAAGCTAAGAAGATAGCTTGAATTTTGGAGGGCACGTCCACATCGCATATGTATGTTCAAGTTTACATGAAATGTGAGTTCTACAAAGTATGAAAAATAAAGAAAAAGTTATATTTAATTAGATTAGTAATGAAAAACTCAGGAGAGTATAGAGAAAGATAAATCTGTCAGATATCAAAAGAAGGTGTTGATAAAAGAAAAATGGTACAAAACAGTTTTAAATCTTCATTATATAGAAAAGGGTAGGATGATTTGGATGCAGGAGTAGATAAAGAATATATGAAGATGAATCACACTTGTGGACAAGTATGCATTTTTCAGAGATATAAAGATTTAATTTGGATGTTAGCATATAGGAAGGTCAAACAATAAAAATGTGGAACAAGTGATAAGGTGGAGAGAGAAACACCAAAGCAACAGCAAGAAAGAAAATCATCTCTCCACACCGTCAAGCCAAATAAAATTTATTAAAAAACGACAAAGCTTTCGGATATCAAAAACATCCTTCCCCAGTGTCTTACACAAAACAGAAGTTGAAACCAACATTTATAATAAAAGCACATGACACAGCCATTAATTGATGAAAGTGAACACCCAGTTCTTAAAGACACAGAAACAGTGCTAAGAGGGGTAAGCAGTGTATACATATCTTCCTCTCATTTTTTCTAATTTTCCTTTGTTTATTTTTTAGAATAGGTTTTAGTGTAACTTGTTTATTTAAACACGGGTATTTATCTGCTTCAAGCCTCACTATCCATTCATATTCTTTCATGTCCACATTATTAACATGGTCTCCACGTCTAATACCACTTGACTACATGCATCAAATGGTACACTGGCTTTTGCCACCCAAGAAAATTATTTTCCTGTTCCCCTGTCAAGCAGAGCCACAGAAATGATCCCCGGGGTGAATTTCCTATCTCCCATCGACTCATCAAGATTTTTCTTGAAGAGTGCTAATGAGGAGCTTTGTTTGATATAGATAGGTAGTTTGTTCCAGAGTATGGGAAGTCTCTGGGACAGGAATCTTTCCCTCCAGCATGTTCTCTTTATTGTGGTGACAAGGTTTAGGTCCCTAGAGCGTGTAGCTTGGAGGGATTGGGATTTCTTTACATGGAGCATGTCCAACAGCTCTGGGTTTGACATAGCTTTGTATGTTAGTCAGAGATCGCCTCTGAGTAGGCGATATGCGACAGAGTAAAGCTGGAGTTTTTTGAGACGGTCTGTGCAGGGCATCTGTTTGAGGCCAGTAATCCTCTTTGTGAGGCATTTCTGTGGCCTTTCCAGTTGTTGTAGATGTCTTGTGAGGTACATACCAAAAGGGGTGTTGGACTCTATAATGGGTCTAATGAGTGATGAGTAGAGGGGAACAATGACCTCTTTTTTCCTGGATGAGAAACCTTTTGTTATGAGGTATGCCAAGTAAAAGGATTTCCTGAGTACTGTGGTGATGTGATTATCAAAGGGGAGACTACTGTCCACCTATGTCCCAAGGTCTCTTATCACACTTTCGATGATAAGTAGACTACCGCCTATGTGGTAGTTCATGGGTACAGAGTTTTTACCAAAAGGGATGACAATGCACTTTTTGGCATTGAGCTTGAGGCCATGGCTTTGACACCAGGCATCTGTCTCAGTGAGGCCCTTTTGTAGGATATCCACATCATTAGGAGTTTTGATTACGGCTCCTAGTTTGCAGTCATCTGCAAACTTTGTTAGCCAAAGACCTTCTATGTTAGCCTGTACTTCAGAGAAGTAGATACCAAACAGGAGAGGACCTAGGACTGAACCCTGTGGTACTCCACTTTTCACTGGTCTGAAGTTAGATTTAGAGTCTGCTACTTTCACAGTGTGGGTTCTGTCAGTGAGCCAGTTGGCAACCCATCTTGTGACATAGGGATTTATACCTAGTTTAATGGGTTTATCTATAATTCTAGAGTGAGGGATGGTGTTGAAAGCCTTGGCGAGATCTAGATAGGCTGTGTGAACCACCTTACCCTCATCTGCAGCTTTGATGACCACTTCAAAGAAGTCTATCAGGTTTAGGAGACATGATCTGCCTTTTACAAACCTGAACTGGGTAGGGTCCAGAGTTTGGAGAGTTGGAGATTCTGCACTCCTGTTCTTCAGATGAGATACTAAACCATGGTCCCATTTGCTTGGGTTGGTGGTAGCTTATGTGGATGTAAAAGATCCCACAGCACCTATCAAAAATAATAGTGGTCCTTTATTTACCACAATATAAAAGCATTATTTATATATTTACAAAATCTACTTATTTACAGGTACATATATACACATTTCTATTTTTTACTATTTTTTTTACTAAATATTATCCTTCTTATAGCATCCTCATTATTATTATTCTGTAACTGCATACCAGGGCTACCACAACCATAATCTGATTTTTCACAATATATCTGCCAAAATTCATTTTCATTTAAACAAAATTTTTTCAATATTTCATTCCATATAACCCATATTTCATATAATAAACTATTATATACCCTTCTGACATAGGCTAAGATTCAATAAACCCTACACGGTGCACTAAGACCATGTGTGCAGCTCACAGTTTTGGGTTTGGGTAATTACAACATAAGCAGATGAATCATATGTTAATCAAACAATTCAAGATGAAGGGGCTATTCAACAAGCTATAAAGAAGCTTTGTAGACTCAGCGCTTGTTTTCCCTGTAAATTCCAAGCCTACTGGAATACACATTAACCCATACCCTGTGTTGAGATCCCATTTACATTGGCATTTCTGACCTCACTCCTGGTGATAGGTGTCCCTGTGAACATGTCTCCAAACTCTGCTCAGATTTCTCAAACCTGGGTAGGGGATAGCACTGGGACATTGCTGTCCCTCACACTGAGGTGTCAGTCTGAGTCTCACTGAGGAGGCCAGTCACCAGCTCCCCCTCAGACTCCTCCTCCCATCCAGTGCAAATATTTAGAACCAGGGCCTCCCTAGCATGTCAACATGGTACAATTTGTGGCCCTGTCTCCTACTTAGTAGGTTTACCGTGTAGTTAACATCATTGACCTTCCTTACCACTTTGAAGGGTACCTCCCAAGCTGCCTGCAGCTTATTTTGTCTAATAGGAATGAGCACCATAACCTGCTGTCCCACATTATACTCTTAGGCAGGAGCATTATTGTTATACCAGACTATTTTCTGCTGTTGGCCTACTGTCTGGGTCTGCTGGGTCAAGTTCATGAGCTCCCTAAGACTGGTCTTGAGGTTTAAGACATATTCCACAACAGATTCCTTGTGGGATTCAGACTCACCCTCCCAATCATCACAAATCAAATCTAAAAGCCCCCTCACCCTATGCCCATACAGCAGCTCAAAGGGTGAAAATTCTGTGAATTCTTGGGGTACCTTTCTGTCTGCAAACAGCTGATGGGGCAAATATTTGTCCCACTCTCTCTTAAACTGGGCTGCAAATGCCTGTAGCATGGTCTTTAGTGTGGAGTTTAAACTCTCCACAAGACCATTAGTCTGGGGGTGGTAGGGAGTGGTCTTTAGGTGCTTCACCCAACAGTGCTCTCACAGACAAGTCAGCAGGTCTGACATGAAATTGGCACCTCTGTCAGTAGTATTTCTCTTGAGAAACCTACCCTGCTAAAAATCTCTAACAAAGCATTTGCCACCTTCTCTGCTTAGATGGAGGACAGAGCCACCACCTAGGCTATCTAGTAGCATAATCTACTACCACCAGGATATACTTCTTCCTTGTGGAACTTGGGGTACTCAGACATCCAACAATATGCATAGCTACCCTCGGAAATAGTTCCTCAATCGCAGGCAAAGGCATCGAAGAAGCTTTGACCTTGTCTCCTGCCTTGCCTAATTTTTGCCACTATACACAGGTTCTGCAGTACCCTGTTACATCCTTTGCAATTCCAGGCCAATAACAGTTCTGCATAATGCATTGCTTGGTATGCTTTATGCCAATATGACCTGCAAAAAGAATGTCATGGGCTATGGCTAGAAGTGCCAAATGATAGGATCTGGGCATTACCAACTGCTGTGCTACCTCACCCTCTAACCCTGCTTCAGGGGTCCACTTTCTATACATTAACCTTTTGTTCCAGTATACAGACTCCCCAATTTTCCTTGAGAATCAGGTGCCTCCTTAATTATCTCCCTCAAGCCTCATAATGTAGGGTCTGAGAGCTGAGCCTGTCTCAACTATACCTTTCCAACCAGTCCCAGCCCCCTTTCCACAGGATGTCTGGTATCCTCTGACAGCAGCGCCTCACTGTCAGCCTGGGTACCACCACTCATCTTTGAAGTCACTCTGTCCAAGGGAAGATGAGTACCTACCAGCAGTTTTGGCACACCTTCAGGGTCTCTGCTACAGGGTAGCTCTCTCCCTGAAAAAGCCACCTCACCAGCCCTGGTTTCAGGTGTGGGATCTATCTGGTTCTCTCCCATGCTACCAGCCCTACATGTCTGTCTCCAAGCCTGACTGCATGCAACTGCATGCACACAAAGTACTGCATTATGAAAATATCAAGACATCTGTAAGGATATCCTCAAACACACCTACTTGCTTGCTTCCTTTTCCAGCCTTTCAGTCAAGGTGAACCCTGGCCAAAGGGATTTGGAATGGGGTCCCTTCTAAAGCTCTAACTGGAGTGGACTGCCCCAGCAAATACTGCTCCTGTTTAACTACTGAAGGTTTCACAATGGTTATGTCAGAAACTGTGTCTCTCTTAGCAGTGGCCTGTTTTCCATCCACTAAGATAGGATTAAACTCCGGTGATAGACTGGTACCCCTGTTATCTCCAGACAACTTACCACTGGCATACTGTTATTCCCACTTGCTGGCTCCCTACCTTTTTTCCCCCATCTTCTTCCATGGGCTTCTGTATACTACATGGCCTCACTGGTTGCATTTAAAATATTCAGCCCTTGATCCTGTCAGTCTACCTGAACTAATGGCTGCCCTTGTTACTGGTGGACTATGTTGGGGTGGTTTAGGCTGCTCAGCATGGGTTCCCTTATATCCATGTGCAGCACTGAGTATCCCCTTCTTGTGCAGTGATGCCCTGCTTGCTAAGTAGAGATCCCCTTTTTTTCCAGCTCATCTGCTGCGTTACACTCTTGGTCTGCCAACTAGATTCTCATATCCTCTGGCAAATTGCTTAGGGCTTGTTTCCACACCAGAAGATCTGCCATCCTTTCAAAAGTGGTGACCTGACACCCATTCACCCCCCATGAAAATAAATGCTTAACTCAGTAATATAATCACATACATTTTCATCTGCTTTGCATCTATGCTCACAATTTTTTTTCTGTAAGCTTCACGTGTTAACTTAAAATGTTCCAATAGACATTGCTTTACTTTATTGTAGTTTAAACAAACAGTACTGGGCAATTTAAAAACAGCAGTTACAGCTTTACCACAAAGTGGGGGGGTCATTAACCTTTCCCAGGGCCCTTGGTCAACATTATATTGTTTAAATACTCTTTCAAATTAATGAATAAAACTATCAAAATTATCACCCTCTGTAAACTGTGGAAGAACTTTACTGACCTTTACTGGTTCTGGGGTTTGGTATTCCCTTCCCCATTACCTGCATGACCCTGATGAAGAGTCAGAATCTCCCTTTCATGTTGGTGCTGTTCCTCATTTTCTTTGGCCCCCAAATGCTGCAGTCTCTCTGCTGATTCTAATTCCATCTGTTTTGCCTGCTGCAGTCTCTCTGCTAATTCTAATTCTAAATGGTTGGCATCCAGTTCGAGCCTCTTTAACTCCAGACAGATTTTCAAGTCCTCTGAGGAAAAGGTGAACTGTCCTGTTTCTGAGGGCTGCACATTCACATTGACAGACAGGTTGTCTTCCTGGTTGCTGGTCACTGCTATAGCTGCAACTAAGGCCAAAATTACTTCCTGTTTCATCAGGTTGGTATGCATCAGTCCTTTGGCTTTGCATACCTTGGCCAACTGGTTCTTTGTCAGCTTTCCACAATCATCTGCTGACATCTTTGCCTGCTTTCCCTGACTAAATTAAATTAACAAAAATAAATAAATCTGTTGTGAAAATGAAACTCTGTATGTTTAACTTGTGGCTGCTGAGAGTACACACACCTTCAGTGACAACTGTCTACAGGCTACAGAAGTTCAATTAATATCTACACCACTGCTCACCAATATGTGATGTCCCTCCTCTAGGTCAGTGATCAAGGAGTCTCAATCTTCACCATGCACACCGGTGAGAGATGTTCACGTGGAACAAAAACAGATACACACAGTATTTCCAGATGCAGCTCTCTGCACCAAGCACAATTTCCCTTAAGAGCACACAGGGAACACACTCCCATCCTGGGGCAGGGTTTCCCTCTTTTTCACCAGGCCGCAAATAAGACCCCACACTAAGACCCCACACTGATTATAGCTGTAGAGTTGAGTCTTCATCTGAGTGCTCCAAGCCATGTCCTCCACCACCCTCTTTATGAAACCAGTGCTCTGTGTCCCTGCTACAAGTAGCTGACACACACTCTTTGATATTTGATTTTTACACACACACACACACACACACACACACACACACACACACACACACACACACACACACACACATGCATACGCACACACCTTGGAAAGGCTGGCACAGATTCACTGATTGTGCCCCCTTCAGCCATACTGTAATGTAGTTACACTGACACCAGCCATCTCCTCTAAGGCTCTTAGAATGGTACCCAATTATACTGAGTAAAATTAATACTAATACAAATGGTAGTGTTTGACCAATGCAGCAAGGTTTTCAGGAGTGACCAAAGTGTCAACAAATAAATATAAGTACTCTTAAAGATTAAAATATTCTCTAAAAGACCAGCCAAAATGAAAAGTTTAGATATATTTAGTAATAAAAAATAAAACAGCATGAAAATAATAAATATCTATTTTCAATAAACACCAGAGTTTCAATCACAGGAAATATTAAAAATAACACAGATGGATAGATTCACACTGATACAGAAAAACAGTACCTAACTAATCTCACTATATTTTTCTTCACTGGTTACTTACTAAAGCAAGGCAAGATGAAGTAGATGAGTGATCCTTCTTTGTCAAGTTTCAAAAGCAGACTGCTCTGATACGTCTGTCTTATATAGTATTAAAACATCATTTCAGTGCTGGATTACAGAATGACATCACATACATCTGGTCATCTGACTTCTGGTTCCCATACTACCTCCCTTTACTAGAAACTGAACCAGAATCTGGAGCATATGTGTTACCATACACAGACAGAACTTTACTAAAATGTGTTATAACATCTGGAAGATATAAAACCATTTCAAAATTTCCACCCTTCCAGGGTAGCAATTAGTTCACCCCTAAGGACAATGCAGTAGAATTCTAATTCCTGGTTTTCACTGACATTTTGTTTTTGGCTGCAGTCAGAACTTTAAGATATACCACAGGATTCAATAACACCTACACTAAGTGTACACTGTTCTGAGTGAATAGACAACACAGACATAACTCACACCTTCTTCCTTCTAATTTTAGTTTTCCTACTGATATTCTTGCATCTTTAAATATTGTTAGAGATTCATAAACATTACCATAAAGTGCAGGCTACATTTATACTTAGTATAATCTTTCTGAGTGACTAGAAAGCAATACAAATTTGATAAGAATTTTTTTGAATAGATATCATGCACGCTTAGTGCACACTTAGTGTACACTTGGTGTAGGCTTTATTGAATCTGGCCCACAGTCTTGATGGCCTAAACCAGGTAATTTAATTTCAGACTATTTTGCAAAGTTATCTGAACTGAGATTAACCTCTTCTCTTCTAGTATCAGTTTGATATACAAATGACATATAATTCTTTACAAAACTCCAGCTAGCTATGCTGGCATATGTTACACATCCACTGTCCTACTTCTTCTGGCATAGCTGGCAATACCTCACATCATCACACTAACATATAAATATATATATATATATATATATATATATATATATATATATATATATATATATATACAGAGAGAGAGAGAGGGAGAGAGAGAGATAAAAATATGTACTAACACACACACACACACACACACACACACACACACACACACACACACACACATACACACACACACACACATATATATATATAAATACACTCATAAATACTTTCACACAAAATATAAGCATCCACAAATATTCATAAATAATTCATACACAGAAAATCATTCCCACCTCCAAGATAAATGTTATGCTCTATAACTAACTTAAACCAAATACATCATAAAGAGCTCATTATGGAGCTCCCTAGGATATAAAGTGTCATAAGGAAATATAAGCCAAACTTCCCTCGGTAACAATATATCCGAAGGATTCAGATGTAGATCAGAACCTTTTAATACATGCATTATAACAAATCAGAATTACTATTATGATACTCTAAAAATGTGATGCTACTGGACTTGTATGGGAATTATTTTTAACTTTTCTTATGCTTTCTCGTACTCGCACCCTTACTTGATGTATCACCTTACCTATATAGAATTTATTACAGGGACAAAATGATTCATATATAACCATCTTCTGCTAACAATTAAATGTCCTTGAAGCCTTAAATAGCCTACCATTAATATTGTAAGTATTTTCATTTCCCATATACCTAAAAGCGGCACAGTCCTTACATTTCAGATCTACAATCTCACTACTCATTGCTGAATTTCATATTTTTATATATTACATCTGAGGTTATTATATACCAATTTTTTTCATACATGATACTCCTTCAATAAACAGAGCATAACAAGTCCCAAAGTATACATCTTCCTGTGCTTCCTTACTTTTATTAACCTTGCTAACATATTTACCTTTTTAAACCTGAACATATACAACCACCCTCAGACTTCTGCCATGTAGTAATTAAAATGTCATGTTTATAACCCCTAGATAATAACCTATTAACTATGTCATCAGTTACTTCTAGGAATCCATCCTCCTCAGAACATAGTGTTATAGCCCTATGAAATTCCTCATAGGTCAAGGACCTAATCAAATGGGCAAGATGTGCACAGGAAGCATAAAGAAAAGTATTCACAGATGTTTCTTTTCTATATAAAGTGGAATGTATTTTACCATCTGCAATATACAACTGTGTGCCTAAATAATGGATACTGCTATTATGAACATTATAAGTAAATGCTCACAACCTTTACCTACCCATGTAATGACTGTGCACTCCTAGCATCAGACAGACTAAGCCCTGAACTAAAACTGTAACAACTGCCAGATTTACAAGGTAAGTGCTGAACAGAGTATTAAAAAATGTGTTATAATACAAAAGAATGGCATATCATTGCATACTGTTACTTGGTAATATAAGTAAAATGTGGTTGATTTGTACAGCAATAACTTCAACAAGTGACAGCAGTGACTTATGTGAATACATGTGTCCTCTATCAATTAGTAGGCCTCAGGCATCAAAGATTCACACATTCACACCTATCAAAAGTACTGATGGTCACCAAATGTCCTCAGTTTGGCCTCATACCTTTGTATAGGCAAATCATTAAACAGAGAAGTTAGAAATTAATGACACACATTTCAGTTTCAGACTTCATATCCCTCAGAAAAATCTTAAAAATAATGATGCAAAAACTGATTCTGTCAACTGTCTGACTTTGTGAGACCAAAATATTTAAAAAATCTCCCTATTGTTCAGCCTTTGTTCTACTTTTATTTATGGCTTGGTCCGGCTTTGTTGCTGTAAGAGTGTGGGAGGCATGTAAACATTACAAAAACCTGTAATAAAGCAGTATAATTAGCAAAACATCATCACAACCACAGATATACTAAGCACATGGTCAGCTATGCACCCTGAGGATCAGACACAAAGCTTATGTATTCCTGAAAACAAAAATATGGCACAGTTATCGTTACTTGTGCAGGGCATTGCGGGGGGTGGCAGGAAGCCTAGGCTGATAGAAAAGGTAAGTGAGTCAGTGTGTTTGAGTAAGAAAGAGAAACAGGTAGACATTTGGATAAAGTATCAAATGGCCACTGAGATACAATGAGCTTTAAGTCTCATGGCTGAACCATGTAACTGTTAAGTGTGTGTCTGTATGGATACTCCAGGTGAAACTGGTGTGTGATTGTCTGCAAGAACAGAGCCAAGTTCTATGCTAGCTCTGTGTCTTCATATGTAAGAGACAGGCATGAGCCATGCATGGTAGAGACAGCAGTTCATCACTGTCATACCCGACTATGAGAACTGACTCTGCGAGGAGTTGCACTGGCATGTCCACTCCCACAATCAGATGCATTACTGCTACTTGAATGTGATTGATGTCTGCTGAATGAGCTCTCCTAACAAGTACACCGAGGACCATGACCCTATGGCCTGCCATGTCTGGGTGTGGACACCTCAACCAATGATGAAGCAGTGGAAGTAGTGCCACTATGGGAGTGTAATTGGGCAAGAACACGTTGGATGATGTGGCTGACCTTCACCTATGTAGATGCTGTCTCCCTCCCAGCAGACATTGCATCACAGACACTGCCATTTCCAACGTGTCATTCATCCAGTCCATTGAACTGGCAACACAGTGGAGGCAGTCATGCACGTCAGCCTTTGCTATATGTACAACCCTAAGCATTTCTTCAGAGGCCCTATTGGAACATGCCTGTGCCTCATAATGGACATAAACATATGTCGACTGGAACAGAAAAACACACCTGACTCAAGTGGAGGATGGACAGCAGGCCTTCCTCTGAGCACCCCTAACAACCCTCCTCACCCACACTTTGGCTACAGCCAGAAACAACAGGCACTGAAGCAGCAGTAACCACACTACCCTGAATGTCTCACCATCCAGCTGTCCACTATCTGAGGGCTTACTGGAATGGGTTGCCATAGGCCTACTTGCTGTGTCTGATGGAATTACAGGTGATGGCTGAATGTCAACCTCAGTGTCAGATTCAAACTCTGCACCCCCAGATTGTGCCTCTGTTTGACCACCATAATTGTCAGAGTCTGCCAATTCTCTGACATCAGGTGGTAAAAGTCCTACACTTCCACTGTCAGGATTACCCGTGATAAGCAGCAAACACAGTAAAGAAATTAATAACTACACTACTGCAGTTGAGTATATGCTAACAAACTAACAGTGGTGCCACTATTACAGACAGTACGGCAACACTCACAGTTCTGAAACCCACATCACACATACATATAAAATAAATATTTTTGTGAAGTGCTCATCAGTACTGAAATAAAATTGTTTAGCTTACCATGTGTAGATTACTCAACAGTTCCTAGGGAGGGTGGTCCTGGAAAAAGTTAAGCAAAATGTAAATAAACCATAATCAGAATAGCAGTAACACAGGGGTGAAATGCTTTTGGCCCTTTGTATGGCCAATAACAATACATTTAACAGAATCTTGGATGAAATATTCACCCCAAGCCCATATGTAATGAACCAGAATGTGTTGTTACCTGTATCAATCTATAACTAGTCCCCCCCAGAAAAAATGTTGTTAAACAAACTTAAGTATTGCTGTCAGTATTTCACTAAACAAAAAATATTTAACAATTGACATAGGTAAGTCCACCTGGAAGCTTCTCCTGAAACAGCAGTGCCAACATCAATCACATGCTGTTGTGCAGTTTCCACTGAGCTCTCTGGATCCATGACAGAGGACAGGAACTCTGCATTTGTTGTCACTGGAGGCTCTGTAGCAGGCACCCCTAGTAGCCATCTGTCCATGGGCCACTGCAGCTGTTCTCTTCTGGGTCGATAAAATATGTCAGTGGCCTTATGACGCACCTGATCATATGTCCTGCTGAGGCTTCCAACAGTGTTGAAATTGTCCACTATCTCCTGCCAAATTTGCATCCTTCCCAACATATTTCCAAGGCCTATCTCATGCAAAAAAAAACACCATGTCACCTAAATGTTTGTACAATGATTTAATTCTCATGGTCATTGAAGGGGGTTTGTGGGGATTGGGATGCCTGGGTACCCTAATCTTAAGTGACATAAAACACAAAAGAAAGATAAGACACACAAATGTCACATAAATAAAAGTCCTGCTTAGATATAACACATAAGTAGCAGTTTTTCAATATTACCCACTGGAGAAACAAAAAACTTTCAAGATATTCAAGTATAAAACAGAGAATTATGTGGCTGTAACATATCACAGTCATACACAAAGCAAGGTTTGATCCAAAACAAGAGGGGTAACAATAGCAAAGCAAACATCTGTACAAACAATTTTTGTTTGTTCCAACACAGAAATGGAACTTGGCTCCCCCAACCTGAAAACAAAAGGCAAATTACATTTTGCTACCAAACAATGGAATAAAACATCAGTGAACTGCTATAAGTGCTATCAAAGAAACTGTCCCAAAAATACGTGTATATATTTACCACAGAACATTAATTTTTATGCAATTGCCAGTCACCTCTACTGGTGGCCAGCACTCCCCTAGCGGCATCTATGGGCTATTATAGAAGGCTAACACCCATTTGTCATTGATAATACGGGACATTTAAATTTCACTGAAATAACAATAGAAGAGTGTAAAGAGAAACAGTTTTGACATTAATACTTGTCATGAAAGTTAATAAGGCTGTGCATCTGAGAAAGTAAAATGCCCTGACAAAATGCCTATGCTATCAGTAAACTTCTAAAAGTGCATACAGATAAAAGTAGCATTTGCTAATGCATATATAAAAATATTTTTCAAAGTGACAGCTGAGCATATCCAGTGTATAACTGAAAAATGCAATCATACCTTATCAAGATCAATAGACTTCTGTGCAGATAAATCCAAAGTAATAGCAATATTCTTGTGCGTTATCCCCACAAGCAAGTCTCCTCACCTTCAGGTTCCATAGCTAAACAGTCCCCTTTTTATAGTGTAGATTCAGGCCTGTGAACATGGTGAAGATGCAAATGTGAACTCATTAGAATTGCTGAATCCGAAATTCTTGGCTCCATGTAGCATATGTAAACATAGTGCAGAGAGTGCCTCAATGTTTCATGCTGATGGATTGCAACTGTGAATGATTACTGGTTGGAAGAAGAAAAACACAACAGCAATTCAGACTCCCTTACCTTCTGTGGGTGTGTCAGCCAGGTTAGATTTACAAAGTGTAGAAGTAATTGTATCAAGGTTTTAAACATAAGCAGCAGAATTTTCACAGTAACATCCAAACTCCCCTGCATTTGTTGAAAATTGTTTATTATTGCCATTTAATACTCTCACACATTTTAAGGGCAATGATTCAAAATACCTTACAGACTGCATGCCTCAGGTTACTGCTTAGATAAGAGAAGAATGAACAAATGTACAGAAAGATAAGGCAGAGC
The DNA here is from genome assembly GCF_019279795.1 of Protopterus annectens. Taxonomy (NCBI): domain Eukaryota; kingdom Metazoa; phylum Chordata; order Ceratodontiformes; family Protopteridae; genus Protopterus; species Protopterus annectens. The sequence goes on along the minus strand of NC_056747.1, from coordinate 1,011,892,779 downwards.
TGCATTTCTCCAAGGAATAATCATAAATGGTTGTGTGATCACTCATTGCACTACATCTGAAATTAATACATGTAGAAACAACGCAGATGTGTACAAGTGTATATGTTTTGTTAATACTGGGGATGATGTTGCACTTGCTTGTATGCACAATGATTTTCATTCTCTGCTGCAAAGCCATTTCTGTGGCAGAGGGATAAGACACCCTTACTGTGTTTTGAAAGGTTCATTGGTGTGAGAGTTCAAATCCAAACTTGTGTAAAAATATTTCATGTATACTATCATCAGTTTTGGAGTGTTTATTTTATTGATTTCTTTTCTTTTTTCTTTCTCTTAATGCCAGTATCTGCAGTGTGCAGCTTAGTGCAAACACAGGAAATAGATAAACACAATAAATGTCATATAAAGTACTTCTTTGATAACCAGTACATCAACTATACCTGTGAATTACTTGTGTGTGTTGCACATCTGCTAAACACGTTGATCCACACAGCATATACTATCTGTAGATCAAAGTTCAAGCCCACCTTTAGTCTTTTAAGGATGAAACCTAACAAACCCTACTCATAAGAAAACAAGTTTAGCTTTGCTTGGCTTGTTAGCATGAAGCTTAACATTGAGCAACTTTGATTAATGGCCCACACACAAAGTAGACAGAACAACTGCAGACAGGATGCAGGTATTCTTAACTTCAAGAAGGATGCATTGCTGCATTTTTTGATTTCCATCATGCAATGCCACTTAGTATGTTTCATGGCATTTAGCAGCCTTCTGAAACACCTGCAGGTTCACAACACCTGAAGAGAGGAAGTAGATAATCAACAATTTCAAAACAGATACATTCTATCAATTCAGTTGGGCATGGTGCAAACACACTAAGCAGAGGTGTGTGGTGGTTAACACACAGAAGTTAGCAATGAATAGGGAAGTAGCCAACTGTTATTTCACTATTTCTGTGACAGAGGTATAAGTGTAGGTCTGCACTACAGATAATTCTGGGTTCTAATACAGGAAATCCCAAACATTTTTACTGTTGCTCCATTTCACTTTTTATAAAATGTCACATAAAAAGTTAACAATAAATAAGGAATTATTCAGCTGTTACTTAACTATTACTGTGGCAGCAGGTGTAAGTGTAGGGCTGCAGTACAGATTTTCCTGAGATCTAATACAGGAACTTCCAAATAGTTTTACTGTTGCTCCATTTCACTTTATATTAAATGTCACATAAAAAAGTTAAGCATCGTGTTCAGGTTTGCACACAACCAGTAAACATAATAACATGAACTGATGGGAAATAATTCTTAGCTATTGTTGTTCTCTCTGCTTGGACATATCTGGTGGTAGAAGGAAATGTGCCCAATTTAGGGTGCAGAGGTGGGGTGTTGAGGAGTCCAGAATCTTTACTGGACTCCTTGTAAATAGACACAGTCAAAGGCTTTTGCAGGGGAACAATACCAGCTCCTATGACAAGTCAGAAGCTTGGAATAGTCTGGCCAAAGCTGTCTCCAGTGCAACTCGCATTCCACTCACTGGAGAACAGTAAAGCATCACTTTAATGACATAAAAAGGTGAAAGAGGGATACATTCAACCAGTGGTTGAATTAGTTCAGAACCAGCAACATCCCACAGTTGTGTAAGTATACTAATAAAGAGAATTTCTAGTAGATAGAAAGCTGCATATAGGCAGGACTGGGGTGCATAATGCTCTTTTCTTGTTCTTTTCTGTTTATTCTACAGCCGGTGCTGAGCTAGCTGTAAATAAAGAAGCCCATTCTGAGCATCTAGAGACACCGAGGGAAGCAAGGGGCATGCATGCAGCAAAAGAGAAATATTATTAGTAGCTTTTAAATCAAACATTCATTTTCTATACAGTTGTAGCAAAGTAAGCATGCATATCCTAACTGTAAAAATGACCATGCATGCTTCAGTCTATAAAACAAACCAACTCTATGGGTCACATGTAAGACTGTAGTCTGACATTGTGGGTTCAAATACCACAAGTATCAAGTATAAAATAGTACAATCCTTTAAAAAATATTACATAAACTAATTTGTACACAAGTGGCATAAATGCCTTGCTGTTAACTTAAATCTGGATAACTGGATCAGGAATGTGTGCAATATCTGCATGTTGCAAGGATTACATTGAACAACCCTTAATTATAGTTTGCAGTTGTTAAGAAGTATACTTAAATGTAAAGGTTCAGATAAAATACTATCATTGTGATAATACATTATATGTCGCATATAATGGTACTAATTTTATGTTTTTTTCCCTCTCACCCCCAACCCTTATCTCTTTTTTTTTCAGTGTGTTGTCAAAATGTTTCCATGTCATCTATCTCAAAATCACAAAATGCTGGACAGCACATGGAGGTAATTTAACCCCATTGGGTCTGCCTGCCCCCACTCCACCAGCTCTGGCACAGCACCCAGCACATCAGGGACCCAACCTAGTAGTAATGCCTCTGCTGCCCCTGCACCACCTGCACCCTCAGGAAGCAGCTAATGCTGTGCTCCCATTTGGAAGTACTGGCAGAGGTGGGGATTTTATCACTCACAAGGAGATGCCAGAGTTGGTGCGTAGGGTTGTGCACACCACTATTGGTGCACACCTACACCAGATAGAGAGGCTGCTCTCCCTCATGGTCAGTAGAAGGAGATGCCAAGTACTCCAACAGCCAGCAGAGTAAGGGGATGGTGATAGTCCTGCAGGTGAGGACTAGATTCTCACTGTCCCCATGTTTGATGGACATGGGCTTCTGTTGTCCCCTCCCTAACCCCAATCATGGTGTCCCCAACCTTTTTTCCCCTGACCGTCCATGTGTCTTGTCTTGTTTTTCCTGTTTGCTTGCATCTGTTTCCTCACATACCCTACTTACTTGATCCAGAAATACCTATGTCCCTTACCCAACATTCCTCTCTTATTGAACTTTAAAAAAAATGGAAACCTAAGGAAGCATTTAGTCAAAGGCACACCAGAACAAAACACACAAAATCAAACCCACCCAAGTGGTGTGCTTCACTCCTCACCCCCCAATGTGGTGGAGCTGTGTCCCCCACACCCCCTAATTTTTATATATATATATATATATATATATATATATATATATATATATATATATATATATATACCATCTCCAAGATCGCACTATGGTTAAGAAAAGGGAAAAGTTGTGGTGTTGGCCAAGTGTTTCCTTACTCTGGGAAAGATTTCATCATTCAATGAAATGCCATTCAATAAACAGAGGTTTAATGAATTGCTATTTGCTGAATACAATTCAACAAAATGATATAGATGCGAATCACACACAACACACATAAGTAGAAAATAAAGCAATGGAGCCCTTCACTTTTTGGCCTGTATGTTTGGCTGGAGTTTGGCATTACCTACCATTGCCAAGCGATGGCAAATGGCTCTTCCTTGATGCAGTTACCTCCACACATACTGTGCAGGGATAACACACAGTGAATGTAGGATAAAGAATTATTTCATTGCATATAAATACATATTTAAAACTATTAGCTACAGCTGGGATTGTCAATGCATTTACACCTGCTGCCACAGAGTCAACTAAGCAGCAGGTGTATTTCCTTCACTCAGTACTCAGAACTCTCTGGATCTTATCAATGAGGGTCACATTTGATCACTGCTTATCTATGCGCAAACAGGGAAAGAGTAAAAATGCATATCTTGCATGCACAAATACTTTTCTATCAATCTTGCACCCCAGCTGTTTGGTGGTGTGATATGAAAAATGCACAATAGCATGCATTACTTATATTTTCTATAGATGTAGTCTTCATCCCATGAAAGTACACATACAAACCACAAAAATAAGACAGTTTTTAAGTAAACAACACATAATTACACTGCAGCCATCTGTTACCTCCCCATGAACTGCAAACTTGTCTCTCAGTACTTCTTTACAAATATATCAACTACACCATAGAAATAAATAACAGTTGCTTTCTTATATACTATGCACATCAGATTTTCCAATAGTTGTAGTAACAGCAGTTTGCATATACTTTGTAGCTGTCTCTTAAAGCACACCTGCTCATTGGAAACACAACAGGAAATACTACACATTGCACAATCATCAGTTTGGTAACATGCAGAACTTTAAGATCTTGAGAGTTGTACATTGCTAGCTATCCATTTCAGGGAGGCCTTTCAACTTCTTCTCTTAAACATGCAGTGATGATGTCATCCACTATAAATTGTCCTGCAGCCTTGTAAAAGTCATTCTTGTGTCATGGTGCTTGTGTAAAGTACTGAGTTCTATAGTCTGTGTGCTTAGATAGGTAGGGGTTGTGTTCTCAAAGCAGTCAACTAGTGTGTCTAAATGTCTTTGTTCATAGGTTCATAGGTATTTACTAGGCTAATGACCACAAGGGCCTTTTTAAGCTTAGCCATGCACTTGCTTGACATTAGAGAGAGCATTTTACACCAGCATGTGGGGCACTATTACCCTTTTCCCCTCACCAGACACTGCTTATGTCATCATCTATAAGCTGTTGTCTGATACTCTCCAAGTCAGACTTCTGCTGTGATATTAGTATGATACAGACTGTATTAACACACATCAAAGACTGCTGCCACAGCTGTGAAGACATATGAGATGAAACAAAAACATGGGAGGATTTTTTACGTTATTAAAACAAACACATGGCCTGATGATAATGTAGACATCACACCTCTATGATCAGATCAATTGCTATGTGACCTGTGTACTGAGGTAGATGGTATGTGGAACATCCACCAGATTGTGCTCACAGCTGTGACTACTCCCTTATATGTAACACAACTCCTGAGTATGTACAGGAAATCCACATCAAAGGCCATAATCCTTCCATAGTTCACAGTCTTCATCACACCAGTAACTGAGTACAATGCCCCCTTCTTCATGTACCTCCCTACATATCTTCCAGGAATGTGTAACACAAGTGTACCACCTTTGCCACAGTGAGCTCCCATACATCTTATTGACCATACCTAGGTATTATTTTTGTTGCATAAACATTACTGTCTGATGGCGTGGAATACCCATCAAGGTGATATAACAGATTCATGTGTGATACCTGTTCTGGTGATGCACACAGTATATACATAGCTGTTTGACACCATTGATGGCATGAGTTACATTCATGATAGTGTGGATTGTGCCATATACATGCCATGCTCACCTGTCAACTAGCCTGGATTAATAATAATGTCACATACAGGCAAAGCAGTGTCCCTTATAACACCTCCAGCAGATATTACACTGTCAGGATGGTGTGCTTGATTACTCTCATAGATTGCTGACATCTCATAATAGTTGTACAAGTATGTCCATGCAGAACCATCTGTGATCACTCACAATCACATATGTTATGTCATAGTCATGAGATTACTGGTAGTATTATTCTGATATTCTCCATGATTGTGCATGCTTCTGTTTATTATTGTCCATGAGACTATACCAGTTTGTTCCACTTGGTGGAGACCTATGCTGACATTGCAGTCATATTCAAACAGTTTATTTTACTCAGCTTCATAATATACACCTAACCCTTATTGTATATAAAATCCCTGATAGCTTTACTCTCCATTGTTCATGTCAGGATGCTTATATTACAAATACATCCTTCTCCATTGTTATATCACCTTGTGTGACAGTCACATAATATACATTTCCACTGTGCAGTCCATACTGTAGCATGTCAATATGTGCTTAGTATTCCTGCGACATCTGTCTTAATTTACATATCCTCATCTGCTGTACATTAAGATGTTTCACCTGTCTTCTTTCCTTGTGTTCATTCCTACAATTCATCTGTGTGTCCCTATTCAATACACGCACTTCTCCTGGCTGTTTATTTTACATGGTAGTTCATGTACCATTATGGATCATTTACACAACTTTTGTAGACAATGCCTGAAATGGGACTCCACAGTACCCTGCGCTGCATACATTGTCCTGTAATGTGCTTGGACTATATACATTGCTATAGTATTAACCCTGGAAATCATTGTGGCATTCCACGCAATCCAGCAGACCTATTTTGCCCGTAGGTAAACAGGTCTACATGTCTGCTGCTATCTATGTTTCTTTACATGGTTTCCTGGCTGGCAACAAACAATTTTGGATCCAAATGCCCCCTTCTATAAGTACATTTACTTTTGTTCCACACAACTGTTTTTCCACATTTTATGACTTCCTTATTTTTTCCATCTTTCCCTTTTTTCCATGTTCCCCTTAAATCACAAACTCCCCATGCAATTATAATTTTCATGTTAACCACCACATAGTCTAATATTTGGTGGAACAGATTCTTCCATTCCTTGATATCTTAATATGTATATAATGCTACAATTCTATAAACATTCTCACTACTTCATATCCATAACAGTTAACTTTCCCATCCTTAGCATCAATGCATCTATCATTTTCACTGTTTTTTACTTGCTGTTTGCAGTCTTTCTTCATCTGTCAAGAATCTTACATCCTCCAACAGATTGCTATCCACATCACATTTAGCACACCACCCCAGTATCCTAATCCTTATTATACTGTTAATAATGCTGTTCACATTTACTGAAAGTATTCTACAATTATTGTTTTTCCTTCTTTTTAAGTTTAGAGGAAACATTTTTACATTTTTGTTTTGTTATTTTTATTCTTTCCCTAAATTAATATTTTTCCATGGGCCCTTAATCCTGAGAATCAAATTTCTCACTGGCTAGAACTTAAAAAAAGTATCACTATCAATCCCTTCTCCTAACCTCTCTTCCTGCATACACTCTCTCTCCTCATTTTTCCCCTCCATATTTCTTTCTTCTTTTATAGTTTCTTCTTCACTTAGTTCACCCTCTCACCAGCACCTCATTGTCCCTCCTCATGTATGTTTTCTTCCCTTTCTCCTTCTTTTCATTATTTACTGTTTGCTCTTGACAATCCATCCAAAAATGTCCCCTTCATTACACAAACTGCATTCAGGAACACACCTTGTTGCTGTATGTCCTATCTCCCCACTTTGGTTACATTGTACCTTATCACAATCATTAATTTAATGAGAAAAGTCACCAGAAAAGAAACATGATTTAGGCTTGCTAGCATATCATAATCATCCTCTGTGGCTAGCCACATAAATAACACTTGGCAAGTGTTTCATCATTATCATTGAAGGAATGCTTGCAATGGACTGTCATAAGGTAGGGTGTTAGTTTGTCAAATTAGAGAAATAAACAATCAGTTGGTTTTGAATAAGTTTAAAATTCAAAAGAATTTATATACAAATGGAATATACAAATACTTTTGAGCATGGGCCTCTAATTTGATGAAGTACTTGCACTAGCCACATATAGCTAGCAATAAACTAAACAATAATTTATTGTCTATGAGCATTAGGCAATTGTTAAACTGTCTGAGTACACCAAGTGATTTCAGGCTGGCAACTAAAGATAAACATGTTGGCTAGCCTTCCATTTAAGTCCAAGAGTATAGTAAGAGGTTTAACATTATTGGATTTTAAAAGAAAGTTTAAGTAGTTAGTAGTTTAATGCAGATAATGTACCTCTGATATTAGTCTTTGGGATATATTAATAGCTGGCTTATGTTTATAGTGCAAAAAAGATAAGTCACATAATAGGATTGCAGCTTAAGAATTTATTTAAAAAATGGCTTGCATTCATAGTTTAAGAAGCAGAAATGAATAAAGTGAAGATGAATAAGAAGAGTTTCCAATTATCTAAGATAGTACAGGGCATAAATCTTATTAGTAGACAGTAGAAGAATACAACTATAGCCTCTTGTTGACAGAATCTTGAAAATGACTAGATTCACTTGCAGAGAATTTCACACTGAAATTACCTGCATCGTCTTGCACAGCATTGCATGGTGCTGCACAAAGTAGCACTCACAGGAAAAAAAAATAGAAAATTAGCTAGGAATTTTGTCAATACTGCCTAATTCCAGAATACAGTAGCAACACTAGCATAGTATAACTAGAGTGGGGCAAATAGGCAGCTGCCCTGGGCACAAGGTGTTAGGGGAGCATGATCATGAAGTGCAGTTTCTGCATCCTTCCTCTTCCTGTACTGGCATTTCTGAGTGCTGGTATGGAAAGTTCCCTGCACCAGCATATTGTGTGTGGTAAGCTGTTGCAATCAGCTTGCTACAGATAAAAAAAAAACAACACAAGTTTTTGTTTTGTTTTACTTCACCCTTCTGATGGAGGGAGTGTGTATCTGACTTGTAGAGTAAGAGAACAAATCTTTTTTTTTACTCTTTGCTTTTCTAATAAAAATGAATTAGGTCACAAAGTATCAGATTTGCAGTATATGCTTGAATAAGACATATACTCTAGATAAAATTATTGACACAGATAAACCCAGAGAAATAAAATAATAAGATGAGAAACAATGCCCAATCTAGGGAAATCTATGTTAGCAAAAACAATATGACAATAATAAACTATTACCTCAAAAGGCCATACACAGGAAAACAATGGCTCAGAAAAAAGAACAAGGTTATTTACTAGTCCTTAATGACTCATATTAATCAGCAGTATTTTTGCATTTGCTTCAACAAACAATCTTACTGAGGTGCTATTTAATTGCAGCAAAAATGCTGTACTGAGTCTATTTAAGTATTTTTAAGTGGAATCAAACATATTTCAATTTCCGTGATATACCTCTATATCCAGGATTCAGTGATTACTTATACACAAAGGAAAGGACATGTAATATTTGGTTAAGACAGCAAGCGCATCTGAATGATTTTTCAGTCATTAAAATATGTGAAGAGTTTATCTATCATAATATTTTTTTGCTAAAGACTTAACACACATGAGCCAAATCAGGACTGGATCATGGTCAAATGAGGCCTCAGGCAAGGTAATGGAACCAAGACCCCACCACAGCCATTCCAGTATATAATTAGTTGGTTCTCTCTCCTCACTTACTATAAAAACTGTTCAACCCTGTTGGTGTGTATACTACTTTCTTCTTCACTTTTACAATAGTTATAAAGATTTGCATTTAATTTAAAACTTTTATTTCAAATTTTATAGTTCAAATATTGATGGCCATTTGCTAAACAAAACAGTTGCACATTGAAAAGAGACTTGGCATGAGCAACAGTAAACTTCTCTCCCCTTTAAACTCAAATTCATTGAAAATGCATCTGGCCAGTGATGAATTTAGTGTAACTTGGTGCCAGGGCTGTTTTCAAACTATGGATCCCATGTACACATTTTTAGGACTATTCATAAATGCATGCATTATTTGACTCACCTTCCTGATTGTTGTAAATTATATTCCTTATTTATGACAGCAACATTTGTTAGAGTGTGTTTTAAATTTGTAGTTTTGTACATTTTTTTCTGTAAGCAGTGAAACAAATGTATGAACCAATAATGACAAAATTACCCATTTCAGAATATTTCAACTATAAAAGGCCACAAAAACTGCTGTTGTTATAATCCAGTATTCAACAATTATGGGCACTGAATTCACTGTATACAAATCACATGTCTGTGACAAAAATGGCCTCAGTAAAATATTCCAATTTGCTTTACACTAATGCATACTAGTCCTGTAAGGAGAGATTAATGACTTTTTCACTTTATCAGCATAGCAGGGTTAGTCATTTTATTTGCTGACATCCACCAAACCCAACAATTAGCTACAGTGCTGACTGCATCCTTTTCTGATGTCTGTGTTAATAAAAAATAATAAAAAAGACCAAAGTGTCATATTTCAAATTTGTTTCACACAAACACACAGTAGCATAGTATTCCTACTTAATTCACACAAACACACATGCACAATAGTCCTGCAAAGGTAGATGAAAGACTGATTAAAAATGAACAGATGATAAGAGCATAAGTTACTTTCATCCACGAGAGCTACCCCACCCCCATCAGCAGTTATAGTCACTTTGTAGACTATGCACACCTCTTGTTGCTATGAAGAAATAAATTACATGTGGCTGGATTCACAAAGGCTTGCATGGAGTCTAAGACCAGAGTATGACTCCATGCAGCCAACATGTCTGCCGAGCGATCCAGGAACAGCCAGCAGGGGCATTCAAGAGAGCTCCTAAAACGACTCTTACACGGACAGGGTTAGGTTATGCAAATTACCTCATTTGCTGCTGAAAGCTATGCAAATGAGGTAAATTTGCGATCCAGGAAACACTAACCTGTCTGAGTAAGAGTAGTGTTATTTGCAGAAATGTACTCAGTTGTCAACTGAGTACCATTCTGCAAATAGCAAAACGGAGCCGTGACAGCTCCAAATAAAGGATGCATCCAATTGAGGAAGCATGCCAATGGCCAAATATATGGCCATTGGCATTTTTTCCCGTTGCAAAATAAAAAAAAAAATTTTTACCTCGATCTCTGATGTTTAAGCGTAGCGCAGCACCGCGCAAACATGCTGTGCTCTAAAAACCAGAAAACCAAAAAATAAAAGGCACAAATAGGGAATTTATTCAAAATATTAATCTGCCATGCAAGTGAATGGCAGGCTGAAAACAACATGGCTACTGAGTAGAGGTTGCTAAGAGGGGAAGCTCAGTCTGACAGATGTAACTAAGCATTAGTAGGCAATCCTATGCAAATGAGGATAAGGACAGTGAATCCCAATAGTTCCTGCTATGTGAACCATGTCTCTAGAGTGTAAGAGTAGGAAAAGGGGAGTAACAGAGTATGAGATGAATGACATCATGAGGGGGTATGTATGAAAAAGACTGTAAGCTTATTGGAGCAGAGTGGCATGTGGTTACTGTGAGTTACTCAGGACTAAAAGAGGTGTGTCTACAGTTGTCTAAAGTGAAATCAAGAAACTGAATGTGTACACCGTGGCTATCACTAAAGTTTCTTGCAAAGCTGCTTACACTGTGTGCACATGTGTGCGCACGTGTAAACCCATCTAAGCCTGTGTGCATGTGTGTACGCCCGTGTAAGCCTGTGTAAGGCCGTCAAAGCTAGTATACACGAATGTGCACCCGCCTAAGCCCATGTAAGCCTGTGTAAGCCTGTGTGCGCACGTGTGAGTGTGTTTGCACTTGTTTGCGCGACACTGCCCCCTGTGGAAACAGAAATGGGAAAAGGAAGGAAAGGAAGTAGTAGGAAGTTAACCAAGGAGAACTAGCAGAGCTGCCAGGTGAAATCAATCAGAATCAGCCAATTACACAGGCAGTACACTAGCCCAGCCCAGCCCAGCACCTAAAACTCTGCAAACAACATTCCCCCATGTTTTTCTCAGAAACACTGCAACATTGCAGTCAACAAAGAGAAGTGAAAACTTAAAAAGCTTAAACTGACATGTAAAAATGTTAGGGGCTGCCATTGCTGTTATAAGGCTACATGTGCAAGATGCTGAGGGTGGTGCCATTGTGAATGCTGCTGAGCAACTCACAGTGAGGAGACGGAGAAGAGTGTACAGACCCAGGGTAACCTACCAGGGGCTACATGAGCTGGAGATAGTGGAGCACTATAGAGTGGACAGAGAGCTCCTGCAGCAAATTGTTGAGCTGTGCAGGCCACGCCTCACATACAGAACCAACAGAGGGGAACCCATCCCAGTGGAAATCAAGGTATGTGTTGGCCTAAGAATACTAGCAACAGATACCTTCCAGAGACCAACTGGTGATATGATGGGGATTTCACAGGCATCAGCATCAAGGGTACTGCACCATTTCCTGAATGCCATGTCAGCACATGTCGGTGATCATGTATATTTCCCCAATTCCCATGAGGTATTGGCCAGCAATATGCGTCTCTTCCAGCAAATAGCGGAATACCCTGAGGTAGTGGGTGCAATTGACTGCACTCACATACACATCAAAGCACCAGCTGGTGAGCGGGGTAGGGCCTACATCAACCACAAGGGCTTCCACTCCATCAACTGCCAGGTTGTGTGTGATGCCCAGGGCATAATACTGAATGTGTGTGCTGGCTGCCCTGGAAGCTACCACGATTCCCATATCTCGCATCTGTCACAGCTGTACCAGACATTTGCAAATGGGGACATCCCTGATGGTCACCTAGTGGGGGATGCTGGATACGCACTGGAGCCATGGCTGATGACACCCATCAGAAATGCACACACACCTGAACAAGTACTCCATAATGAGGCACACACACAAACACGAAATGTAGTCGAGGGTGTATTTGGGATGCTCAAGTCATGGTTCCGGTGCCTGGACACATCTGGTGGAGCCTTGCAGTACTCACCAACTACATGTACCCAAATTGTCATGGTGTGTGCCATGCTACACAATCTGATCCTGCGAAAACAGCTGCAGCAGGAACAGCATGGGGCAGGGCCAAACAGCCCCCCACCATTGCCAAGGCCTGCACAGGCACAGCATGACTCAGAGGAGGAACAACCTGAGCCTGCCCCAGTAGGCAGAAGGAGGCGTGCCCAGTATGCCTTGTCCTTGGCAAAGAGGCAATGCATAGCACATACACTGGCTCAGTAAGAACCCTGGAAATGATACCTCTCACTGACTCGCACATAAAATAAAAGGGATGCCTAACTTGACACTACCTGTTTCCAAACATGTATAGGGAGTGTAGTATGTGCATCCAACATAGGCAGCCCTGCAGCACCACCTAAGGCATGATTGCCATGTTTTATGCAATATAAAGCAGTGCTAAGCAGCTTTTACCAATATCTAGTATATGTAAACAACATTGCTCGTGCAATGTTGGCCAAGGTCGGTCAAAGTTGAGGAAAGTCAGTTAAACATGCTCATATCTGCTTTACTGTACCTTAAGCAGTCTGGTCTGGCCAGCATGAAAATAAAAAGCAGTGACAGGGCTTGAACCGAGGATACTGTGCACTATAGTCACAGTACTGAACCACTTAAGCCATGATAGCATTACAGTGGTACAGACACAGCAGGACAATTGTACACTAATGCAAACACAAAGCAATGCTGTATCATGCCCCTAATGAGGCAAAAGGGTAACCTCACCCACATGCCTATGCAGACAGAGAACATCAGGCCAGGTGTTGTGATGTGGGTTGTGTAGGCTATGAAGTCGCAAGCTAATATATGTGGCAATGGATGCTAAGACCTGTAGTACACTAGTATGCCTCAAGCCAGTACAATAGGCAACAGTACAGACTGTAATGGTGTCCTGTACATATCAGTGCAGGCACAGCAAATGTGTATAAGTGTCAGGTGAAACCTACATCCTATGTACACCCACAGTAACAATCCGGTGTACCCACAGTTAGAAATGTACAAAGAATAGCTGTCCCCTTTGTATGTAGAAATGTTGATAGGTCTATGCAAAGTGTCTCATGGAAGCCCTGCAGGCACAGCATGATCCCTGTTGATCTATGACACAAAGGTGAGCCCTGCTGTAAAAATACACCTTGATTTACCATACACATATGGTATAAATGTGTATACTGTGTGTGCTCACAGACTCCAACAAATGTAACGGATTTCATTCTGCATCACACTGAAAGGTCATACTGGGCATGCTCACACACTTAAACAAATGAAGCAAATGTCAGGCAGGAAGATACTGAAAGGTCATACTGGGCATGCTCACACACTTAGGCTAAATACGGATGTGATGATAAGGGATCTATGGACAAATATGTATAGTCATCTCTACTTCCAGAAACACATTCACAAAGTGGTCTGAAAATCCTGCTATGTGTACACACAAACTGCCAAGGTCTGTGCATGTAGGTCAAAGGAGGTTGCCACTACTCAGCAGTCATCAGACCTGTCAGAGACTACCACAACACACTTGCGAGGAATCTGACTAGGCACTTTCATCAACTAGAAAGAACAATGAAGAACCTTAACAAGAGGATTGCTGGCCTCAAATAGTTGCCCCATGCAACAAGAATGAATGTAACCCAAGCTGTACTCAGTTGCATACTGTCTACGCAGCAGATCTCTGCCCAACAGACAGGTCCATGTCATGGTTACGCAACATCCTGGCAGATAGGATCAGTGTTAACTTTACTCCCCTCTCACCCATGAAAGAGCACATGTCTATAATGGAAGACTGCAAAGTTGCTGTCATCACGGCTACACAGGTAAAAAAACTCTCCAAAGCCAGTATCACAGCAGCCATGGGACTAGATAACTTCCCAGGCTGTGTAGTATCTACTTCCCTGAAGTAAACATTAACATGGAAGTTCTGTGGCTACTGACATTTCCAGAGGACTGCAAACTAGGAGCCATCATTGTAAACACTAAAGATGCGGACATCCTACAAAAGGGCCTCACTGAGACAGATGGCTGTTGTCCAAGCCATGGGCTGTAGCTCAATGCCAAAAGGCGCATTATCATCACCTTTGTTAAAATCTCTGTAGCCAAGAACTACAACATAGGTGGTAGTATACCTCACACTTTAAGTGTGATAAGAGACCCTGGGTCACGGGTGGACAGTGGATACAACTATAATAAGCACATTCCCACAGTAGTCAGGAAACCCTCTTATGTGGCACACCTCATCACAAAATGTGTCTCATGCAGAATAAAAGAGGACATTGTTCCCCTCTACTCACCACTCACTAGAACTATAAAAGAGTACAACGCCACTGTTGCTATGTACCTCACAAGACCACTACAATAACTGGAAAGCCAGCAGCAATACCTCACAAAGAGCATTAGTGGCCTGAAATACATGCCATACACAGACCATCGCAAAATGCTCCATCTGTACTCCCTTGCATATCGCCTACTCAGAGGTGTTCACTACGTAACATCCAAAGCTATGTCAAACATGCAGCTGTTGGATATGATCCACGTAAAACACTCACAATCACCCTGACCTTTGGATCCAAGACCACGAGCGAAATACAAAAGGAAGTGGTGTAGCCATTTACCTTATGGATATCCACACCTCCAGGTTACTGCCACAGCATGAGGCCTTGGAGACCATGCAAGTGCAACTAACATTGGGCAAAGCTGCCCATCAGATTGTAGCCTGCTACAGATTATGTACCTTGTCTCAGGAACCTCACTCAGTATTCTGGAGAACAATGACAAATATAAAGGTCCTATCAAACACCATTATATGAGGAGATTACAACTACCCAAACAATGAGTGGGTGAATTACTCGTATACAACGTCCTTTGCCCAATGTGTCCTAGAGTTAAGAAACTCTAACACCCTGGAACAGCTGGTCAGCATGCCCACTAGAGGTGACAACATACTGGACATGATCATCACCAACATGGGGTACCAGTGTTCCACAACAGAGATAAACCCCTCGCTGGTAATATCAGATCATTAAGTAATCACACTGGACATCCCGCCCCCACACCCAGTCAATGAAACCACTGTGAAGACAATTTCAAAAGCAAACAGTACACTTCCCAAGACCAAAGTGGAAAGTTCCAAAGCCCTCTTGCTATAGGATAATGGTATACAATCTGCCAAACCATTTACAAGTGCATCCTATGAGCATCTACAGGGATGCATGAATTGAGACATCACAAATAAAACCAAGATACACTCCTCCAAAAATAAGAAAACAATCTGGTGGTTGTTTCCCATAAATAAGCTAGTCAACAGAAGGAGGAAACTAACACCTGATAGAGCCAACTTCACTAAAGGAAAGGCATCACTGATCATTATTAGGATGAAACAATGATCGCTCATAAAATAATCCAAGCACAGTTTCTAAAGACAAACTGCCAAGGAATGTAAGAATAACAACCACAAAGCCTTCTGTAGCTATATCAGACATGTAGGTGTCAACTTCCATATATGCAGTCAGCTACTGAAAAAAGTAATGACATACACCAAACCAACTTTCACTGCCCACACCCAGGGTGACAAGTGCAGTGTAAACTCCCTCCATCACCCCCAAAAGGGCCTGTGTCTATCATAGAAGGATGCAGAGACACAGACGTCATGGACATGCATGTAAAGACAGCCCTCACCAAAGCTAAGAACATAGCATCAATGTGACTGTAAGCTGTCCCAGGCTGCGTCTTACACTAGGCCCACAAGGAACGATGCCCTCACCTGCATTCACTGTCCAGACTCAAGCGTATCACAGGCTATGTACCCAAAGAATGGCATACACTAACAGTCATCCAGCTTCACAAAGGGTGTGCCAGAACAGAACCTGGAAACCATTGCCCAACATGTGTACTCAACCTGGTCTACAGAGCTATTGAGCAAATCGTTATGGAACCCATACACTGAGACATTGGAGATCTCCAGACACTGGACTCTACACAACTTCACCTTGTTAAAGGCATAGCCTGGCTCCCAAACCTAGTTGACTTATTTAAAACAGTTACCATGAACATAGATGGAGGTGAAAGTAGCCCACACAGCCCACCTGGACCTCACTAAGGGCTTACCACACCATTCCCCACTCCATCATCATGGACAAGTGTACCAGCTTGAACATTAACAGCTATGTCACAAGATGGGTGGCCAAGTGGCTCACAGATCAAACACACACATTCATAGTTATGGGTGCCATGTCCAACTCTAAGCCAGTCACAAATGGCATCACACAGGTCTTGGTCCTGGGACCCCACCAGTTCAGTCGATACTGCTCAGAGGTACAGGCAAGCAAGGCAGGTGTAAGGCTGAACAGATTTGCAGATGACTGGAAACTGTGGTCAGTAATTGACTGTACAGCTGACACAGACATCCTCCAGAAGTGTCTTACAGAGACAGATACCTGGTGTCAAAACAATGCCCTCAAGCTGAATGGCAAAGAATGCATAGTCATCCCCTTTGGGTAATACAAAGTGCACACAAATTACCACACAGGTGGTAATCCAGCATGTACGGAGAAAGTAATTATGGCCCTGGGGACACAGGTAGCTAGTAAACTCATCTTTGATGATCACTTGGCCAAAGTGTTTAGACATTCGTTCAATGTAGGCCATCTAATATCACCTAATGTAACACACTTTGTATAGTCTGATGATGTCACCATCCTACAAATATACCTGTGGAAAGGAATACTCCCAGTAATCCGTGTAGAGTGTTGTGTTAATGCACACTCCTCTACTATCATGAAGTAGTTAGGTAGGGGTTTGAATCCTGCACTGGACAACTGTGTGTGTGTTCCCCTTGGGAAGGAGCAACATTTTAGGAGAGTAGCGAAACACCTCAAAAGTGGTAATCTAACCTTTGTCAACTCTGATGATGTCAGCATCCTACAAATATACCTGTGGAAAAAAAAACTCTCAGTAATCTATATAGTGTGTCGTGCTAATGTGTACTCTTCAAATATCATGAAGTAGTTAGGTAGGGGTTTGAATCCTGCACTGGGCAACTGTGTTTGTGTGTGTTCCCCTTGGGAAAGAATAACCTTTTAGGAGAGTAGTGAAACACCTCAAAAGTGGTAATGTAACCTTTGTCAAGTCTGATGATGTCACCATCCTACAAATAAACCTGTGGAAAAAAAATACTCCCATTAATCTGTATAGCGTCATTCTAATGCATACTCCTCTAGTATCATGAAGTAGTTAGGTAGGGGTTTGAATCCTGTACTAGGCAAATGTGTGTGTTCCCCTTGAGAAGAAACAACCTTTTAGGAGAGTAGTGAAACACCTCAAAAGTGGTAATTTAACCTTTGTCAAGTCTGATGATGTCACCATCCTACAAATATACCTGTGGAAAAGAAAACTGGCAGTAATGTGCATAATGCATCGTGTTAATGCATACTCCTCTAGTATCATGAAGTAGTTAAGTAGGGGTTTGAATCCTGCACTTGGTGAGTGTGTGTGCTGTATGTGTGTGACACTGTTGGTCAATGTGTTGTGGGTTTTGCTTTTACCACTGTATGACATATCAGTATGCATTGCACATGTGAGCTAGCTGTGTGTCAAATACATATCTGTACATGTTACCTCAATGATTGCATGTGTGGGAACCCTGGTTTCTCCAAGAACACAGCTGTCATCCTTGCCAGACTTTGCTGCTGCTTCCCAGATCTTAGGTCACATATGTATGCTTGTGACAAGGCCAGCCACTGCAGTGATCCCTGACCTAGGTCATCTGTGTCACACAAAGTCATTACGATTCCTATTGGAATGTGTGAGTGAGGGTCTATGGCCGAGGTATATGTCAGACCTGTTCAAACGCAACAAAGTCTGTCCATGATGACTATTCATAGGTGTAGAACAAACTGTGGATATGCATGCAGACCCCTTATTGCTTATGTGATCCACCAAGGGATTCCAAAATACCTTTGGAAATGTTATTAACAAAGGAGAGATGACATAATACTTGGTTGCATGTACACATCGGTACCTGTTCATCATGCTGGTGGCTACTACCTATGTGGTACTGTGGGGATAATATGTTCCTTATAGGTGGATGACTATGCTTAGTTTGGCTTATAATTTTACAGCATGGGTTTGACAACAGGCATCTGTCTGTATGATACCCTTGTGGAGTATGTGTGTGTCATTTGGAGAATGCATTATAGGCCACAGTATGCATTACCAGATGTGGACAGACATATCCCTACTGTGATTGCTTGTACCTAAGAGAGCTATATGGCAAACAGGAGTGGTCTCAGTAATGGGTGCAGGTGAATACCAGTGGTTACTGGCATTGTATAGTACCTGAAGGATCCAAATGTTGCTGTGTGTCCTACATCTGTGTGTCAGTTGTCAAGACATCATCTAACAATTGGTTATGGTCAGGCTGTTGAAGTGATGTATACCACCAGAATGCAAAACAATGACAGATAGTAACAGTATCACCCACAGCACAGTGTCAAACCATGTCATACACACATGTGTAGTCAGGTTCTGGAATGTGTATAGTACAATGCATACTGGCCACCAATAGAAACTATGGAGTGTTACTGTGTAATACAGAGCATGTCACCCTGGCCATGTGTCCACTATGCATGTACATGCAGACAGTGCACCTCCACCATGTTCACAACTGTACACCTGCAAATCTGTGCTACACACATCCCACACATACTGTCCACTCTCTAACACATGCTGCCAATACTGCACACATCAGCCAAGTGGCATGTGGCCGGACAATACACAATTGGAACCAACACTGGTGTAAACAACACTACAATGACAATCATAGCTTTAATGCATCATGCCTGCTCAGCTACACCTTCAAGCATATCATTACACTCTACAGCTGACAACATGCTAGCATTGCTATACTGCTATATAGACACCCAGTGCATCAGCACCATGGTAGCCTGTTCCTGAATCGATGTTACAGATGATAGGAGGCAGCACAGGTTTCATCATATGCACAGGGTGTGTTGTTGGTTCACCAGAGGCCTACAGTGAGCCATCCAATTGACATGTATGTGTGTGTGTGTGTGTGTGTGTGTGTGTGTGTGTGTGTGTGTGTGTGTGTGTGTGTGTGTGTGTGTGTGTGTGTGTGAGGGGCAAGAATACTGGAATGGGCCAATGTTGTTGTAATGTGTGTGGGTATGTGTTAGTCCTAGGTGTCTGGAGTATGTGTGTGTATCTGCATGCACACAGTTCCACCATGTGGCTGCCATATACGGATATTTGTGGGACAGTCACAGACTGTACCTGCGAGGCTTTACAGATCACCGTCTCTGGCCACGGATACGGTACCTGTACCTGGCAGGGGTGCTACTGACACTATCAGGCACTAAGCTAGACTGGGTACTATCCCCAGAGGTGGATGGATGTACACTGGACATAGGTCCCTGCTGAGGCTGTCCAGAGCCACGTGCACGTGGTCTTCTAGGACATTCTATGGACAGCCCACCCCCAACATTGCTGGGGCTGGTATTGGCACTACGGGAGTGGCTGTGGCTTGAGGGACGTCTGCGGCGACTGCCAATTGCTGATGTTACTGGCATACATCCATGTCAACGTCTCAACCGTCCTGCACTGTCCTGACACATGGACATGACATTGCGGAGGATATCTAATGTCTCTCCCCAATGTCTGTCAGTGACTTCGGTGTAATGTCGGATGGCACCTGCAAGGTCATGGATACTGTCAATGACAGCGGTGTTATGGGCCCTCTGTGCCCTTAGTCCCTGTCTGGTGTACCGTTCCATACGTGTCTGTGCCTCCATGACAGCCTGGAACATGCTTGATGTTGTCAGACCTGTGACACATCTGCCAGTGGCATGATGAGCAGCAGTGCTCCTATGAGAACCTCTGGACATCTGTCTATGTGGTACCCTTCCAGACATCTGGGTATGGCTGCTGTGTTGGGATGCATGTGCCATGGATACCACACTGTCCTGGCCAATGCCAACAGTATGTTGTCCCTCAGCTATGGGCATTGGTGATGGATGTATTGGCAGTATGACTGTATGCATGGATGGGGTGGACAGCTGTGTACTGTCGAATGGTGGCCCAATGACAGACTCTGGCAAATACGCCTGTGCCTCAACACACCTATCTTCATTATCACTAAGTGGCTCAGTGACATCAGTTTCCCTGCTGCAGTGAAAGTGAACCAGCCCTAACACAGCACCTGTGGGAGGGAGACAGGAAACACACTTTACAACCTGTACATGATGTCAGCACACCTGCACACATGCACACAAATACACTCCTCACTACAGCAGATACCCACACACCCCACCAGCAAGCCAAAACTTACTTAATAGTGGTTGAAGGTGGGTTACAGTATCACAAGGCAAACAGTCATATCACACATGTCAGCATGCAGAAAGTTTGTTGCTCAAGACCATGCAGTGCGAGTGTAGACAGCCCATGTTAATAACAGTATACATGGCTTTGATGCATGTGTGTTGTTGTTCAGTGATTGGCCTCACTGCCACTCGTTACATGGGTTTGTAAGGTGCCCATTAGGGAGCATTGACTAACATGAATGTGTTATGTGTTGAAGAGTGTCGCACAGCCCAATGATAGGTCTCTACCCCTCAGGTATATTATGTGTACTGTGTGGATGACATGTGGGATACTGAAGTGTGACCCTACAGCGGGTGTCTGGATACGCTATGTGTAGCATGTTAAGGTGTACTGCGTATGACAATGTTGTGTATGTTGTGTACATGTGTATCAACTATGCATATCCAATGTCCAGTATGGTGTTGCCACAATTGTGTATGCTGCTCTGTGTATTGCATGTGATTGAAGCAGCTACTGTCATTACTGAGATGTGCATAGTCTCACAGCAAACATGCACAGCATGCATTATGCGTAGGTGTGTTACATGCACATGGCCTACATCTCACTTATGACATGCACATTTCATTAGCAATATTAAAATTATAACACACTCACCAGCATCGACCGCCTGCCTTGCTGTCACACCAGAGGGATCTACAAGAATATGAGACAGTTTGTCAGTGGCCACAACTGTGCCATTGCTACTGTGAGTTTGCTAAACTACAGTAGTACAACAGTCGACAGTCACAGGCGTACAGATTATATTCCAAATATCAGTATTGCACAACACTATGCAGTACAACTGCTAAACACACAGTACACATGTCACATATGCATAATCTACCAATACAGGTAACAGTAGTCTACAGATAGGTCATGTTACCTGCACGCTCCATGTCAACATGCTGGGTGGCTCCGGCCTCCATGATGACACATGTAAGTTGCTGTTCCTGTGGTTGGCCAGGAGCCACTACGCTTAGGAGCATCTCCTCCACTCTGGTGAAGGGGGGATGAATGGCAACCCCACCACTTGTGGCAAGCTGTTGTCGATGGATAGCAGAAGCATGCTGCCGGACATGTCTAATTAAATCACTGCAGTGATGGCGTACCTGCTCATATGTCCGGTTATGCATGCCTATGTCATTTACCCGACGAACGAGATCTTGCCACAGTGCAGTCCACTCATACTGGTCCTGGCTTGTTCTAGAGAACAGCAGGGTGTAGTGCTGCACCAGGCTGTTGTGTATTTCGGCTTCCTCTGCAGCT
This sequence comes from Protopterus annectens, assembly GCF_019279795.1. NCBI lineage: Eukaryota > Metazoa > Chordata > Ceratodontiformes > Protopteridae > Protopterus > Protopterus annectens. Next base: position 1,011,870,892 of record NC_056747.1, on the reverse strand, counting down.
GTATAACATGGGTTTCTTTGGTGGGACATACCCCTGGAAGACAATTAAACAAGATGTGTGAGCAAGTCATGTGGCACACTTAACATCCTAAAGTACAGATATCAATTACCTGCCATATTTCACATCTGATTGGTTGTCAGAGGATACACATGTTCAATACCACATATTAGTGCTCAGGCCACAACTGGCTGACAGTGCCTGCCACGCTCTATATATCAAACCATGTTCTGCACAGCAGCAAAGAGAAGCCAGTATGTAAGACTATACACCAGTACATGGCACACTGTATGTGACACAATGCACCACCTAGCCACAGGAGGTATATATCAAGCTAATGCATAAAGAAAGATGTCATCCATTGCAATGAATGTAAAGTACAGTTACAGTATTACCAGTATACCACAGTAGTCTTTGATGCCAAACCCCTGCCTAACATATGTGCACAGTTGTTAATATAGGTGGCATACTGCTGTACTAGACTATACATGTTGCTAGATACACACGTATACCCTGTAACACAAATATGATTGAGGGCATGGTACAGGCATAATTACACACACATCTGACATACATACAACACACAAATGTATGCCAACCCAGATGAGCTTTACCTGTGTACCATACAGTACTGTGTGTCACTACTTACAAAACCTTATGCCTGAGGTATGTAATCTGTGAGGACTACAGGAAACACACAAAACAGTGTTTCCAAGCAATGTGAACATACACCATACTGTACTGTTTAGGCCTACAGCTTCAGGTAGTACTACAGTTCATATGGGAGTTGGATTCACCAGCAGTACCACTCACTAAGCATACATGTATTGCTTTAGCCTACAATGGGACACCACAGTCGACAACAAGGGACTATGTCACACCATATGCCATACTACTTTTTCTGCCTAGCAATAGCATACACATCTTTTGCTGGGATCACAGCTAGGACACAAACTACCATGACAGAAACAATTTCAGACTAAGCTATCACACCTTTACAGACCTTGCACACATTCACCAGCACATTCACCATCACACTCAGTCAACCTCACATAGCAATTATTGCACTAAGTACATGTGTGTGTGCATCGTGTCATGGGTAAGTAATACGCTATTGGCCCTAGGGCCTTCAGCAGCCTAGCCATACGCTACCCTGGCCTTTGACACACATGTAATTTAATTTCACTTGCCCCTGTCAACCAGAGCCACATAGGTGATTCCCGGGGTGTATTTCCTATCTCCCAAACAATCACTATTTATGACAACTGCTAATGAGGAGCTTTGTTTGCTATTGATAGATGGTTTGTTCCAGAGTATGGCATGTCTCTGAGTTAGGACTCTATCCCTCCAGCATGTGCTGTTTAGTGAGCTGACAAGGTTTAGGGCCCTAGAGCATGTATCTGGGAGGGATTGTAATATGTTTACATGGAGGATGTCCAACAGCTATGGGTGTGACATAGCTCTGTATGTTAGGCAGAGGTCACCTCTGGGTAGGCGGTATGCAACACAGTGTAGCTGTGGTTTTGTGAGTCAGTCTGCATAGGGCATTTGTTTGAGGCCGGTATTACTCTTTGTGAGGTATGCCTGTGGCCTTTCCAGTTGCTGCAGTTGTCATGTGAGGTACGTACCACATGGGGCATTGTACTCTCTAATGGGTTTTAAGTGTGATGAGTAGAGGGGAACACTGACCTATATTTCCCTAGATGACACACCTTTTGTGATGACGTGTACCATGTAGACAGAGTACATGACTAGTGTGGCACTGTGATTATCAAAGGGGAGGCTACTGTCCATCTGTGTCCCATGTTCCCTTATCACACCTTTGGTGTTAGGTAGACTACCACCTATGTGGTAGTTAATGGGTACAGTGTTCTGGCAAGAAGGGATGGCACTGCAGTGTCAACACTGAGCTTCAGTCCATACCTTGGTCGCCAGGCACCTGTCGCAGTAAGTATGCTCTATGTCTCTCTCTCTATATATATATCTATATCTATATCTATATCTATATCTATATATATATATATATATATATATATATATATATATACACACACACATACATATAAACATCCATTGCTGTACATATAGATGTACATATAGGCACATATACAGTCCAATATTCATGGTGGGAATATCAATTATGCGACAGTTGTGAGATATACAGTTATGTAATAATATTGCACAGTGTTGTGCAGACTGCATTGAAGGTGTCCTCAGCCCATGTAGCTTTAGCAGGTCTCACTGGCTGCAACACTGCAAAACTGACAGAGCATACCCACATATACAGCGTTTAACCACCACATCATATACCAGCACTGCATGCTGTTTTCTTTGCCACACACTATAACCTACATAGAAATATGCACATAACAACCTTCAACAACGTATATATATATATATATATATATATATATATATATATATATATATATACACACACACCCTTCACAAACAGTTGCAGTATGTCCCTTGCCCTATGCACATGTACAGATACATATAGATAAGTACTGCTGCCACATATGGATGATTCACAGTATGTAGAGTCTTCTTCTTCATCTTTCGGCTGCTCCCGTTAGGGCTCGCCACAGCAGATCAACTGTTTCCATTTCCTCCTGTCCTCTGCATCTTGCTCTGTCACAGCAACCACCTGCATATCCTCTCTCATCACATCCATAAACCTTATCTTAGGCCTTCCTCTTTTCCTGTTACCTGGCAACTTCATCCTTAGCATCTTTTTCCCAATATACTCTGCATCCCTCCTCAGCACATGTCCAAACCAACGTAATCTTGCCTCTCTGGCTTTGTCTCTAAACCTTCCAACCTGGGCTGACCCTCTAATATACTTATTCCTAATCTTGTCCATCCTCGTCACACCCAGTGCAAATCTTAACATCTTCAACTCTGCCACATCAAGCTCTGACTCCTGCCTTTTTGTCAATGCCACCGTCTCCAACCTGTATAACATAGCTTGTCTCACTACCCTCTTGTAGACCTTCCCTTTCACTCTTACTGGTATTCGTCTGTCACAAATTACTCCTGACACTCTTCTCCACCCACTCCATCCTGCCTGTACTCTCTTTTTCACCTCTCTTCCACACTCACCATTACTCTGAACTGTTGATCCCAAGTGCTTAAACTCATTCACCTTCACCACCTCTACTCCCTGCATCCTCACCATTCCTCTATCCTTCTTCTCATTCACACACATATATTCTGTCTTAGTCCTGCTGACCTTCATTCCTCTTCTCTCTAGAGCATATCTCCACCTCCCCAGGGTCTCCTCCACCTGTTTCCTACTCTCACTACAGATCACAATGTCATCTGCAAACATCATAGTCCACAGGGACTCCTGTCTGATCTCATCTGTCAACCTGTCCATCACCATTGTAAATAAGAAAGGGCTCAGAGCTGATCCTTGATGTAATCCCACCTCCACCCACTCCACAGTCACTCCCACCACAGACCTCACCACTGTCACACTAGCCTCGTTCATATCTTGTACCCCTCTTACATACTTCTCTGACACTCCCAACTTCCTCATGCAATACCACAACTCCTCTCTAGGCACCCTGTCATATGCTTTCTCTAAATCCACAAAGACACAATGCAACTCCTTCTGACCTTCTCTGTACTTCTCCATCAGCACTCTCAGAGCAAACATCACATCTGTAGTGCTCTTTCCTGGCATGAAACCATACTGCTGATCACTAATCATCACCTCCCTTCTTAACCTAGCTTCCACTACTCTTTACCATAACTTCATGCTGTGACTGATCAGTTTAATCCCTCTGTAGTTACCACAGCTGTGGACATCACCCTTACAGTGCATGCAGAAGACTTATTCAAGATTTATTATACCTTTATTAATAGGTTACAACACTCTTTTTCAGGCTCGCTCACTTATTTTATATAACAGTACATGCAGAGATATTATTCCAGACTTATTTTACCTTTATTAATGGGTTACAACCCTCTTTTTCTGGCTCTCTGACTTATTTTATATACCAGTACATGCAGCGAAATTATTCAGGGCATTTTATGGCTTTATTATTGAGCTACAACACTTTTATTAAGGCTCTCTCACCTATTTTATATAACAATACATGCAGAATATTTACTAACCTGCCTGGTGGTGCAGCCTTAGCAGCCTATCTGCCTAGGCTTGCTGATTCACAGCATGGACACCTGCAGCTATGAAGTAAATGAAGGGAAATTGAGACATACCTATCCATTATATAGACTAAATTAGCATGTCTTACATACTTCATTCCATGGCTACCTACTTAGTAGTGGGGCATCTTGCATGTCACGGGTCTCCTGTATCCATCGGTTCAGTAGGTCTTGCTTCCATCTCTTCAGGTCTGCATGGTGGTGATGGAACTGCTCACCAGTCCGAGGGATGCCTGTGGCACTGGTGAAATCATGAGCTAACCGGTTCCAAGCCTCTGCTTTGTACTCCATCCCTTGAAACTGGCCCTGCAGGAGTCTTGACTCATGATGGTGGACAAGGAGCCAAACCATGTATTTTGACTCCTCGATGCCCCAGCGTTGCGCTCGAAAGTGAGTACCCTCTCCAGCACCAGCCATTCTGACTGCAGATGGGAGCTACAATCGGTTATGGCGAGTATTCCCACCTATGGAGCTTAAATATGCTGCATTTCCTGCACTTATATGTGATTGGCCATTTTTGAAAATTCTCGGCTAACAGCAAACCTGCTTAGCAATGGTTAATCTTCCATTTATAAGTATATGTATGTTAACAGTGCATGTTGATGCTAAGCTGTTATGGCTTAGTAGTTCAGTACTTTGATTATGGTGCACAGTGTCCCAGGTTCGAACCTTGTCATTGCTTTTTATTTTACTACTGTCCAGACAGGCTAGGGGGTGTGGCTGTGTTTAAGCCACTTTGCATTACATTGCTCCACGTTGCCCGATGGTGCACTGGTTAGTGTGGTGCGCAGCTCCATGCAAACCTATTGCGCTAGGTAAAATGCTGCTTAGCTATGGTCAATAATATTGCGCTAGGAAAAACGCTGCTTAGATATGGGCAATTATATTGCGCTAGGTAAAACGCTGCTTAGCTATGGGCAATTATAGGTTCATATCCTTAATGCTGATCACCTTCTTATATTTATATATATACATTTTGTTCACTAATACATAGGCCATTTCAATGCTTTTTACTAAAATTTCATTCATATATGTCAGAAATTATTTTATATACTAATTTAAAACATAAAATAGACAGGAGAGTAGTGGGACTAGAACTGGGAATGCCTCCTCTTTGTGCGAACGCTCTACCACTACGCTATTGCTATTTGGCTTGATTTGCATAAACATTTCTTATTATGCTCTTCGATGTCGAAATTGCAAGCTGCAGCTAAGCAATGGGCACACCTGCGCAAACACGTGCCAATACGGGCAGCTATATCGGGAATTATAAAAAAAAAAATTAGATTACATTTTACATTTACAAAGGGGTTTAGTATGTGGGGATGTGTACTGTTTGCTATGTGTACATTTCAGCGGACTCGCTCATTGCATTTCTCATTTTCACTTTATATGGTTGCAGGGGTGTGGATATTTGGACTGCTCGGCAGTCCAACACGTCCCCTGCAGTCTTACACACTCCGTGTAAGCCTTCCAGTTGAGTCAGCGCCCTCATGCATATGCATGACGCGCTAATGTCATATTCTTAAATGGCAGTCTCTGAGTAAGACTTGGTTAGTCTTACTCAGAGGATTACTGTATCCCCCCCATGTACTTTATTGGCAGCTTTGGATGAACTACATGAAATTGTAGAATTATCCCTAGCATTGCACCATAAGATACAGAAATATGTACTATACTTTAAACAGAAGAATATTTCTGAGAGCATAAGGAAAATTAACCACATGATAAAATGTGGTAAGCCAATATGCAAAGGTCATCTGATAAATTCCACATTAAAAAGAACTATTTATTTATGTGCATTTGTTTCTTGGATGGTCTGACTGTGCAGAGACCCTTTTCTGTGGAGGCCCAGGGGAGAATAGCTTCACATGAACTTACACAAAACAATAAGTACGATTTTACACTCTAGTTATCAACCTTTGTACAGCAGAAAATTCAGTCAGTTATAAATACACATGAGCATTAACATTCAGAAAAATGCAACAATAACAGCATGAGTATGCCTTACATAGTGAATAGTGATAGATTATAGATCACAAGCAGAATAAGACAGGTAGGAGTTGGGATATAAAATAGCCAGCGGAGATGAAGTAGTAATGAGAAAGAAAGCTGAGAACATCAGCTGAGTTAAAAGAAAAGAAAAGCCGGAGGGGTTATTATGGGTTAATACAGAATTAATTGAGAATCAATACTATTCTAATCAGGTGTGGAACGAGAGCAAGTCCAATTATTCACAAGGTGTATGTTTAGGGCTTTTTTAAATTATTTTTTAGAAGAGTCTACTCTTTTAGGGAATTGAATGGCATTCCTTTTTTTGAGGCATAATATGAAAATAGAGAGTCTCCTGCTGAGTTAGTTGAATTTGTCATACTTAGTAAGTCTTTATTGCTTGATTGTAGGGTTCTAGTTGGAACATATCAAGTAAGAATTTAGGCAAAGCTTGGGTATTGTTCACGGTTGTGGGTTAGAGTATCTGCCATATTCAGCAGAGAATAATACAAGCAGGGAGGCTGTTTAAACCATGGAGGCTTTTTAGTGCTAAGCAATGATGTGATCTGCATGGTAGGTTTGCTATAAATTTTGCAGTTTTATTATAGTGCTGTTATTGTGGGTTATTTTGGGTTGTTTATATACTGATAATCTTAGGGGTCCCGTACAGAAGGGCTGGAAGTAGGTGTGCTGTGGCTACATGTACTTTTGCTTCTTCAGTTAAAAATGGATTAATTCTGTGGAGGAGACCAACTTTTTGATGATTGCTGCTGGCAAAATACTTTGTACTTCAGTGCATCACCTACAAATATTGTCAATACTGCCCTTGAAGAATAAATTGCCTATGCTACATTTAAAAATATTGTCTGCTGGTGATATTCTCATAACATTTCCTGAACTAGATCAGCCATGCAACAGGTTCATAATAACTAGGCATGCAGTCTAGGAAGCTATTAAGGAGCCTAGCCTAAATTCCAATTGCTCTAAAGCACCTTCTGGTTAAGTGACTTGCTCAATGGTCAATGCCCTACAGTAGGTAAATGAAGGTGGAAAGATTCAAACCCTGCACCTTTGCTACAGGAAGCAGTTCATGAACAAGTTGGAGCTTTGGTCTTCTGCATTAACGTCCAGAGTACCAGTTTTTATATAAATGAAGAAATTCTTTATATTACGATTTTGTAGAAAAAAGACCGTCTCGCAGTAATATGTAACAATGGCTACATAATGGTTGCTGAAGATCAAACTGTCCTGATCATCACTCCAAATAATGCAGATTATATGAACTGACAAATGTCAACCCATTTGCAGTTGCTTGAGGTATGAAGAAGGTACTGCAAAAGTATATTACTAAAATGCAGCATGGTTAGGCTGTATTACACAGTTCAGGCCTGTTAATGTTCAACAATGCACAAATCATCCAAAATCAAAAATATTACTGCATATAGCATACATTTTTTGAAGGGGGGTGTTACATGTTTGCAGTACACCTACATCTCATTTTTTACCTCTTTATGTCTTTTTTTGTCATCAAGAATAGCTATCCCTTCTTACATTGCTCAGTAGAAGTCTGACCTACTTAAAGGGCTAAAATGCTTTATTTTTGCAGCATACACTTCCAGACTCAGAGCCAGATCATGAGCAAATGGAGCCCTATGCAAGGTAATGAATAAGGCTCCCACCAGCCTTATCAATATCCTATTACTTGGATATCTCTCCCCAGTTACCATAAATACTGTTCAAACCTGTCAGTGCTTATACTATTGCCTTCTTTATTTTTGCAATTATAACACAGATTTGGATTTCATTTAAAACTTTTATTTCAAATTGTACAGAAAAAAAAACTGATAGTAGTTTTCTAAACAAAACACTCTCACATTGAAAACAGACTTAGCATGAGAAACACTACACTTCTTTTCCCTTGAAACTCAGATCACATTTAATGAAAATAAATCTGGCAAACATACCTCTCAACTGTACAGATTTTCTCAGAATGTTCAGATTTTTGCCTCATATTCTTGTTCCATTGTTCATAAAATTGTGATTTTTCTGGCAAATTAGTAGCAAATTATTAGAGTGAAGTTAGAAAATATTGACAGGCATTTGAATTTCAGACTTTGTACCCTCCAGAAAATTCATGCTAATGCAAAACCTGTTATTCTGTCAACTTTGTAAGTTTGTAAGATCAATATTTAAAAATTTTCCCTATTTTTGGGCCTTTGTCCAACTTTTATAAATGGTTTTGCCCAGATTTCTTGCTCTAAGAGGTTGAGAAGTATGCTGACAAACCATTAAACTACAACAGAGGTGCTGTGATTCATACCCATATAACATATAGTAAAATTCTAATTAATGCCTGTATTTGAAGGGCGCATGAATTCAAAAGAAGAATGTATTTGTTACAGTTTGGGAGACCCCACTGGACACAAATGTCCCTTTTTAGGAGCAACCCAGGAGTAGTGTCTGGTAAGGTAATTTGAAAGAGCCATACAGAAGATAAATGAAGACTGCAGAAAGCTCATAGCCTTACTCATCTGCAGAAAGTATTAGACAACTGTTATAGCCCAAACATTGCATCTCACACCTGTTCCCCTGCAAAAAAAGCAAAATTAAAATGTATTTATAGTTAAAATATTAACATTAAACCCATACACTTCATGATGTCCAGTTTATTTGTAACCAAATAATAAATACACTGTCAACATTACGAAACCATGGATCACATCTGAAGAACATGGCTCATGTGATGATGCTCCTGTTTACTGCGATCAGTTTCCTTTCTTTACAATGTAGCTATGCTCTATCATAAGTACTAGTTTCTAGTCTTGCAGTCCAGTGGACCATTGCGGAGCCTAGCCCCAATTTCGAGTTGCCCCATAGCACTGTGTAGTGAAATAACTTTTTCAAGGGCAGGATATAAAAATGTGACAAAATCAGAGATGTTACACAAAACTCGATACAAATAAAAGCAGGCTACTCCAAATTGCTTAAAAGGTTTTCAGAACAACAGGTTTTGCATCAACGTGTATGTTGTGAAACACACAAACTGTCAAACTTCAGTGACTGACATTGACTGACTGTAATCCTCAGTGATTTACCAAAGGGGGGGAAAAAGTTCATGGATGTCTGGTAGTTGGTGTGAAGAATTAAAGATCAAATTCAAAGGGGCAAAACTGAATTTGTCCTTGCAATTCTGTTTTCACCCTTCTGAGGAGTACAATATGACAGCACAAGGGTATGAGGTGCCAAAAGGTCTAAAATATGCTCTTTTTAACTAAAAATTAAGCCTTAAAAACACTTGTGTTTCCACAACATTTTTCATTTGTTTTCAACATGGAGTGTCCATGGAAAACATACTGCCATCATTCAGGGTGCACTCTGTGAAGTTTATGAAAAACTGGGTTGGCACCTATTGTTGCTCTCCATTGAGAGCATCAAAGAAATAATTTCAATAATAATTTTTTTAATGTAATTTAGAATTAAAATGTTGTACACGAACAGATTTACAGACTACATTCACACCTATCAAATTGTGCAACTGTAGGCTTTGTAGAAAGGCTGTTTTGTTTCTAGTCTCCTTCATATATCTGATACTGCTTTTTTATTTTAAATTGTATCCCAAGCAGTGAATTCTGCATTCTGACCAGTGTTCACTAATGTCTTCATGCTGAATAATGAAGTAATAAGCTACTTTATTACCCTTTGTCTTGTATCTCCTACTTATGTTTCACATGTGGCGAGCTGTATTCCCTTCCTAAACACAGAATGGCGTCATCAAAAGCAGCACATGATGAAGCTAATTTCATAAGCTGTGCATGTATTATTCTGAGGAATGTGACCATGGTTTAAAACTTATATTTTTTAGAAATAAACAACAAAAATACATGAAACTCAATATACAAAGAAATTAGCAAGAGTTTTACCTGGATATCTGATCCTGTGACAAGAAACAAGGTAATGCAATCTTTTGGACTTGATCTTTAAGGCCTTTTGCCTCCTTTAGCCAAGGTACAGCGTTTGAGTCTGTGTGACTCTGTCACTTAATTAAGCAGCCCTCTCTAAGTGGTGCATTACACATATGCGTGCGCGCACACACACACACACACACACACACACACACACACACGCACATAAAGATTAGCAAAATCTAACCACTGACAGCTCCTACTGCTAAACAAACTAAATTCCATTTCCTAGCTGTATTGTTCCTAATGCTGCACAAACATAAAAACTGTTAATTTCTGCGCATTTAATACAAACACCAGCCCATTCTGCTGCAAGATTAAATCTTGGACCAGTTCCTGGAAGCTGTCTCATTCACTATGTGTGCCAGCTCCAGTCTCATTGGCTTAGCTGAAAGTATCTGACAGTGACAGAGGCTGGAACTGCTGAATGTCAAGCAGAAACTCTTAAAGCAACAATATTGATTCAGATGCCGAGATGAGGAAAGCATTTTTTGTAACTGTTGTAGGAAAAACCTGATGTAGAAAGGCACCATCTTTTGACTTAGCTTTTCTGTCCTTGCTTCATAGGAATCCCCAGTAGTGTACTCGCTTATACCATATTCCATTATTTTTTAATTAGTACTCTATTGAGTCACAATTTACTGCATTTCCCTTTCTAAAACCCCTGGCATAACTACATTATTTTCCTACTTCTCAGTGAACTGCAGCTCCCCATTGGTGCATAAATAATAAAAACAAACAGAACGGTAACATTCAAACCAAAACAACAGGCTGCCCTATTTCTGTAGTTGCTAACCTTCTCACTGATTGTTTTCTGTTTGGCGATTCATGCTCCTCCCGGAAGGTGTAACCCACTCTGTTCGCCCTTCGGTCTCACTCTGCTCCCCTACCCTGCCCCTAAATTCCACCCGCCACCACTACCTGTACTTTTATACATCCCCTGACTCCTCCCCACCCAACACCTCTACAATCACAATACACCTAAGCCAAACTCCACCCACCTGTAGATCTACATCACCCCAAACATCCACCCCTCCTACAATGATCTACATAACATCTCTCCCTATAACCCCCTTTGCCCTATTAATCTCTCTCTCTTTTCTTACCTATCTCACACTTTTTCCCAACCCTTTTCATAACTCTGACACACACTCCAATACATCTTACCATCAACCTCACTTCCCATCCTACTCATCCATCTCACATGAACTCTTTACCTCTAACCCAATCTATTTTCTCAAAGCAAAACTGCTCCCAACCCAACCCTCCCTGTATTCCCCTCTTAAATGTGCCAAAAAATCACTACTCTCACAACCCAAGCTACCCTTGCCCAACACACTGCCTCATTCTTCTACTCCACCACATCTCTCTCTCTCTCACTAGCCGTAGAAATCCACCCCAACCTCGGACCCATCACTAATATCAATCTCACCAAACCCTCCACTTAACCCACAAACTCAAAGTCCATTCACCTTACAACACTTAATGCACAAAGCCTAGAAAACAAAATCCATAACCTCCATACCTGGTTCTCCCATAACCACCCTGGCATTACCGCCATTTCTGAAACCTGGCTGAAAACCTATATAAAAGATAGCAAAATCCTACCATCAAGTTTCCAAATCATTTGCAATGACAGAGCCCACAAAAAAGGAGGTGGAGTAGCAATAATCTACTCCACCTCCCATACCATAACTCCCTACTCCAATAAAATAACAACCTTTGCCAACGCTGAAATTATAATAGGTTTACTAAAAATAAACAACCATAAGTCCATATGTATCGCTGCCCTCTATATTCCCCCTGGTAATAATATCAAAACTCTTGAAAACATCCTGTCCTGGTTCTCCTTCAATATAAAAAATTAAACCTTTATACTCAGTGATACCAACATCAACTGGAATATTATTAACTCTATAGCCCCATCCCACACAATTAACCTGTACAACTTTGCCAAACTAATACAATCTCCAACCAGCCCAAATAAAGATGGTACATCTGGTACCATCATTGACTGGATCCTAACAACTCACCCAAACCTTATCACCAAAGCCAGAACATTACCTGATCCTTTCAGCAATCACCTACTAGCCTTCGCTGACCATCTCCACTGCATAAAAAACACCACTACATTGAAACCCGCAGCCTCTCCTCTTTCAACCCTCTAACTTTCTCCAAATGCTTAAAGCATACTGACTGGTCCCCTCTAAAAACCCTTCCTGTAGATGATGCCGTTTCCTGCTTTAACCACTCATTCCTAACCCTTCTCAATCAGCAAGCCCCCCCATGAACCAAATGCATCAAAACCAATCCCTGCCCATGGTTATCAAAAGATACTGAACTAGCCTTGCACCAAAGGGACAAGAAATGGAAACAATATCAAAAACATAAAAACCCTAACACCCTCCTAGAGTATAAGCAACTACAAAACTCTGCAAATAAACTAATAATTAAAGACCGCAAAGCCCACTACTCCAAACTCCAGTCCTTGCACTCAACAAATCCCAAAAAATTCTGGGACTCCATCTAATCCATGCTGCATCCTGGCAACAAAGAAAACCCCTGCCCAGACCCAACCTCTCCAACCTTGAAACAGCCAGCCCGTTCAACTTATTATTCATAGACTGTATAGCTAAACTATCAGTCTCCTTCCCACCCCCCTCCTCCACCCCCCCAATCATCAACCTTCATCCACATCTTTCTGCCACAAGCCCACCCCCACAAGCACTATAAAAAGACTTCTCCTCAAACTCAAACCCTGTCTCAATGCACCTGACAACCTTCCACCCACCTTCCTCAAACAATCTGCATACAGCATTGACTATCCCATCTCTATTCTTATAAATAGATCCATACAAGAATCATACATCCCTTCCATCTGGTGCCATGCTTACATCATCCCCCTCCACAAAGGTGGCAAAAATACTGATACCACCAACTTCAGGCCTATTGCCATCCTTTCCCTCTTTCTAAAATACTAGAGAAAACAATACAAGCACAACTCATGGCACACCTAACACTAAACAATCTCCTCTCCCCTCCCCAACATGGCTTCCGGCCTGGCCACAGCACCATGACTGCCCTTCTTTCCTTTCTTGAAACCATAAACCTCGAACGCAACTCAGGCAAGTTCGTATCCACACTATTCCTAGATCTGTCAAAGGCCTTTGTCACCATCTTACACAACCTACTTATATCCCAACTTTCCATCTTACACCTCTCTCCCACCACCACCTGGTTTTCCAGCTACTTGTCCAACTGCCAACAAGCTGTCCAATGGAAAACGTCAACCTCCCCCTTCCTTCCCACACCGCCAGGTGTCCCACAAGGTCCTGTTCTTAGCCCTCTTCTCTTCAACCTATTCATTAACAACTTTCACCAATCCATCCCAGACTCATCTATCATCCAATATGCAGATGACTCAACAATCATCTGCTCAGCCTTTTCCCCCTCTGAGCTCCTAGCAAAAACCCAGTTAGCCTTCTCCAAAACAGAAACCTGGATGCAGTCTAACCATCTGGCACTAAATGCAAATAAAACCAACCTAATGTTTTTTCCCTACCAAAAACTCCATTGTCAAATCCACATTCATCATACAGAGTCAAAACAGCACCCTCCTTGAAATCATTCCCAACACCAAGTTTCTTGGCATCATTATTGAATAACTAAAATTTGATACCCACATCCACTCCACAATCAAGAAAACCCATCAAAAGTTAGGTCTCCTCTACAGGCACAACCACTTCCTAAGCCCCTCTACCAGTCAAACTCTTGCATCCACCTTCTTACTACCCTCCCTTATGTATGCTGCCCTCCTTTTTACCAGTATCCATCTTGGCCTTTGGTCCAAACTTGAATCCTGCTATCACAAGATCTCCAAATTTGCAACCAATTCAAAAAACTCATCCCACCACTGCCACTCCCTCCTCACCCTCAACTGGCTTGAACTACCCAACTACCTCAGTTACCTACAACTCACCATTGCCCACAAGCTCATCTTTAAACCTGCCAACTGCCCAGCTCTTGCTACTTCCTTAAAACCTTACATTCCCAACCGTTCACTCAGATCCAAAAACCAAAATCTCCTTCAGGTCCACAAACCTGCACGATCTCCTGGCCATCTACTTCTGTCCCACTCCTTAGCTAAACAGTGGAACTCTCTCCCCACACACCTACGCTACCTACCTAACCATAGAAATTTGAAATCTCAGCTACTCTGTCATCTTTCTTCCAAATGGGAATGCCCTTGCCACACTCTAACTTAAACCCCTCCCCCACCTCATTCCACCTTGCACTGACTTATCCAACTACCTCTACTATTACTTCATTCCACCCAAAACAATCCCACCCCTACCAAAAACTAATTTTCTCTCTAATATATCTTGTACTATACTCTCCAATCTTAATTATACTATTACCCTCTGCATGCATGATATTTTCCTAACCTACTAATGGCTAGTAGCTACATATTTTGAAATGTTATACATACAATTAAGTTTATAACAAAAATATTCACTTTATGTAAATGCTGAAATTTCTGTATTGAATTATGTGTTTTCATTTTTGTAACATTGTGACAAGCCAATTGCAAATATCATGGAGCTTATCTGTAAATGTTTAATTAGCTATATGAATTAGTTCTTTTGTAACATCTGAAATGTAACTTGCAATTATTGTGGAGCTTTTCTCCCCAGTCCTCCACTGAAAATGGGCTCTTCTTGGTCCAGTGGACTTCCCCAGTCATAAAACTTAAATAAATAAAATAAATAAATAAAACATTATAAATTAATGCTGCATGGCTTGATCTCACAGATAGCACTGGGCCCTAGGCAGCTGCCTAGATCATCTAGTGCTTGATCTAACCTTGAGCCATACAAAATGTTAAATTAACTAAAATTATTTAAAAAGTGAATTAATTTTTTTTTAATGAATACTTTCAGGGAAAGTTCGCAGTTGGCCTCCCTGGATTTAATAACACAGTAAATTGTCATTGTACAAGTATCGAACGTTTAGGAAATAAGTCAGGGGAACTGGAATTGCCTATGCAACACAATGGATATTAGATGACAGCAATTACAGAAACCTGGAATCGCTATCAAATCAAACTGTAGGGTTTCAGAAAACAGTGTGAACTTATATAAAAAATAGAATTGAGGATGGTGTAATTCTGTATACCCACGACTCTATAGTATCAAAATTGAAGATAAAAGCAAATAAAGCAGAACTAATAAATGTAATATTGAGAGACATCTATCCTTGAAGAATACTTTTAATTATGCTGGCATACAGGAAGCAAATGTAAATATTGAGTCACACTACATTTTTATTATACCTGGAAAAGCTTTCATTAGATAGTCTACTATAAACCTAGAAGACTTTAATTGCACTCTAATAGCTCTAATAGACTGCACACTAAGGTACACAAGTTCCCAATATATGTCATATTTCATGTACTTATTAAGATTTTTTTAGAACTTTAAACAGCTGATAAAGAAGTCTACTGGAGATTAGAGAATACTCAACCTTGTATTGTTTAACACAGCAGGACTTACTAATAAATTTCAACTAAACCCTCCGCTGGGAAAATCAGATCATGATTCTATTATATTTAAATGTTGCAGTGCTGTTTTAGAGTAAAGGGACTGAAGCATACTCCTGAAGAGAAAAAGAAAATTTAAAGAAAACTGATCACAATTCATTTTTAAAAAGTTAGTGAGTACGCACTGCCCTCTTCGCGAAAGGCAACCATGCAGTAAAAGTGCTATTACTGGCTAATAGCAACTTAATGGTTCCCTGAAGAATGCAGTAATTATAATTTGTACCTGAACTAAGTTCACTAATCTCTAAATTAATTATTAAGTATGGATGCCATGTAAGATTGACTTCCACTGAGGGTCTGTAATTAAGTTACTAAATAGTAGTTTTTGTATAAGGGTGAATTCTGCCTGCATTTTTAACTAAGCTTAAATATGTTTATTGAAATTAGATAGTTAACTAACATATTGAAATTTAATTGTTATTCATATTTATTCAAACTAATACACAGAACTTACTGCTCTGTATTTTTACTTTATATGATCATCAAAGTCTGATAAATACATTTTTATAAACTATCAACTACTTAAAGTGTTACCTAACAGCACTAGCAGGAGAAGGTAACTATTCCATCTGGGCACACCTTCCAAAGGTCCAGATTTTTGCAGAAAATCCAGATTTTTTACAGATTTTTGGTTTGTTCCTCATAAAATTTGTGGTTTTCTGGCAAATCACTAAGGTTTAAAGTCACTAAATAATGACACACATTTGAATTTCAGACTTTATAGCCTTCAGAAAATGTATGCTAACACAATACATTTTATTTCTAAGTTTATATGACCAATATTTAAATCTTTCTCCATTTTGGGGACTTTGTCCTCCTGTTATTTTAGGCTTTGACCAGATTTCTTGAGCTAACAGGTGGAGAGGTATGCATCTGTGCAGTTTAGCAATAGAGCTTATCTCAGTATGAAGCACGCCCTTTTATAAAAATGTGATAACCTCTAAAATGATGATAGGATTAAATGTAATAGTCTCATCCTAGCATAATAAGGCACATTTCACTACTACTTACTGTACTGCTTTTAATGTCTTCAGCCTTTTCATTATGGAGCATTTGCTAATAATATATAATACAGCAATGGCACTAGAATCAAATACATCAAACGTTCCTTCTATGAACTCTAGAATTTTGGGAAATTCTATAGTATTGTCTGTGTACAGTGGTATAAATCTCCAGTAGTGCTATTCCAGTGGAATTACAAACCAGTAAAAGAGCTGTATGGAACAAAACTAAAATGAAACCTATTCTAAAGGTCTATCTCCCCAAGACATATACTAAACTTAGCAAGAAAAACTATGTAATAAGGACTTTGATATTTTAAGAAAGGTAGATGTTCATCTTAACCTTTTACCTGATGATGGTATCAGCAATGAAGAGCTTGGATCTTCCAACACATAAGCATGCAGAGCATACTGCAAAATGATATATTTTAATATATATATATATATATATATATATATATATATATATATATATATATGTATATATAAAATAAGATCCCAAAGCTGCAAGCATGAGGTTACTCATACAATCCACATGTGCTCACAGTGTTGGAAACATGGTTGAAACCTTGAATACTGCATGCAAAGTTCACCTTTTGGATTATCAATTTTTCAAGGCAGATAAGAAGAAAAAAACAGGTAGAATTGCAATATACATAAATCACCAACTTAAATGTGCTAAGTACTATGTAAGAAGTTTTAGTTCAGGACTGTGGTATAGGGGCTGTAAATACTGGAGACAAAACATGAATTACAGTTCAGGAACATCTGGTAGGGAGGAAAGATACATAAACATAAGGATGGAAAGAAGAATGGGCCACCAAAGACAGAAAGAGCAGAAGAAGACAGCAAGATGAACATGTGGAAGCTGTATAGGAAAAGTAGGAAACACCAGCATGGGAAGCATAGAAAAAACAAGGCAAACATTGGAAGCCTAGCAAAGCTGGGAGTCACATTGCAGGACTAAGGCCAAAGAGTAGGCCAAGGGCAGACATGAGTAGTGCTAGTAGATGGATGATCTATCCTTAGAATGATTATCTAGAGTAATATGGCAGACAGAAAGGAGTCTGGGTACAGCTAATAGTGTCAGTCTAGAATGGCAACAGTACTAAAATGGAAATAAGTTGGAAGACTAACAATGCATTTAAGCTAAGGCGAGAGGGGGTAGCTATGAAAAAAAAAAAAAAAAAAAAATATATCAAAAGAAGGGAAGAGAAAGGCCGCAACGGCCATGCAGGACATAAACTAGCCAAGTCTGTCATGCTCAGCAATGACAGGAACTTAGAGAAGAAATTGGAGAGCTGGGAGAACTACAGGCAATGGCTGAATCTGAAGAAGGAGAAAAGCAAATAATTAAATAAATATTTGAATAAATAGATAGTAAACTGAACTGAGAAGAGTGGGTAATAGTGTGCATCAAGATAACTTGTAGGAGTATATGAAACAGAATAGGTCTTGAAAGAAAAGGGAAGAGAAACAGACTGTAGAAGAAAGCAGAATGGCAACTGGGATGGAAGGAGAATGTGAGTACCCAAGATGCATCAACAAATAATGAATATTAGCTAAAGGAAAGAATAAAAATATGGACTTGTAGGAATAAAGGTTAAAATGAGAGATTCTCTGTCCAGCTTTGTGGCTCAGAAAGAAAAACCCCACAGTATGGCCCAAGCTGCGTTCTTCTAGGACTGCTGGAAGAAGCTGGTGTGGAGATGGAGTGAGTAGCTGACACCATTTTATTCATCCTTACAGGAGAGGGGCAGTAGGATCTGTTGCATAACTGACCCCAAAAGGAGTATTGAAGATTACAGCTACTGTGTTATTTTGGCTCATGCTTCGTTTATGCCTAAGAGGAGGTCATAGAGCATGCATGGGCATGCATAGGGAGCCATCCTAAAGCAGCATCTCCAAGTGAAACCACAAACCCAGTGGAAGAGGAATCTTCAGAGACAAAGAGGGGGAGAAATAAAAGATAAACTGCGTATTTCTTAACAAGAAGTGTGATACAAATGAACAAAGGATCTTCATAGCGATAAGCAAGATGGTGCGCCACATCAAGGGTGAACACAGGACTCCAAGCCTTACTGTATACAGACGGTTTTGAATTAATTCAAGAAATTAGTTTTTAAGACTGCCACTTCTGAAACTCATTTGTAGTGTAACCCTTGGCAGAGATCCCTGCAGACACATATACCCCAAACAGATGGAGTATTGCTAGAACACTGAAGGTTGAAAGTTCAATTTTAAAATTTATTGAAATAAAAAGAGGTATATGAAGTTAATACGGCTATGTTTATAAGATATGAAAACTGAAATTCTTAACTTAAAAAAGGGGTGTTGTGGTATCTCATGTGCAATAAATACATGATGCAATATCAATAAGTACACACATTAGCACAAAAACAGCCAGTATGCCACAGACTGTAAAGGCAACCAGGCATGGTGTTACCAGCAGCCTGTGATGCTAAAGGGATGAATATCTCAGGTCGCAGTTTGTGTGCCTGTGACCAGGTGAACCAGCATCCTGAAGAGATAGATGCCTTAGGTCCACAGGTCCACACTGTCACCTGTAATTGGTGTATAACACCTGGTTCAATCTGTATTAAGTTATGCCACAAAACAGATGGAAAGCTTAAACACATCAAACATCATATTACAGCCTGAAACATGGTTATATAAATGGTACCGTTCAGGTAGACCCAGTCCCTCAGTCTATTTGCCTGCTATTCAGATCAGTAGAAGCTCCACACATTTCTTTTCATTTCTTGTGTTAACCAGGTGCAGCAATGAGGCATAACTTCAGCCATTCAGAGGCAACCTTGAAGTCCTGCCTGACTAAGTGCCTTGCTCAGAGAGACACAGTAGGCAAATAAGGGAATCCAGTGTAGGACTGCTGGATGAAGCTCATTAGCAGATCATTGCCTTAATCCCTGTACTGAACTAGCAGATTCTCATGTTCATGTTTTAAAAACAGTTTCCAGATCCTGTTGCTACTATCGTGCTAGAGCAGACCTTCTTAGTCTCAAAACTCTCCAGCTTCTTCTATCACAAAAACAATGTGCCATTTCTGAATATCTGTACAGAAAATTAACTAAGAGATCACACTGTATTTTGTAAAATGTTAAGGTTTTCAAAGGTTAAGACTCTTTAATCCCAGGTTACAGACTAATTATTTTCACCAAGGAGCTATTCAAATGCTTCTATTCGTTGAACTCATCTCAGCAAAAAACTGTAGAAGGAAGTCAACATTTTATTCAGGATTTGACACATTGCTTTGCGGTAGGAGTAGCTGAGCGAGCTTGTTTATATTAGATAAAAAATGTTTGTTAAAGCAATGATGATTTTGTTACTCCCATTTCCCTAGCCTTCTCTCCATAGCATACATGTGATTGGAGGGGGCTATATAGAAGTTATGTCTCACCCCTCCAGCTTCTTTTTTGTTTGCTCATTCAGGCACATTCATTTTTTTCTTTTGCATGATATAATTTTATTTCACAAGTGTCTCTCACCTTATTATGCTCAACATGATGTAGAATACTAAGTTTAGTACAGGACAGTGACAGAGCGATCTCCCCTTTAATTAGCTAACGAGCTTTGTATTGTACTGTTATCTGACTGAAGCATTAGCCAGTGCTAGGTCCTCAGTTATCAGAAATGCCACAGCAAAATAAAACCTGATTTTTCATATTATGCCTTCAACTCATTGCCTGCTGTTCAATCATCTAGAAAGAACAGACCCATGAGATACAGGTGCACGCCAAAGAAAAGGTAACATGTCCAGCAGAACACAATGTCACGATTGTCTTTCCATGTACTAATTACAGAAACAGAGTCTGTGATGGCAGACATCAATTACATTTTCATCTGCTTCGCACTGCAGGTTTTAACAATTAAGAGACTTGAATTTAAAAATACATGCTAGGAGAGATTCCATTGAATGAAATCAACAGTTCATAGCTGTTAACTAGTATCATCTAAAACAGTGCATTGTAAGCAACCCCTTACTGCAGCAAAATGCAAATTATAAACAAGACGTGTTACCCCTTTATGGGTATTGTGAGGAAAAATAGTACACATTGTATAAAAATGCTGTTGCTTCACAGTATTAGCTATGTCCAAACATCTGCTGCAGACAGTTGTGGCTTTCCATTGCACATCTCCCAGAGTGAAACTGGAGAAGAGAACACACCCTGCATGTGGACGGGCATTTTGGGCCAGAGCTCCCATTCTGGCAGAAAGACATTGGAGTTTGTCTCAGGTTACAGTGGCAGTAGAAGAAAAAAAAACAAGTTTCTGTTGAAATCCACATTTATATTCCAGTTCAATTGCATTCCAGAAATGAAAAACACAATTCATAACAAATGAAGCCGTTGGAACCCTGTGCTGGCCACAAATGCTTACATTGCTGTAAGAGGTGTTGCATCTCCCATAGGTGTAAACCACAGTCTCCTGCTAAGGAGACATTTTTTCTGTCAGTACTGGTAGATATGATATTATTTATGAGAGTTATCTGTGACAGAAAAAAGACAGAGTCTGGTTAGCTTTGATAAGGCTTCTTTAATGTGATCACTAATATTTAAATGGTAGTTGGAAGACACTTCAGTGTATAATTAATTTTCATAAAGAGGACCAGGTTAGTATAAGTGGAAGTTTGTGTATACTTTTCCTCTAAAGCAGTTTACATGCCATTAGCAGCTGGCAACATCTTTCACTTTCTATCATTATTGCACATACTGCTTTATCAAAGTATCAACCATAAGCAGTTTCAAAAAGCTAAAAGGATGCCTCCTGATTATTTCCCACTGGACAAGTACTGGTAGCAGTCATTAAACATCCAGTACTTCAGGGGGCATATAGAAATGAATAGACATTAAATGTAAGTGAATTTTAGATGTGTAAGACTGACTGTAGTTTATATTTAATCAGTGATATGCATCTTTCTGAAACATTCTATATTTCACATTTGTTGATTCATTCTGTGAATTTAGGGACGCATTTGAAAGTTTGATAATGACAATGTCAATACTCTAAACTTTGGCATGAAAAATGGCAATGCAAAAAGGTTTGAATGCATATAAATGCATCTTGGACAACTGCCATTACTCTGAGGTACAGCAATCTCTAAGTTAGTAACAGGAGTGTGGGGATACAGCCCTCATGCTGGGTGGTTCAGTTGGACATAGCATAGCAGCGAGATTTGATATTCACTGCTTCATTTTAAACTGCACTTTGGTGTTGACATTTGTGGAAGTGGAAGTTATGCTTCATTTTATTTGGCTATACTGAGATGCTTCAGGAGTACTGTGGCTGGGGAAAGTGCATGCTGCTAGTTAGATAATGTGCCTATGGTTCTGACACATTCTCAAGAAATTATAAATCGCAATTCCTACCTTTATCTGTGTGTTTGGGCTGATAAGACCCAGTCATGTCTGCGGTGCTGGGTCAAAGTTTAACCTCATTCCTTTTCTTTGAGTTCTTATGGGTTTCAAAGGTTATGCAGGTATCTTTCCATAAGAACACGAAGAAAAGGAACAAGGCCAAACTCTGACTCAGCACCACATACATGACTGGCTCCTACCAACCCACCCACCCAGGTAAAGGTAGGAATTGTGATTTACAGTTTTGGCTATTGCCCACTTTTGGTTCTTCATATAGAGAGGCTGTCATCACTGCACCCATCAAATATCTGATCTGGATTTTTACATTTTTTATACAATTGTACATTCTCAAGAAATATCAAGAGTGTAAGCTTTCCTGAGAATTTCTTATTTGTAGTTCAGATCTAGAGTAAGTAAGTATACCCATCCATTCAGTTTTTAAAATGATTTGTTCAGCTGAAGGTAGCCGTGACAGCAGATTAAGCAGGACAGTTTAAACTTTCCTATTTCTAGCAGCAGTTCACAAGTTAACCTAAGTAAGATGTATATCTCCTGGGTCTGCTTCCTCCCAGATTGGCATGTCCCATACACATCCAGTGGGAAGTCCTCAGGAGGCATCCTTTTAGTGTTTTGAAACTGTTTATGGCTGATATTTTGATTAAGTAGTCATTATTTATGGATTTTGAATTGAGACTGTTATTTTAAAGATGATGCATAGTGAGCATATCACTGCTTTTTATTTCCTAACTTGTAATGATAACTTAAAAGAGACTTATTCATTGTTTCTGTGGTTGGTTGAGGAATAACAAGATGACTGGGCCATATTACCTACTACATTACATCTTCAGTGAAATATTTGAATGATTCCATAACATTCTAGAGAAGGTTTTATAGATTATAATAATGAAATTTAATGATGGCAGCAGCGTGTGTGTGTGAAATTTTCTTTGACTGAGATTTAATGGGTGGTGCAGGATTGCAATGGTTTGCACCGCTGTCTTGTAGCACTTGGTTCTGTAGTTTCATTCCAAACTAAGGTGCCTTCTGTGCAATATGAATGCCCTCTCTGTATATGTGCCTGTTTTCACCAGTATAGCTGGTTACCTTCCACATCCAAAAACATTTTGTCAGGTCAATTGGCAGACCTAAGCCTCCCTAAACTTCTTGATGGCATTTCTGTGACTTAAATGAGTGTGTGTGTTCCGCTAAGAACTAGTATGCTGCTCAGGAATGTCTGCCTCCCTTGCATCACTGCTTGTTGGACATTCTAAGTCTCCCTTATGACTTTAAACAGGATAACATGAGTGCTGGAGAATTAAACAAATGGTAATGTCAACTGTGGTATGGTTTATTAAGTTAATCTTGAATTTTTGGCTTCTAAGCAGAATGCAGTAGAGATTTACTATCTTAAGAACCTGGACCAACTTTCAAATGTTAATAGATAAGTACTAGGCTAGTTGCCCTTGTGGGCCCCAGGACAGTGGAATCATAGGAGGTTAATAGGCTAATGGCCCTAGGGCCCTTGCAAGTTTAGCCAAGTTAACCCTTGTTCCCAAGAATGTCTTTTATGAATAGGCCCTGAATCAGCACCTATTACCTGATCTAAGAGGGATACAAGTGGAATCCCAGGGGGGAATTTATGGTTTCCCATCCAATTGTCCAAATTATGTTTAAAAAAGGTCATAGCTCTCAACCTGTTAGTGCAAGAAACCTTGGCAAAGCCTGACAAAATGAGGAGACAAAGGCCCAAAAATAGAGACAGGTTTTAAATATTACTTTTACAAACTTAGAAAGTTGCTACATAACAGGGTTTGTGTTAACATACATTTTCTGAAGGATCTCAAGTCTGAAGCTCAAATGTATGTCATTATTTGGTGACTTCAATCCTCAGATCATCCCAGTGATTTGCCAGAAAACCACAAATTTTATGAGGCACAGACATATGTCAAAAATCTGGACATTTGAGAGGTATGATTTTCAGTGCTCGATCCACAATCAGAACTGGATTCAGTTTGAATCCAGTCTATTCTATGGCCAACAGAAGTGCAATGGAACACAAAGTAAAAAGCAACAACACTTTTTTTTTAAATTAAGTAAGTAACAGAGTAAAAAAACAGAACAGCAGAACAGATTGTGAAGGCTGCCAGCCTATCTAGATAGAATTTTGTAGATAATTCTATGTCATTGTAAATATGAATATAATCCACAGGCTTGTCCTCTTAAAATGTAAGAAAACTATGTTAAATGTTGAACTTCAAAAATGTAACCACAGTGCACAATGCTGGAAGAAAGCTGATAAGTCAAGCATTGTATGATGGTTTGATCTCAAGGCTTGGACACAATGTCTGGACTGAGAAATGCCTACTATTATTTTGAGATCAGGGATAATTGCTAGATTTTACATATATAATGTCTTTTATTGCTGTAGTTTCCTGGCCAGGTACAAGATCAAATAAATGTTAAAACTCTGAGTTTCTGTTAGCATGGGAACCAGAGAAGAATGATGTAATCTAAAATGAGTCAGCAGTGATGTATGCAATTTAAGAGATCTCAGAGAGAAGGATAGAGCATTTTGCATTTGTCTTCAGAACTGACCACTCACCAGCACTTGCTTTGCTCTGTCTGTATATAAGTAGGATTTAGACTTTAGTGTTTCTCTTAAGAAATAGATAGAAAATAGTAAGTTTAGTCTAGCTGTTTTCTATATTTATGTCAGACTATTCTACAGTATTTTTGTAAGCATTTTCCTGTGATTTCTTAACTCTTGACTAGTACTGTGTTGAATTGAGAAGATTTGTCTTGTGCTTTTATTATTTAATATTAAATATTTTTCAACCTTTCAACTGTGGCTGTTTTGTGTAGAGATAATTTAAGCTCTAGAGTACATTGCATGTATATAGTGATACTGTACAAAGCCACTCCAATAATCTTTCTGCTCAGTCACACTTACTATTTGGATATCAGTAATATTACACAGTGAAATTGGTCACTCTTTGGGAAGAGCCTTAGAGTAGCTGATAAGTAGGGGTCCTGGTGGTAATGATTTCTACCATATAGTCTGGAGAGAAGGGGGCATAGCTGGAGAACCTGTGCCAGCCTTCCCCAGGAGTGTATGTGTGTTTGTATATAACTCATATCTCAAAGTGTGTGTGTCAGTTACTTGGGCAGGGACACAAAGCACTGGTTGGACAGAGAGAGTGCTAGGAGGACTTGGCTTGGGACTCTGGTTAAGGACCCCACTCTATAGCTTTGCCAGTGGGGAGTCTTATTGGGGATCTGGAGAGAAAGGGAGAAACCTGCCCCAGACTGACTGTGATCTGTGTGCTCTTAAGGGAAATTGTACTTTACTGTGTGTTTACTTGTTATCCCTACCAATGTGCATGCCCCTCACTGGTGCTAGTGGTGAGGCTTGAGGCTCCTTGATTACTAGGTCAGTGCATGGGTGTCACACAGATCTTTTCTTAAACGAAATAAAAGCAGTGGTTGGTGCAAAATGTAGTCAAAGTGCAACAAATGCAGTAGTAAAAATGAACTTCATGTTTGTAGTTCTCTTGGCTGGTTTGGTATGAACAGAGGAGCAGAGGATGATTGCCTGTCTGGAGCCTTTGTAAGACCATTTTAAACCTATTCAGTTTCCCTTTTTGTTCTTGAAATAACTTATCCATTAGGTTACAGATTGTCCTTACCCATCCCATGATTGATAATTATATATTGCCCTTAATGACAATAACTGGGTTCATACCAAAGTTCATTTGAGGAAACCCATGGATGGGATAAAGCATTTGGGAGCTGCCTATGTTCATTAGTGATACAGGGGGCAGTCCAAAGGTAAATTTACTGTTTCCCATCCATAGATCTAAGTTGTGCTTGAATATGGACAGGGATAAACTTTGCTTTATGTGGATGGGTAGTCTGTTCCAGACCAGCAGTATCCTCTGCAATATGTACCTGTCTCTCCAAACAATTCTGTTGCTATTAAAGAAGAGGTTTAGAACCCTAGACTGAGTATTTCTCATTACATTAAGTAATGGGATTCCCAAGAGCCATAAAAGTACTTTTGGTCTGCTACTAAGACCAACTGTGGCTGCTTATGGCAATAAGACTATGCCATTTGCTGTGTATATTGATACAAGATGCAAGTGAATGCTGGACAAGAAGATTTACATTCTGTGAGATTAATGGTACCTCTTGGGAAGTTTAAACTCAGTGTCTTATGATGATGATGATGTATTTTTTATAGTGGATGTAGTTAATTTATTTAAGGTCATTCTTCACATTGATAGTCTAAAGGGTTTGGGGCACTTTTTGTCCACTTCTGACACATTTTTTAATATTGATATTCCAGTGTAAGATTACTTTTTGGATATGGTGTAGTCAAATAACTACATATTTTTTGACGTGAATATTTTCACCAAAAGGCTGGCGTAGTTATGGGGGCAGCTTGTGGCTGTTTGGGAGGATAAATTTGTGTTTACTTCACAGTATTATGCTAAACTGCAAATATATTATCAACTTTTGAATGGAATTCTCATTTTATGGAAGGGTAGCATAAATTAATTAAATTCTTTCATGTCTTCTTTAGAAAGTACTACACACTATTTGAAGCTTACATACCAAACTGGTTATGAAAGTGTTAACCATTTAGATATTTCTTTAAGTAAAAATCATGATTTGAGATGTTTTTCATTTATGATTTATGGGAAAGAGACGTATTCTAATTCTTTTTTACATTTTGAGAGTTGCCATCCATTGCACAAAAAAATAATATTGTAAAGGGTCAGATGGTGTGAATTTCAAGACTTATTAGTCATGACTGTTTTATGCTTGAGCTGGACAACTTAATTTCTATGTTTTCCAACAGAATGTGCATGCATCAACTGTTAAATAATGTGATTATGGAGGTTTTAGGATGTAGAAAAGATATTTGCCCCCCATTTTAAATCCTAATCAGAATATTAGTGTCATTACAAAGTTAAGGCACCCCCCATCACCAAAGAGGAGGATCCTTCATTGGTTTAACACTTTAGTATTGACACTTTTAAACATACAAATATAGTAAAGAAGGCTTGGAATATTTATTTTGATCACAGTATTAAGAACAGGTTGGGTGATGTACCCAATATAGTTTATAGTAAAGGTAGAAACATTAAATAAATTCTTGAAGCAAGTTCTAGGCATAGTTCCACAAGTATGAAGACAAAATTAATGAGAAACTGTGGAAGATATAACTTTTGTAAATTTATAAATGATGGGCTGCATTCTAGTGTCATAAGTTTTGAAAGAAGCATTCCATGCCCTGTTCACTATAATTGTGACATAACAGGAGTTGTTTATATAGTGACACACATCATGTCCAGCATTTTATGTTGGACAAAACTACAAGGAGATTGAGGGACAGCATTAAGGAGCATTTAGATATCAAACAGAAAAAGAAAATAAATCTTTAAGTAGACATTCAAAGGATTGCAAGTCTTTTAAAAAGTTTATTTTTTTGTTACTGATAAAAGTCTTTACAGTGAAAGAGGAGGTGACATGGAGGCTTATTAGAGTATAAAGAACTAGTGTGGCAGTTAAAATTAAATAGAACTGTCCACCAGGTGTCAATGAACATGTATATTTGATTAGTGTGCATAATAATTGGTTTTAACAAGCTTAAATAATGTTTAATATACTTAATATCACATTTTTTAAATTGTTTACAATTTTTACAGTATACACTGTTAATGTGTATTGATATTTGCAAAAGTTTATATTGCAATTTTATTCATTTTGACATATATTTTTTACATATTTTTTACCTCTTTTTCTAATCCTTGTAGGGTGAACAATCAATTAAGTTGTGAAGAGATGTGATTGCATAATTTTTCTATAAATACATTGTGGCAACAGGACTGTGTTTTAATATTCTGATGAAGTCCTGGGAAACCGAAGGACAAAAGCATTGAGTATTTTACAAAAGTTTTATTTGTGTGACTTTTTACTTTCCTTTTGTTTTTTAGTTAGTTTATTTTTGTTGGTTACTGGTTTGTGTACTGAGCTGGACTGTTGCATTGAATATAAGCCTGTGTACTAGTACTGATTAGCAGTTCTTAACAAGTTTCTTTGGATAGATATTGTTGTATACTATAGTCTCACTGTAAGTTTGGTAATTAAAGAAGTCAGTGCTTTTTGTAGAGCATCTTTTGGTACTCAGTACTCCTAAGCATCTCATTGAGTCAACGACTTCTATAGTGTCCCTCCTGGTTTATTATTTTTTTAAGAATATATCAGATCAGTAGCAAGGGTTTTGTCTCAAAAAGCAAAGCATTATATTGATAAAATTAAAATTGCCTTGCTGTCTCTTACCTACTTTATTGTACCTTTGAAATCCAGGTGGAGTTTGATTATTACACCTATCATAAATTTTGCCTCTGTGACATGTATAGTGTGATGTGCATACTGCTTGGCCTTCAAAGTTTCTGAAGTCACCACATAACGGTGAAGAAGCCAATAAATATTAGAGGCTTTTGAACTAATATTTCCAGTGTGCCTTTTCTAATGCACTTGGCTAGATAGAGTTCAAACATGCTCAAATGTATTCATTCTTTTTAACTACTCAGTGAATCATTCCACTATTTATTCATTTTTATACATGTTTTAGCTGTTTAAGTCCACTGGACACAAGTGTTTCTTTTAAGAAGGGACTCAAGAGTACTGTCTCAGAATTACACAAAAGGAGGTGGAAGGAATAAACCTTAAATCTAAACTATGGAACCACATCCTACTACCATTGCAATCCATTCAGAATGTAAACTCATTTAAAATACAACTAACACTTCACCTATAAAATGCATCTAGTCCTTTACATTTCCAGGATAAAGACAACTGTATTCTTTAGCTTGTCATATTGTCAAACTACTTATCTTCCCTTAGAATCCTATGCTCCGCAAGCAGGCTTCACCAACACCTGAATAGTTTTATTAGCATCTCCAAGCCACATACATAGTTTTGTGATACTGCTATCCATCCCACCTAGAGTCTTCTGGTATAGAGCTTAGATAGTAATGTATAATTATTTTGGCACCTGCTTAATACCATACCTCTTAACTATAATATTAACATTTTCTGCCCTACCAAGTTCCTTCTCTCACTTCCATTTCTTTGAATTTCTAAGAACCAATCTTAAGTTCTATTATCTGTTATGTATTTGAGAAACCCACTAATACACCTCTAAAAATGCTCAATATTGAACATTTATTAAATGCATAACTATGTTTTATACTATAGTAGTTGCTTTTATTTTATAAGAATGTAATCTAATTAGCAAATGTATGTGCAATGATAATGTATACTAAATGTCTGTTCATGCAATTACTGAATGTATCTTTAAAAATGTTTACAATATGTTGGACTTTTTCTCTCTGGGTCTCCACTGAAAAATTTTTTTTTTACTAAACCCAGTCAGACAAACCCAGTAAACCAAACCAAAATAAAATAAAATCCTGTATCTTAGTATACAGAAAGTTGCTTGTTAACAGCTCAGAGCCTTAATCTTCTGTGCAAACTGCCAGACAGACTCTTTGGCCAGCAATTCTGGTTTCATCAAGCAGGTTGAGTAGAAGTCTGGTCCACTGTGTTGAATGCCTTAAAAAGATGATTATATAGTGCTTCTACCACTAACATGTTAATAATTGGATTTGATAGGCTGATAAGAGCTGTGCTTACCCGGTGTCTAATTCTAAATCCTCAAATATGCTCAGTAATTTCCTGACCAAATTACTACTGTCTGTGCTAATGTAAAACGGCTGCTAGAAATGAAGTAATTCAGCAGCTATAGTCATAGCTACCTTAAAAGTCAATGTCATAGTCTGTAGGATAAAATAGTCGACATAGTTGCTTGACTATTTCTGACAGCTGTAGCTCAATGCAACCAGCATCAATGGGACCAGACGGTGTCCCGGGCTGCGTTCTACATGAACCCCAAGAAGAGCTAAACCCAAACATAAAACTACTGTTCAATCTCAGCCTTACTACAGGATATGTGCCCAAAGAGTGGCGTACAGCAACAGTGGTCCCTCTCCATAAAGGTGGTGCCTCAACGGATCCTGGAAACTATTACCCCATAAGCCTGACTAGCTTAGTCTGCAAAGCTATGGAAAGGATCATCATGGACCTCATAAATAAAGATATTGGGGACCTACAGACACTGGATCCTACCCAGTTTGGCTTTGTTAAAGGCAGATCCTGCCTTTTAAACTTGGTTGATTTCTTTGAAACAGTCACCAAGGCGATTGATGAGGGGAAGGTGGTCCACACAGCCTACCTGGACCTCGCTAAAGCCTTCGATACAATACCCCACTCGGGCATTATAGATAAGCTCACCAGCTTAAATATAAACCCCTATGTCACTAGATGGATTGCAAACTGGCTCAAGGACAGAACCCACATGGTTAGAATTGCTGGAGCCATGTCAGACTCCAAACCAGTTACAAGTGGTGTCCCACAAGGCTCAGTCCTGGGACCTCTCTTGTTCGGTATATATTTCTCGGAGGTACAGGCCAACACGGAAGGACTGTGGCTGACCAAGTTCGCAGATGACTGCAAACTGGGTGCCATAATCCACTCTCCAGCCGACACAAGCATCCTCCAAAAGGGTCTCATAGAAACAGACAACTGGTGCCAGAGCCATGGCCTCAAGCTAAATGCCAAAAAGTGTATAGTCATCCCTTTGGCAAAAACAAAGTGCCCACAAATTACCACATAGGTGGTAATCCATTAAGTACAGAAGAAGTAATTTGGGACCTGGGGACCCAAGTTGATAGCAATCTCTCATTTGACAACCACGTGGCCAAAGTGGTTAGAAAAACATTTTATATAGCCCACCTAATCATGAAGGGATTCACATCTAGATCAGGGGAGGTCATCGTGCCTCTTTACTCATCCCTCATCAGGCCCATAATTGAGTACAATGCCCCTTTTGGGATGTACCTTACCAGACACCTGCAGCAACTGGAAAGACCCCAAAAGTACCTCACCAAGAGGATCAAAGGGCTCAAACAGATGCCATATGCT
This sequence comes from Protopterus annectens, assembly GCF_019279795.1. Taxonomy (NCBI): domain Eukaryota; kingdom Metazoa; phylum Chordata; order Ceratodontiformes; family Protopteridae; genus Protopterus; species Protopterus annectens. The sequence goes on along the minus strand of NC_056747.1, from coordinate 1,011,839,745 downwards.
GCCCGGTTAAAGAAACTTCAGCTTTACTCAGTGGCATACCTCCTGTTCAGAGGTGATCTGTGCCTGACGTATAAAGCCATGTCCAACCCGGAATTAATGGACATGCTGCACCTCAGAAAATCCAAATCCCATCGAGCTATGCGCTCGAGAGACTTGAACCTCAGCACTGAAATAAATAGGACATGCTGGAGGGACAGATTCATAACCCAGAGGCTCCCTTCACTCTGGAATAAAATCCCAGTCCAGGTTAGGCAGAGTCCCTCATTGACTCTCTTCAAGAGGAATCTTGATGAGTGGATGGGAGATCGTAGGTTTAACCTGGGTATCACTTCTGTGTCACTGTTAGACAGAGGCACAGTATACTAACCTCAAAAAAGGGCATAGCAAAATAAATTTAAAATGGGTGGCGAAAGCCAAACACATTCTGGCTAGGCTTATAAATGCCCTAGGGCAGATAGCCTAGTATGAACCTATGAACCTATGAATGAAGAATGCCTTTGCCCATAGAAACATTAGGTATATGAAGTTTGAGGGAATCAAACCCAAAACTACAGACTGAAGCTTGTCAGCATCTCAGTTTCTTAATACTCTGTGCTGAACTGCCAGACTTGATTGAGTGAGTCAGAAGTCATGTTCTACACCACAAATCTTGAACCCTATTTCAACTGCTCCCTAACATTTCTGTGTAATTTGTCTCCTCAGCTTGGAAACTGTGATCTCTAACAACCTGTTTCCTTCTGTCTGTCTCTTTCACTTCTTCCCCTGACTATATTATGGATTCAGATCATATCCTGCTTTTCCTGAAAGAAGAATGGCTGTAGTTTCTTCAGCCTCTCCAAATAGGTTGATGTGCTCACACTTTCACCATCATGATAACATTTCTTGCTCTTTCTAGTAGCTTTAATTTTTTGCCCAATATGGCCTTTAAAACTCTGCATATTATTCTATATGCTGCATGACCAGCAGTCCATAGAAGAGAATAATATCCACCTTTTCTTTGCAGTCTGCACCCACCTTGATATAGGCAACATCCAGTGTGACATAGCTGCTACCTTGCTACTTTGGATGTAGTGATTCATTGCTGTTATATTTGCTTCTAGACTTCAAGCATTGAGTGGGTAATTTAAAAGTTATTTCCAGCTAAAGTAATACATTTAATAACTAATATATATTACTTACCTTAATAATAAAAAATTAATTCCTGGGATGTACTCAGTAATGGTCTCATATTAAATCAACAACCTTGACTGATATTAAAAGACAAATGAACAAACATAACATAAAAATATAATACTGATTTTTTTTATGTAAATAGCAATGAAGAAGAATTAGTAATACTTAGTCATGACACTTAGAAAGCTTTTGGTACATTAAAGTGGAACCATTTATATTTAATACTAGACAAATTTGTTTTTTCTCTTATCAATTCACTTCTTCTTCTGTTTTTCCCGGTTAGGGGACACCACAATGGATCACCTGTCTGCTGATGATTTACAGTGGAGTTTTACGGTGTCGAGTTGCCAGCCCAGCGCCCAACCTTCCACAGAATGCACACACATGCACACACTCACACCTAGGGCCAGTTTAGAGTGTCCAATCCACCTACAGCATGTCTTTGGGATGTGGGAGGAAACCAGAGCACCCAGAGGAAACCCACGTGACCACAGGGAGGACATGAAGACACTGCACAGAAGGCATTCCAGCCAACAATCAAACCAGAGAACCTCTTGCTCCTCTTGCTGTGATGTGGCAACCCTAACTGCTGCACCACTGTAGCCACCCCTCTCTCATCAATTCACTAATATGTTAAATTATTATATAAAGATAATAAAATTTATATTGATCAGTTGCCTTTGATATAATGAATTTATGATATATATATATATATATATATATATATATATATATATATATAAATGTATAAAAATATATATAAAAAATCTTTAAGCACACACATATAAATATCTCACATTAAAAACTTTACTATATATCCACTTTGCATAAGTACAGGATGGTGCAGTGGTGCAGCGGTAGTGTTGTCACCTCACAGCAAGAGGTTCTCCGGTTCAATTCTCAGCTGGGGTGCTTTGTGTATGGAGTCTGTATGTCCTCCCTGCATTCATGTGGGTTTTGAGCTGGTGCTCTGGTTTCCTCCCATATTAGAAAGGCATGTATCTGAAACATTCCTCCCTGGGCCTCCACTGAAAGTTGGCTTTGTTCCAAGTCGGACTTTCCCATTTAACAAATGTTAAAAAAATAAATAGATGTGATGGAAGCTTTTAATTAAAATGAAATTCTAATTTGGAAAGACAAATGTTTATAATCTGATATAATTATATAGCAGGTACTAATGTAAAGACTATTGAAGAAACTATGATAATAAAACAATTGCTTGCCTAAAACATAATGGCTTAGCATATAAACAATAAGTGAGACTTCCATGAATAAAACTTGGGGCTTTAGGGATATAGTTATGAGAAAATATCCAAAACAATTATATTTCTTTAAAAATAAAACTTATTCAGATAAAGTAACCAAATCCATAATGTCAAACTTACATAAATAATAAGGGATCAAAATGTTAGCATTACTTTCACATATTGGACAAATATATTTAAATATGATGAATCAGATCTTTCATAAAGACAAATCACTTATGCCAAAAATCATAAAATATACAATCTGCAGTTATCTGTTATTATTTGCTTGTATTGAGAAGATAATTAACTGCTAACAAAGAAACTGACTTTTGTAAGAGGTGGAAAACATTTTTTCATTGTTGGTAAAAGCTGGCATTGTCAAACTTAGATGTGAGCCGTGCTTATCAATAGGTAATTTTGGATGAGCGGCTTAAGAAATAGTTGTCTATAACTTTCTGTAATGGATAGCCTTTGTACAACTACTGAACTTCTGTAGTACCATCTACACCTGTTATATTTAAAAGGCTCTTACAAGCTGAGTTCCATGTTACAATTTACCTAAATGATATCCTAGTTACTGAACCCATTCCAAAGGAAACAATTGAAGAACAAAGGGCAAGTGCTGAGAATACTGAAGGATGCAGGTTTCAGTCTTCAGTGTTAAATAAAGGCATGTTTTGCAACAAAACCCTTCACTAATGATCTATAATAGATGCACATGGCTTATTGCCTATAGAGACTTTATGGAGGTACCATTTCCTACAAATGTTATTGAGTTGAAAACCTGTTTTTGAGTTTGCCCATCTCTTATTATGGGTTCTTAAAAAATCTTACAATAGATAAGATACCTTATGACAACTGAGTGTGCCACCTAAGGGGTATGATGTGGAAATGTTTTGTTTACCAAAATGAACTATATTACATTTTGCATGTTAAGTTTAAGACCATTGTCCTTACACCATTTGTTAATTTAGTCTAACCTATGTTGGAACAACTGTGACTCAGTGATAGAATAAATAACAACACCCAATTTACAGTAATCTGCAAACATATAGGCCAATGCTGTCTTGTATGTTTGATAAACAGATGCTGAACAGGAGAGGGCTTAGCAATGTGGCACACACTGGAAACTTTTAGTTTCAGAAGTGGCACATGAGACTTATATTAAAACAAAAAAACCTAATTATTGCTCATCCTACAGACCAATTGCATTATAATATGTTGAGTATAAAATGCTTCTTTTAATACTTTTTGACACTTAGCTATCCATAGCAGAACCACTTCACTATCCACAGTTCAACATATGGATTTATATACACAGACTCAAATAATCATAGAAAGTTCAAGGCTATAGAGTCTTGCGACCATTACACGTAGACAGTTCTCACCCTAGACCATATCTCCTTTCTCAAGGCCACTCAGGCCCAGGGTGAATTTATAAATATCTGTACAATTAAGGATGATATTGTATCGACCCAGAGTTGAGGGACAAGCTGAGTAATGAATCTTTCTCTCTATCTTGTTTTATTGATCTGATGAAGTACGTGCAGATCTTTTGTTCTGGTATTTGTGGGAATAGTTCATTTGTTAAGAAGAGATACACTGGGTCCCTGCCTGCATGAATGACAAGGCAGGTCTATATTAGATAATCAAACTTTCAAAAGTTTGAGTGTCATATGGTCGACACCATATGATCGAATTTTTGAAAGTGAACGTTTTAATGGAGATCTTTATACAGCATGTAATGGGAAGATTTCACTTTTCTACACTGTAGTGCAGTCTCACAGTTGGTATATTTAAAGAGCAGGGGGTGTGGAGGGTGGAGGGGGGCTTGCTGCCCTGCTTAAAACATTCAGGTAGGTTATTTGTGTAGTTTATTTTTTTTTTTTATTAGATGTTCGAACTTTAAAAAGTTCGATTATATGGTGTCGACCATATAACAGTCGAACTTTAGAAAGTTTGATTATCTAATATTGACCCTCACAAGGCACAGGTCTCCTCTGAAGACCCCATATGACACAGAAAACAGGAACAATGTCTTTTCTGATAATTTACAGATTTGTAGCCTGTGATCCTTTTATAAGGAAAACCACCAATGACCAGCAAAAACGATAGTGAACACAATGTAATAAAGATTACTTTATTATTGCTCCAAAACCATAATCCAGACCGGTTTCGGCTATTCAGCCTTTGTCAATGGATACAAAAAGATTTTTTGATGTGAAATAAAACAGCCTATATTTATACTGATCTCTAATTACCTTGAAGCAGTGGTATAGCACAACCTAGTGGATGGATTATCAAAATACATATATCATCTTAGTTGCAAGGCATTCGCCCAGTGACATATAGTGCCAAAAATATAAATATTATATCATATTTTCATGGATAAATAACAGAGTTATGAAAAAATCATTTGTGCATACAGATTCCATGATGATAAGCCAGGGGCATACTCCATGTATTTATAAATAAGCATACATCGGTATTCCAGAATAAAGAATTGTAAATTTGACTACAACTGATATATATTATGTATGATAACCAAATGTCAATAAAATAAAATAAAAAGTAATGATCATATACCATGCTAATAAATAAAGTTAGAAAAAATAAACCATCATTGTCGGCTATTAATATTGGTTATAATGATTTCAAATAATCTCCTTATGAATGATGCCTAAATTATCATTGTTATAATACCTTGCCATATATTTCAAACCATCATGACAGATACAAATACAAGACTGTGTATATATGGGTCTACTTCATTGGCCTGACAACTCAAATGACTGACACTCATTTGCCCAACAGCTCATTTGTTTGACAAAACTTTTGGTCTAGGTGGGGCTTAAACCCCTTGGGGGGTGGTGCCCCCACACCCCCAACTATATATAATAACCCACGGTCGCACAACAGTGGGGGGGGGGGGGGGGCAATACCCTTTTTTTCTTGATTATGAGCTGTCGAGCAAATGAGCTGTCGGGCAAATGGAGTTCATCAGTCATTGTGTCAGTCAAATTATATATATATATATATGTATCCTACTTTTGTGGATATATAAAGAAGAATGCATACTATACTTGGTCGAATACTAATGTTAATTGTGGTAAACTTGACCACCATTATATTATTCACACTAATTTTTGATCTATGTGTATATATGATGTTGCCATAACCTTGAAACCATCCAATATTGTATGAAACTCACAGATGATCATTCAGACCTGGTGGAAATAAACATCTAAGGTTCGTGATCCAATATTGTTCCTTATGGTTTAAAATGGTGTGCCAACCTTGTTGGTTGTTCCTGTCTCCCTGAATTTTGTCAATGATCATGAACATAAACTGAGCATTGGGATGTTGTATAATATGTCTGTATAAAGCATTTGTTTCTTTTTTGTTCCTCATGTCACTACGATGTTCTGTCATCCTTATTCTAAGAGATCTTGATGTTTGACCAACGTAGAAGGCTTTACATTGGCAGGTAGCTAAGTAGATGATCCATGTACTACTGCAATTTCCAAACACCCTTGTTTTAAATACACGATTAGTGTTGGCACTGGTAAATTCTTTAAGTGTACTAACCTGTAGGCAGGAGCAGCAATGGCCACATGGAAAAGTACCAATTAGTTTGTCTCCATTAATGGTGGTCTGATGATATACAGCTCCTCCCCCTTCTCTATGTTTGTAATGTGAAAAAAGCCCTCCCAGGTTCTTGCCTCGTCTGTATGACATCTGACACTGAGGGCCTAATAATGTCCTTAACCTATCATTAGCCAAAAGAATGTTCCAGTTTGAATTCAATATATCCCTGACACTTTGTTGGTTCCTGCCATATGTAGTCACAAATCTCAAGATAGAGTCTCGATTAGCATGCCCAGATTTTTTGTATTGTAGCAAAGTCCTTCTATCTGTGTTGTTGCTGCATGAACTAGCTTGATATATGTCCATGTCTCTATATCCTCTGTCTTGAAATCTATGGTGTAGATCTTGTCTGGCATGTTCAAATTCCTCCTGAGATCAACAAATGCATCTGATACGCATAAACTGAGATTTAGGGATGTTGCAGATGGTGTGGTTCGGGTGCATATTAGATGCATGTAACAAAGTATTGTATTGTGAGTATTTTCTAAATGTTTTAGTGCTTAGAGTGTCATCTTTGTTACGGTAAACAGTAACATCCAAAAAAATCAATAGTACTAATGTTACTTGTAACCGTAAACTCAATACCCCAAATGTTACCATTCAGGTAATCCATAAATTCCTGTAAATATATTTAATCCGTCTTCCACACCATCCAGCAATCATCCAGATACCGTCGCCAGATATCGATTTCCACCATGTAAATGTTATGTGATGTATCATATATCATACATTCTTCAAAATAGGCCATGAACAAATCTGCATAAATGGGTGCAAAGGAAGCTCCCATTGCTGTTCCTTGTAACTGCCAAAAGCATTCTCCATGGAAGTAAAAAACATTTTTGTAAGGTATTGAAACCCGGAGGATACAGGTTTGTTCTCTCAAGCCAATATTGCAGGGATTGTAATCCCGCCCAGTGTGGAATGCTCGTGTATAAAGATTTAACATCCAACGTGCACATTAGCCAGTCTAGTTCTAACTGTGTATCCTCCAAAATTTGTAAAAAGTGCGTTGTATCCTGTAGTCTGGCCCTGACCGATGTCAGTAGGGGTTTAAGATACTGTGTTAAAAATACAGATAATGGTTCAGTCAAGGACCCAATCCCTGACACAATGGGTCTACCTGGAGGTTTTGAAATAGACTTATGAATTTTTGGAAGAAGATACAGGATTTGTTTCTGTGGGTCCTTTACAGTGAGATGTTTAACTGTATTTTTTGTTATAATACCGTCATCCCCTGCTAGTTTAAGAAAAGAGCCTATTTCTTTTTTGAAGACCCCGGTCGGGTCGATGTACATTTGCATATAACACCTAGTATCCACTAACTGTCTTTTCCCCTCATTGAGATATTCCCCAATGTACATTACCACCACAGCACCTCCCTTGTCTGCAGGCAGAATGGCAATATCGCGGTTATACCTCAATTCCTCCAAGGCTACCTTTTCCATGGGTGACATGTTCTGGCCTAGAATGTATGATTCTTTATGATGAAAATGTAAATCCCTAAGTACAGATTGTTGGAAAATAGAGACATGTTTGTTCATGGGTGGTTGAAAGTCTGATTTCAAGAACTTGAAATCAAGTGATCTTTGAGAGGTATTGTCTGAAAAAAATAATTTCAAGTTCAAGTTACGACAAAAAGACAAAACATCCTTAACAATGCTATGTTCATCAATGAAAAAACTGGGAATAAAACCAAGTCCTTTATTGAGTAATGTGGTTTGTACATCTGTCAGTTGTACATTAGAAAGGTTCAAGACATTATGAAACCCAAATTCTGTCAATTCAACATCGTTTGTATCAGTCCTTCCATGGAATTGGATCTTATTCCTATATTTGTGCTTGCGACCCCCTCGTCGCTTGTTTGTATGTCTAAAGGGTACTGGGCATTAGTTTTTTTTACTTCTGGGTGATTCTCGATAGTTACTACAGTCATTGTCTGTGCATGATGAGTCTTCCCCTGAAGTACTAACTAAAGCTTTGTCAGAGGATTTCAGGATAGACCTTGGCCTTTTCTTAGGTTTATTTCCTGGTGTTCTCTGACCAAAATCATTAAATCTCACAGTTTTAGATGTGTCAAAAGGACTACCCCTTTGGTAATCAGTGCAGTCCCTGTTAAACTTACGTATTTTCCTGTCTTTAGTTAGTTGGTCAAAATTAGCCAAATCTTTAGATAATTTGCTAACAAAAGTGGCATATGTTGGTTGTGATTCATATTTCTTACACTCTTCACATGAAGCTTTTACTTCCATTAAACAAATGTCCACCATTCTCTCATAATAAGCAGCAAGGATCTTAACAAACATCATTGACGATTGTTGAAGAGCTTGGTTCCATTCTTTGGTCAGCCTGTCCTCCGACCTGCTGACCAAAGGCTGTAACTTAACTCTTAATCCTCTTGGTGTATTATCCTTGTTAATATATGCCTTAAAAAGTCTGAGATGCCATATATTGGCCCTTAAGTTTTTAAGATCCTTGTTAAATTTGTTGAAGGCCACTTCACAGCCATTGCTAATATTCATGTTTGAGCCACTCGGATTACTGCTTGACATATTATTCATACCAAACACTCCAATGTCATGCCGATCAGCACATAATCCTGTTAGTAATTGCTCCAAATCCATTTTAAAACAATATATATGTATTTTGACCAACTAAGAACAAATTCTGTTTCAAACAATATATCCAAATTAGTAATAGTTTAACCGGGTCTGCACTGAGAACCTGGGTGTCAATATAAAAGTATATGAATATTGTCCAAAATTAACACTGTAATCTATTTGGTCAAGGAACACAACCTTAGAATAAACCGTACTCGTGTATAATAACCATCAACACTTTTCTATATATATGTGTCCATCAGTATGTCTCCATTGTTCATGGCACATATATGTTTTTAAAAATTATTATATTCATAATACAATGCTAGATAGGCTTGGTATTCCTGCTGAATAGTATACTCAAATATACTAATATACATCAAATAACATATGACAATTTTTTCTTTGAATTGAATGTTGGATTATGTAACAACAGGAACAGATTTACAGAAGTACAGTATATTTTGTTCATTGAAATTTCAATTCCATTCATTAATAACAACCAAGTGAAACCCTAACAGGGCATACTATATTCACATTATTTTTGAGCATGAACAACTATGTTTGTATGTTATAGTTATTTAAATGTGTGATAAGCCATCATTTTGAAACTGTATCTCTTGCTAACATTCAATTGGATCAGGTTGTCATATGTACTACCTGGATTAGCTAGTGTTGAACCTTCTGGATAGTAAAACATGTGCTAAGGTGTTTCAAAAGAAAAAAATTGTCATATGTTATTTGATGTATATTAGTATATTTGAGTATACTATTCAGCAGGAATACCAAGCCTATCCAGCATTGTATTATGAATATAATAATTTTTAAAAACGTATATGTGCCATGAACAATGGAGACATACTGATGGACACATATATATAGAAAAGTGTTGATGGTTATTATACACGAGTATGGTTTATTCTAAGGTTGTGTTCCTTGACCAAATAGATTACAGTGTTAATTTTGGACAATATTCATATACTTTTATATTGACACCCAGGTTCTCAGTGCAGTCCCGGTTAAACTATTACTAATTTGGATATATTGTTTGAGACAGAATTTGTTCTTAGTTGGTCAAAATACATATATATTGTTTTAAAATGGATTTGGAGCAATTACTAACAGGATTATGTGCTGATCAGCATGACATTGGAGTGTTTGGTATGAATAATATGTCAAGCAGTAATCCGAGTGGCTCAAACATGAATATTAGCAATGGCTGTGAAGTGGACTTCAACAAATTTAACAAGGATCTTAAAAACTTAAGGGCCAATATATGGCATCTCAGACTTTTTAAGGCATATATTAACAAGGATATTACACCAAGAGGATTAAGAGTTAAGTTACAGCCTTTGGTCAGCAGGTCGGAGGACAGGCTGACCAAAGAATGGAACCAAGCTCTTCAACAATCGTCAATGATGTTTGTTAAGATCCTTGCTGCTTATTATGAGAGAATGGTGGACATTTGTTTAATGGAAGTAAAAGCTTCATGTGAAGTGTAAGAAATATGAATCACAACCAACATATGCCACTTTGTTAGCAAATTATCTAAAGATTTGGCTAATTTTGACCAACTAACTAAAGATAGGAAAATAGTTCAACAGGGACTGCACTGATTACCAAATTGACACATCTAAAACTGCGAGATTTAATGATTTTGGTCAGAGAACACCCTGACAAAGCTTTAGTTAGTACTTCAGGGGAAGACTCATCATGCACAGACAATGACTGTAGTAACTATCGAGAATCACCCAGAAGTAAAAAAAACTAATGCCCAGTACCCTTTAGACATACAAACACGCAAGCACAAATATAGGAATAAGATCCAATTCCATGGAAGGACTGATACAAACGATGTTGAATTGACAGAATTTGGGTTTCATAATGTCTTGAACCTTTCTAATGTACAACTGACAGATGTACAAACCACATTACTCAATAAAGGACTTGGTTTTATTCCCAGTTTTTTCATTGATGAACATAGCATTGTTAAGGATGTTTTGTCTTTTTGTCGTAACTTGAACTTGAAATTATTTTTTTCACACAATACCTCTCAAAGATCACTTGATTTCAAGTTCTTGAAATCAGACAGTCAACCACCCATGAACAAACATGCCTCTATTTTCCAACAATCTGTACTTAGGGATTTACATTTTCATCATAAAGAATCATACATTCTAGGCCGGAACATGTCACCCATGGAAAAGGTAGTCTTGGAGGAATTGAGGCATAACCGCGATATTGCCATTCTGCCTGCAGACAAGGGAGGTGCTGTGGTGGTAATGAACACTGGGGAATATCTCAATGAGGGGAAAAGACAGTTAGCAGATACTAGGTGTTATATACAAATGTACATCGACCCGACCGGGGTCTTCAAAAAATAAATAGACTATTTTCTTAAACTAGCAGAGGATGAGGGTATTATAACAAAAAATACAGTTTAACATCTCACTGTAAAGGACCCACAGAAACAAATCCTGTATCTTCTTCCAAAAATTCATAAGTCTATTTCAAAACCTCCAGGTAGACCCATTGTGTCAGGGATTGGGTCCTTGACTGAACCATTATCAGCATTTTTAACACAGTATCTCAAACCCCTACTGACATCGGTCAGGGCCAGACTACAGGATACAACGCACTTTTTACAAATTTTGGAGGATACACAGTTAGAACCAGACTGGCTAATGTGCACATTGGATGTTAAATCTTTATACACGAGCATTCCACACTGGGCAGGATTACAATCCCTACAATATTGGCTTGAGAGAACAAACCTGTATCCTCCGGGTTTCAATACCTTACTTGTCTGCATGGCAGAACATGTATTAAACAAAAATGTTTTTTACTTCCATGGAGAATGCTTTTGGCAGTTACAAGGAACAGCAATGGGAGCTTCCTTTGCACCCATTTATGGATTTGTTCATGGCCTATTTTGAAGAATGTATGATATATGATACATCACATAACATTTACATGGTGGAAATCGATATCTGGCGACGGTATCTGGATGATTGCTGGATGGTGTGGAAGACGGATGAAATATATTTACAGGAATTTATGGATTATCTGAATGGTAACATTTGGGGTATTACAAGTAACATTAGTACTATTGATTTTTTGGATGTTACTGTTTACCGTAACAAAGATGACACTCTAAGCACTAAAACATTTAGAAAATACCCACAATACAATACTTTGTTACATGCATCTAGTATGCACCCGAACCACACCATCCGCAACATCCCTAAATCTCAGTTTATGCATATCAGATGCATTTCTTCATCTCAGGAGGAATTTGAACATGCCAGACAAGATCTATACCATAGATTTCAAGACAGAGGATATAGAGACATGGACATATATCAAGCTAGTTCATGGAGCAACACCATAGATAGAAGGACTTTGCTACAATACAAAAAATCTGGGCATGCTAATCGAGACTCTATCTTGAGATTTGTGACTACATATGGCAGGAACCAACAAAGTATCAGGGATATATTGAATTCAAACTGGAACATTCTTTTGGCTAATGATAGGTTAAGGACATTATTAGGCCCTCAGTGTCAGATGTCATACAGACGAGGCAAGAACCTGGGAGGGCTTTTTTCACATTACAAACATAGAGAAGGGGGAGGAGCGGTATATCATCAGACCACCATTAATGGAGACAAACTAATTGGTACTTTTCCATGTGGCCATTGCTGCTCCTGCCTACAGGTTAGTACACTTAAAGAATTTACCAGTGCCAACACGAATCGTGTATTTAAAACAAGGGTGTTTGGAAATTGCAGTAGTACATGGATCATCTACTTAGCTACCTGCCAATGTAAAGTCTTCTACGTTGGTCAAACATCAAGATCTCTTAGAATAAGGATGACAGAACATCGTAGTGACATGAGGAACAAAAAAGAAACAAATGCTTTGTACAGACAGACGATACAACATCCCAATGCTCAGTTTATGTTCATGATCATTGACAAAATTCAGGGAGACAGGAACAACCAACAAGGTTGGCACACCATTTTAAACCATAAGGAACAATATTGGATCACGAACCTTGGATGTTTATTTCCACCAGGTCTGAATGATCATCTGTAAGTTTCATACAATATTGGGTGGTTTCAAGGTTATGGCAACATCATATATACACATAGATCAAAAATTAGTGTGAATAATATAATGGTGGTCAAGTTTACCACAATTAACATTAGTATTCGACCAAGTATAGTATGCATTCTTCTTTATATATCCACAAAAGTAGGATACATATATATACACAGTCTTGTATTTGTATCTGTCATGATGGTTTGAAATATATGGCAAGGTATTATAACAATGATAATTTAGGCATCATTCATAAGGAGATTATTTGAAATCATTATAACCAATATTAATAGCCGACGATGGATTATTTTTTTCTAACTTTATTTATTAGCATGGTATATGATCATTACTTTTTATTTTATTTTATTGACATTTGGTTATCATACATAATATATACCAGTTGTAGCCAGATTTACAATTCTTTATTCTGGAATACCGATGTATGCTTATTTATAAATACATGGAGTATGCCCCTGACTTATCATCATGGAATCTGTATGCACAAATGATTTTTTCATAACTCTGTTATTTATCCATGAAAATATGATATAATATTTATATTTTTGGCACTATATGTCACTGGGCGAATGCCTTGCAACTAAGATGTTATATGTATTTTGATACTCCGTCCACTAGGTTGTGCTATACCACTGCTTCAAGGTAATTAGAGATCAGTATAAATATAGGCTATTTTATTTCACATCAAAAAATCTTTTTGTATCCATTGACAAAGGCTGAATAGCCGAAACCGGTCTGGATTATGGTTTTGGAGCAATAATAAAGTAATCTTTATTACATTGTGTTCACTATCGTTTTTGCTGGTCGTTGGTGGTTTTACGTTATTGGTTTGACCATGCACGCCATCCTTGCGGAGCACTTTGTTTGCTGTTATCCTTTTGTAAGGAACCTGTGGGGTCTTCTAACAGTTTGATATTTCTGATGAGGTATATCCCAAACGTGGTTTTGTATGTTATAATTGGTATGATCAGTGCTGAATACAAGGACAAAATAACATGTTTGGATCTCAATGAAATTCCCTTGATGATTGCTGTCAAGTAGAAACATTTCCTGACAACCATTGCTATGTGATGAACAAAGGATAGAGAATTATTAACCCAGATTCCCAAAGCCTAAAATAATAGAAAGACAAAGGCGGAAAAATAGAGGCACATTTTAAATATTGCTCCTATAAACTTAGAAAGTTGAAAGAATAACAGGATTTGTGTTATCATGCATTTCCTGATGGATATAAAGTCTAAAACTAAAACTTATGTCACTATTTAGTGACTTCAATCCTCACTGATTTGTCAGAAAAACATTAATTTTATGAAGAACAGGCCAGACATAAGAAGCAAAAATCTGGACAGTTGAGAGGTATGACAATGACTACCAATTTGCAAACATCTACAGACTTGGTTAGCCATACATCTTGTTTTTTAGTGTGTAGGTCACAGAAGTAAATACTGATCAAAAACTGTCTCAAACAGAGCCAGATCCAGCACTAGGCAAGCTAGGTAGCTACCTAGGACTCATGTTGGCTGGGGGAGGGCAGCTTTGGTATAAAAATAAAACAGAAAAATATTTGGGAGAAAAAACACAGGATCCGTAAACACAGCAAGCATTAGGACCTTGCAGGAGAACTTCCTTTCCATAAGCCACAGAAACCTCCTCATTAAGATGTTGTCCTAATGCCACTAAACAAGGGGAATTTAGAAGCTGGCAACATCATGCAGCTGCAGTAGTGGATCTACAGAGCATCAGGACTGGGTAGATACAGTTAGAGCACAGATCCATTCTAGTGAGTGCACAGCTGGAGATTTTGTGTGTGTGTGTGTGTGTGTGTGTGTGTGTGTGTGTGTGTGCGTGCGTGTGCGTGGATGTGTGTTCGTGTGTGCGTGTATGTGTGTTTGTGTGTGTGTGTGTGTGTGTGTGTGTGTGTGTGTGTGTGTGTGTGTGTGTGTGTGTGTGTGTGTGTGTGTGACAGCACGGGATTAGAAATAATAAAATACTGACACAAGCAGCTGCTTTGAGGTCATTGTTACTGGCAGTTGTGATGTGCAGTCATTAAATAAGGTATGTAAGACTAGTGATACAGACACTTCCTACAGATCTTCATCATTGCTAGCAATGAGGAATTGAAATACTATTACTTTTAAAATATGCCAAACATCTGTGTGGAATGCACATAACATTATTCTAGCTGCACAGAACACAGAGACTGATGCAGCAGTGACAATGAACAAGAATGTGCTTCTTCCAGCACAGCTCACTGATAGCATTCAGAACTAAGCTGCCTTTTACAGTACGGGATAACCCTGTGTAGTAAACTAAGGAGTCTTTTACATGATAACGTATGATCTTTTACCCCACAAGAATGGCTTTACATGCTGTAGTGCCTAAGCCTGCCCTTGTCATGTGCCACAAACAGCACACATTGTAAGTGGGTTCAGAGTAAGCGGGTGTGAAACAAATGAGGAAAAATAAAACAGCAGCCAGATTCATCTGCTGGGGAGAGTTGCTGCTGTGGGGGGACTCTGAACCATTACCCTGCCAAGGGCCCCATTTGACCATGATCCAGCTCTGGTCTTAAAACTGAGGCCTATGGGATGCCATTGGTCACCTTCATGCCCTCAGACGCTGCCTCTGCACCCCTCACTGTGTGGGTTCTGTCTTTTAACCAGTTTGCAATCATATTACCACACTGGGGTCTATTTGTAATACATTTAGCTTATTAATTATGATAGCCTGGATGATGGTATCAAATGTCTTGGCCAAATCAAGGTAGTCTGTGTGTATGGTAATTGCTATCCATATCTTGTATTTATTTATTGAAGATGTTTACCATCCAGGCAGGACCTACCTTGTAGAAAACCAAATTGCTGTGGATCTAGCCTGATGACATTTTTAATGTTTATGTTAAGTTTGTTATAATGCATTTCCTGGCTTAAGAAATGAAACTCATAGGGTTGATGAGATTATAGTTTCTGGGGTTGGTACTAAGGCTACCTTTATGGAGTGGAATCACCAGTGCTATTTGTCATATTCCCAGGACTGAGCCTAAAGTCAAACTCAGGTTAAATAGCTTTTGGAGAGGGCATGTTTAATACAATTTCACTAACACCCCAGTATATCATGTGATCCCATGAACGATGCAGTCGTAGCCTAGGACAGCACTTTCAGTACATGTTCTTTAGCATGATGGGGGGGGGGGGTTGAGAGATAAGAGTATCAAAGAGTTTTAGATAGTCATGTCAAGACTGAAATTTACGTTACATGTATTTGCTGGTGTATTGGAAATGTCCACTGGATCCAAGTAGGTTTTCACATTTATACTTCTGTACATTGAGTGTTCTTAGTTTTATAACATAACTAAAGAATGATTTGTGACTGTCCTTGGCTTTGAAAGCCAAGCTGAGTTCATGGACTGGCTTATCGAATCTAACAGTCTTTTTTTTTTAATTCTTAGTTAAATTCCTAATATTTTCCTTGTGGGGATCTTATGATCCGTTTTATACTCTAATGAGTTTTTTTTTCCTTTTATTGTAGATTTTATTTATGTCGGTGAACCACCAGCGTGGTTTTCTTTTACTTCCAATGAGTTTCAATCTAGATGGGACTACCAATTCTATGCATTTATTTACATGGGTATAAAACTCCTTTGTGAATCTGGCTGCTGAGGTGATGTCTGGGTGATGTTGTTATAAGTGAATTTCAAGATATCATCAAAGAATTTGAGGAGATGTGTGTTTTTGAAGACTTTGAATTCTGATACATTGGTTTCAGGAGGTTTAGATAGTGTGAGGAACCTAGCTTATGATATGACTTTATTGGACAAGGAGTTATTAGTGGAGTTGTGCATGTTGACTCTACACATGTAAGTACCAGGTCAAGAAGATTTTGTCCTCTAGCTGGACAAGAAGCAACCTAGTCCACTGGGTTTTCATTTATTAGATCTAAAAACTTTTGTGCATATCTTTTGTTTGAATTGTAGATAATCCAACCTATTGATGGGTGGTTAAAGTCTCCTAGAATGATGGAGTTCTTTTCTACAGGGAGTTAATCCATAACATTTAGGAACCTGGCATAACCTTCTTGGGTCATGCAAGGTGTCCTGTAGCAGGCAATAAACTAATAGGTGATTTTATTTTAAGTCAAGAGGAGAAGGTTAACACCCACACTACACTTCAAGCAACACATAGCCTTTCTAAACCCACACCACCAACACCCACATATAGCAACACTAAATCCATATATGCGGAGGCCCTTAACTGTAACCTGCCCAAGCAACAAGGACCTCTGAAGCTGAAATACAAACAAACACCGATCACAACCAAAGTGTCACATAGCTCACAACACCAGTGTGCCACCCAGCAACAGCCCCTAAGGCAAGACAACATACCTAACACTTTAGTCATAGGTGACTCTATAATCCAGCACACTGATGTCCCACTCACCAGGTTGAACAAGGAGAAAATTACAGTCAGCTCCCTGTCGGGTGCCAGGATCCGCCACATAACGCATGCACTCAAGTCACTCCACAACAAGTACAAATATGACTCTGTCATTGTCCATGTTGGAGTGAATGACTTGAGACGTACCTCCCTGGTCTACATGAAAAGAGACATGGAAGAGCTCTCGGATCATGTGGCCCAGGCAGGTATGACCCTAGCCCTGAGTAGCATTGTGCCTTCGCCCAGAATGATACCACAATATAAGGACAAAATGATTGACTTCAACAATTGGCTAAGCTTCTGGTGTCATTCAAAGGGGATCCAGTATCTGTCTGCCTGGGTCGACATGGTTGACAGACCACGATGCTTTGCCAGAGATGGTCTGCACCTGTTGCCCCTGGGATTCAGGTTACTGGCTAAGGCTCTTGCCACCCCTATAGTGCCTTTTTTTAGGCAAAGTTCAAAGGACAAAACCACCACTGTAACAGGTACAAGCATGCAAAATCTGAAGGTAATGCTACTCAATGCTAGAAGTCTAAACCTCAAAATGCACTCTCTTGAGGCACTCTTAAAAATGGAGAACATCGATATCTGTGCAGTAATGAGACCTGGTTCAAGGCTCCAGAGAGCACCCTTGCAATACTAGGCTACAACTCTTACCACACTTTTTGGCCACCAAACCAGGACCGAAACACTAAAGGTGGAGGAGTGTCCTTATTCACCAAGGATATTCACACCACCAGGCTAGTTGCCCAACACAATGCGTCTGAAATTCTCCAGGTGCAACTAACACTAGGTAAGACTGCAATCCAAATTGTAGCTTGCTACAGATCCCCCACCATGCCCCAAGATTCTCACTACACCTTTCTAAACATACTGGAAAATATTAAGATAGAACCAAACACCCTAATACTGGGTGATTTTTAACTACCCTGCCATTAACTGGGAAAACTACTTGTGTACCAACACCTTTGCCCAACAGTTCTTGGAATTCATAAATTCCAATGCCCTGGATCAAATAATCCATGGTCCCACCAGGGGCTCCAATATTCTAGACCTGGTCATTACCAACATGGGAAATCGATGCTCCACACCTATGGTCACCCCCTTGTTAGTCAGTTCTGACCATAAGCTAATCACCCTTAACATCCACATCCCACC
This sequence comes from Protopterus annectens, assembly GCF_019279795.1. Classification (NCBI taxonomy): domain Eukaryota; kingdom Metazoa; phylum Chordata; order Ceratodontiformes; family Protopteridae; genus Protopterus; species Protopterus annectens. The sequence goes on along the minus strand of NC_056747.1, from coordinate 1,011,821,364 downwards.
CCCACCCCCCAGTAAGGAAACCTCCATAAAGAACTTCTCCAAAGCCAACTTCATGCTACTCAAGTCAGAAGTGACAAACCTCATGACACCCATGCAGATGGGAACTGAAAGTTCAACTGCTGAATCCTACACTAAGGCACTGAACGAGCACATCCACTCATGCATGAATCGTGCCATCCCAAATAGAACCAAGATGCTCTCCTCCAAAAAAAGGAAGCCAATCTGTTGGTTTCCTGCCATAAACAAACTTTACAACAAAAGGAAGAAACTGTTACAGAAAAGAGGAAAATCCCAGGATGCAAAAAACTCCCTTACAAGCCTCAGTAAGAAACTGAGATCCCTCATAAAATCCTCCAAAGCTAGTTACGAAAATAAAATTGCCAAAGATTCCAAAGACAACCACAAGGCATTCTATAACTATGTCAAGAATCTAAATGGCAATGCTCAGATCTGCTCTGAGCTAAAACAGAATGGCATTAAATATACTGATCCCAAGGATATTGCCAATATCCTGGCAGATCGATTCAGTGCCAACTTCACCCCCTCTCACCCCTAAACGGCCCATCTCAATACCAGAAGATTGCAAAATTCCAGTAATAATGGCCACACAGGTAAAAAACGCACTCTTCAAAGCTAAGAATACAGCATCAGTGGGACCAGATGACATCCCGGGCTGTGTACTACATGAACTACAATATGAACTGGCACCTCACCTAAGTGTCATGTTTAATCATAGCCTCACCTCAGGTTTCATGCCCACTGAGTGGCGCAGAGCTACAGTTATTCCACTCCACAAGGGGGGATCCACCTTGGATCCCAGAAACTATCATCCCATCAGTCTGACAAGCCTTATCTGCAAGGCCATGGAGCATATTATCATGGAACTTATAAACAAAGACATCAGCAACCTTCAAACATTGGACCCCGCCCAGTTTGGGTTCGTGAAGGGCCGATCTTGTCTCCTGATCCTGATTGACTTCTTCGAATCAGTCTCCAAAGTCATGGACAAGGGTAAGGTGGTCCACACAGCCTATCTAGACCTCGCCAAGACCTTTGACAACATCTCCCACTCTGGAATCATAGATGAACTTACTAAGCTGGGCATTAATCCATACATCACCCAATGGGTTTGCCAACTGGCTTACTGACAGAACCCACACTGTAAAAGTAGCCGACTCCAAATCCAGCTCCAGACAAGTGACAAGTGGAGTACCTCAGGGTTCAGTCCTGGGACCGCTCTTGTTTGGCATCTACTTCTCTGAAGTACAGGCCAACACTAAGGGACTCTGGCTAACAAAGTTCACAGATGACTTCAAACTGGGAGCCATTATTGAATCCCCAGATTATGTGGATACTCTACAAAAGGGCCTTACAGAAACAGATGCTTGGTGCCAGAGCCATGGGCTCAAGCTCATTTCCAAGAAATGTATAGTTATCCCCTTTGGGAAAAAACATGTACCCGTGAATTACCACATAGATGGCAGTACACTAAACACCAAAAGTGTGATGAGACTTAGGGACACAGGTGGACAGTGGTCTCACCTTCAATAACCACATCGCCACAACAGTCAGGAAATCCTTCCATGTGGCACACCTCATCACTAAGGGCTTTTCATCCAGAAAAAAGGAGGTCATTATCCCACTGTACTCATCCCTCATTAGACCCATTATAGAATACAATGCCCCACTTGGTATGTACCTCTGAAGACATCTGCAACAACTGGAAAGGTCACAGAAATACCTCACTAAAAGAATCACAGGCCTAAAGCAGATGCCCTATGCTGACCGCCTTAAAAAACTCCAGCTATACTCTGTCGCATATCGTCTACTCCGAGGCAATCTCTGCTTAGCATACAAGGCCATGACAAACCCAGAGCTGTTGGACATGCTACACTTAAAGAAATCCTAATCCCTCAGAGCCACACACTCCAGGGATCTAAACCTTGTCATCACAATTAACAAAACATGCTGGAGGGATAGGTTCCTGACCCAGAGACTCCCAGACTCTGGAATAGACTGCCCATACATGTCAAGCAGAGTGCCTCTTTGGCCCCCTTCAAAAGGAACCTTGATAATTGAATGGGAGAAAGGAAATTCACCCGGGGATCACGTCAGTCGCCCTGCTAGACAGGGGTCCAGGGAAGTAAATAGTGTGGGAAGAAATAGCCAGGGAATTGTTATGGCTAGACTTGTATAGGCCCTAGGGCTGATAGCCTAGTACCAACCTATGAACCTATGAACCTATGAAATGATTTGGAGTTCCAAAAGTTCCATTGGTGGATCATTGGGAACTTGTTTAGGGATGATATGGACTCTGACAAATGTGGACACACCACCACAGTTGCCACCGGATCTGAAGGCATAGTGGGTACTAAACCCAAGTATGGAAGAAGTGATTTCTGGGCATTTAAACCACATTATACTGATTACACATATATAGATGCCTTCCTTTTTTTCACCTAACATATGTACAGCCCTTTGTATATATTTTGTTTTTGCTAGTGTACTGCCAGTTCTTCCTGTTTATCTAGTAACTGTCTATCGCTATTGTTTTTATACAAAAGTGGTTTGTCTACGTAATTATGTTTGTAAAAACTTCTTATTTTTTTTGCTATTTTAATCTTTTACATTGTTAATTCTATTCTGTAAATTCATGTTTTTATTGGAGCTTTTCTCCCCAGGCGTCCACTGAAAATGGGCTCATTTTGACCCAGTGGACTTTCCTGGTAAATAAATAAAGTGTCTCAAGGTCTGGGAGCTTGTTGTTTAGACGTCTGGCATTGAACAAAGCACATTAATTTGATAGTGTTTTGATACTGATAAGTTTGCTGTGTTGATATGTTCATTGACTGACCTTTGCCTAAATAGGCATTATAGGACCAGCAAGGGTTTAGTCAGTATTTAGAAGACATTGGACAAGTACAGACCCTTCCTTGCAAAGCACTAGGACTGTCAAGCATCTCCTTCAATGCTGACACATACGGGATTCTCCTAGAATGACACTAGTTGTTTAGAAAATTGTTGAAGCCAATCATCTTTTTGTGCCTAGGCATGATTCATGGAGAGGGAGGATTTTGCTCAGTTTCAAGGTTTTGCCTGAATTTTTGGCATGCACAGAAGAGCTCAGACATGCCTCTCTGTATCTCTCTCCGAGTTTGTCACCCCAGGTTATTCACCCCAACATGCGCAACTAGCATGTTATAGTTATATTTATGTAGTGCAAGAGTCCTGAGTACCCTTAAGACATCTGAAATCCTGACACCTGAAAGACAAATCATTGTCAACCTGTCTTTATCCAGCCTAGTCAGTGGGGAATCTGTGTGTCCCATTATGGAGTCACCTATCACTAAAACATTTACAAGTCTGTCAATAATGCCGGCAAGAAGAATGATATGAGAAACCTTGCCCAAGTCCAGATATATTGTATGTACTGCACAATTATCATCCATTGCTTTGGTGACTTTTCAAAGAAATTAATGAGGTTAAACAGGCAAGACCTCCCTTTGACAAAGCCAAATTGGGAATAGTCCATGTCTAGATTAATGAGGTTTGAGATAATACATTACATAGCTTTACATTATGAGGCATGCAAGATTACTACACCTGTAGTTACCAAAGTTCATGGTTGCGCCACACTTGTGTAATGCCATTACCATGGCTGTTTTCCAGACTTCATGAGTGTAACCAGTGGAGAGGCTTAGGATAAAGTAGTTAAGTAGAGATTCAGGTAGGACATATTTTTGATACTGATAACTAAACAGCCTGGTATGTCATTAAAACCCATTGGTAAGGTGTTCTTAGCTTTTGAGTGGTGTTCATCTTGACTTTAAATGTAACACAAAGAAACTGCATATATTTTATTTTATTTCTTTATTTTACATTTGTTTACTGGAAAAGTACGACTGGACACATGTCCTTTTTCAGCAGAGGCCTGGGGAGAAAAGCTTTACATGTACTTAATAAAATCATAGAACAATTCACAATAATAAATAAACTACAAAGTTGTAGTTTATCTAGTTTATTTTGTTTTTGGTTTTTTGGTTTGCTTCACAATAATACATGTCAAAGTAGAAATAAATAATGCAGAGGAATATCATGTAATACAAAAAAAAAGAAAAAACTCATTTTAACACTAATATAAGGGAATACAATGCTGTACAAAGTGAGTGAAAGACTGTAATTACATGAAGAGGTAGTAGTAAATATGCAGCCAATATGTCCTGGATAAGATGGATACAAATCGCTATTGGTTTAAATAATCTTGTACTATATTAATCAGTGATGTGAGCAGTCAGTGAATATGGAGAGGGTATGCAAGAATGCAGCTGAAGATAGAATGAATACATAAGTTGTTACACTGGCGTGACTGGAGAGGTAGAGGTGCTTGAATATAATACAGAAGCCAGTTTCAGTTCAAGACAAGGGGAAGAGATATAAAAGTGGATTCTAGCTACTGAGGAAGGGACATTGGAATATCATGTAGGGTTGCATGGACAGAGACAAGAATTTGAAAGGTGTGTTTTGAGTAGCTTTTTGAATTGTGGGATTGAGCAGTTGGAAGTAAGAGAACTTGGGAGTTTATTCCAAAGTTTTGGAATAAATAATAAATAAAGCGATGAAGCAAAGATCCATGTAAACATATCTGGAAAATACTTTCTGTATTTTCCTCCTCTAGCAGCACATATCAAATTAATTTCAACATCTTAAGCAGATATTTTGCAGTACTGTATGCTAAGGCTTGAAACTGAACAAGCTAAAACTGGCAATAATGAAAAAATGGCAAGAATTTTAGACATGCAGCAACCTTTCCCTTGTGTGCAATTAGTTTTGCATGCCACTGCACATACAGAGTGTTTTAAATAACAAGTCTGCTAGTTAAAAGGATGGTGTGCATGATGTTGTTGTCATAGAGATGATTTTCCGACATTATTTTCTACAATGATGCCTTAACGCTATTCAATGATACTATAATTACATATTTTAATATTCTTAAAAGCTATCCTTTGCGTGAAATTAAATGTTGTCATTCCTGAATGTAGTCTGTGTCTGTCCCACAACTCTGTAGCATCTTATCTTACAGATGGGCACATATATCCAGCCTTCCATCCAACCATCCACTCATCCATCTATTTTCAGAACCATTTATTCTATGAAGTCTGTGTTGGTAACAAGCTAAGCAGAGTAATTCACATTTCTTATTCTTTGCAGCAGTCTCTAACTCATTTTTTGGATCCTCAGGGGATTCACAGACAATCTGAGAAATACAATCTCTTCAGTTTGTTGTGGACCTGCATCGTGACTTCTTCACATTAGGAATGCTTCCTGCACCTTCCAGGAGGTGCTCAAACCACCTCAGCTAACTTTACTCTCCCCAAGGCAGCAGAACATGCATTCTTAGATCTTTCTGGATCATACAGCACCCCACTGAATCATAGAGACTGAGCTCAGCCACCAGCCACATACTAGGTATGTTATGCACTATACCTTTAATGGCAGACATAGTCACTTCTCCTGTGTTGAGTTGAACAGCTTTTTGAAGTGTAATGTTTCACATCTATTTTTTTAATTGAATGAGAAATTCCTTTACAATCTCAAAGAATGTTAAAAAAGCATTTTTGTAGTGGGGCAAGTCCCCCCTGTACTTTCACATGAGGGCTTTTACCCCCTCACTGATAGCTCTATCTATAGATAGATAGCTGGACAGATGTATCAATGCAACAGTCACAGAGCAATGGAGAATAGGGAAAACTATATTCAAGTTGTTCTGACGGTGCACAACAATCTCTATTAAACAGCAAGACAGCAGAAGACCTCTAAAGTCAGTTTTGCATTCTGGTATTAACATCGTTGATTAATTGTTATAAATCCCAGCATTTCTTCACTCAGCTCAGAAAAGACTGGGCAGTGTCCAATCTCCCCCTACTGAGTTGACAGATTTTGAGGTCATCAGAAAGTCATTCTGTGTGGCCCACTAAACTGCTTCCACACCTAACCCTTAGCTGTCTCTTTCTTCCATACCTGTTAGCAGAGGTGCAGCTAGGGTGAGGCTAGGGATACAAATTTTAGATGGCTCGATTGGTAGATACCAAATTGTCTTCAGTGCATTACTGACTGTTACTTTCTATTGATCAGATCCAAATACCACATGACTTACTAACATTGCATAGAAGGTCTCATCTTTCCCTCACTGCTGGTGCCCAATATTGGATCATAGGTTTATTATCATGGCAAAAATTGTCAACCATTTTGTCACAGCTACTTGCTGTTACCTCACTTACTGAGGTATTGAACAAGGACCATTTGGACTACAAATCTTCACCTTCCTCATCTTTACCAGAGAGGCTCTTCTGAAAGAGGGAATTGAACTCATCAGGCACATAAGTATTAGCTAGACATCTCTGAGACACTTTCATTACATACATGTATGTACTTTTTGGGGTTATACTCTAATGCCTTGGCTGTCTGATCCAGTTCAACACCATGTGGTGATCAGTTGAGATTTTGGCACCTCTGCCAAGCTTCTTGTCTGGAGCATTCCCCATAAGGCCAAATGCCACAACTACACAGTCAACCCAAGTGCACTTATGAGCATCATTATATGCAGACATGATCCTTGATACAATCTTTTACTAGTGCAGAAGGCTAGGGCAAAAAAACTCGCCACTTGGATTCAGATCCAGCAGACCCTTCATCCTGGTTATATTCCAATAGGTATTTTAATCCTTTCCCACAGTGAAATCTTGCAGTAAAACTGAGTTAGAAATTTGTATCCTAATAAGCACGATTGCTACAATCTCGAAGAATGCTAAGTATGCCAAATATTTGTTAGGAACGTGCATAAACAATAAGGGGAGCTTTCCTTTCTGCAGCTCATAGTCATGTCAAGGCATGGCACAAACTCCACACACACGGTCAAGAGCTTGTGGCTGTTATCATACCCACATATGGTCCAACTATCATCATATCCACCTATGGGTCTTTTTTTAGAGATAACAATAGAATAAGACAGAGGGCAACTCAACTACAGAAATCAGGTTTCAAAACTGGCACACTGAGTGTAGAAGTGAGATCATCTAAATCTTGACCGAACTTTTCAACTTTCTGCATAATCTCTAGTCTATCTTAAACACTCCCCCTCTGATCTACTACTTGATTAATGTTGCACCTGACATCTACCCTTTGTCTCATGAGCAGCAAGTTCACAGAGCTCTAAGCAACTTTTTTATGCTGAGCCCCGGTAACCTCACTCTATGGCAAACGCTACCCTCATGGCCCCATTTCATAAGTGAGTCACATTATACATGTACTAGGCCAGGTTTGTTTTTTATTTATTTAAGTTTGTTTACCAGGGTGGGCACTGATCAGCATTGAGTAATTTCTTTTATTCTTTAAGTGAACCATTGCAGAAATCATAACCTGTATCATTCTGTGTTTGTTCCTTTATCTCAGACTAATTAGTGAAGGGTGATCCAATGGGTGGCCAAAATTCCATAAAAACACAGCTCTAAAGATCTCACATGCAACTCTATTCTCCACAAAACTGTCACAATCTGAGGAGGGATTTGTCTAATCATATATTATTCTTACTCATCCACTGAAATATTCAAACATATCATCATTGCTTCGACCTTCCTTTATCTTTCATAGAGGACACAGCGCAAACAATAATGTAAAACTACTTATGCAACACATTGCTTCACATGGCAGAGTCATTCCATATACTTCATGGGTTAGATGATAGTCTATATGTTTAAAATGTAATTTACTAAGATCTAGTGTACCTTACTAGTAACTGAACCTTACGGTAGTAAAACAAGTTGGAAAGGCATGATGAATGGCAGCAAGTAGGAAGCCTTTCAAATGAATGCATGACAAATTCTGTATCCAAATTAGTAAAATACAGAGGCAAATTACAGTGACTGATGGGATGTGAGCATAAATGATGTTATTCTGAGAGGTACATTCTGAGGGGGGTGGATTTTGCATAATGGTTATGTCTTTACCCCACAGATACAAAGTATAGGGTTTAATTCTGAACTCTGTTTATTGGCTAGGCTCGTAATAGTCTGCAGATTGATAGCCTAGCATTTACCTATGAATATATGAGAGAGAGGGAAACATTTCTGGAAACACCGGCGTAACTTCTGTAACAGAATGTTCAAATTAAAAAGGAAAGGAAAAGTAACAGGGGTGTAACATCAATGATTTACAGTCTCTTTTGTGGATGAATTAAAAGGTGGCTAGGATTCAAAGATTCAAAGAAAACTTTATTGTCTTTTAACACAAGTGCAGCCTGAACAAAATTTCGAGTATCAGCTTGTCATCAAAGTACAGAGTCAATTTAAGTATAAAAAGAATAATACATGATGTATACACAACTCTTCTAATGACTACTACACATAAAAAATACTCCTTATAACCTATTTCTAGTCAGGTAAAACTACCCATACATATAAACCTAACATATGAACAAATACTGTACACAAAAAAGAGAAGAAAAGACAATTTGTTAATATTGCATATAAGGGATTATTGCAATTTCACTTTTAAGAGAAGGATATTGTACTTCTGTAAGAATATATTAAATATAGTGAATTTAATAGTGTATCACTTTCAGTAAAATATTACTAGTGAGATCACATTTGGATGTAGGAGACGTCCAACTTGATGTTGGGGTTTATGAGCCTTTTTACTGTTGGATAGAAACTGTTTAAGAGCCTGGAGGACCTACAGCAGATGCTGCAGTACCTCTTCGTAGATGAAAGACTAGCAAACCAGCCAAATGCTGGAAGTGATGTGTCTCTAAGTATTTTGTATGCCCTCTTTATGCTTCTTGTTGTAAAAAGTTTTTGCATGGTAGGAAAATTTGTGCCCATTATATTCTCTGCAATCCTCACCACTCTTTGAAGCTAATTCATCTCTGCCATAGTAGTGTTTCCGTACTACACAGTAAAGTTTCAGGTGAGAATACTTTAATAGCTCCTTTATAGAAAGTGGATAGAGCATTCAGAGGAAACTTTGCTCTTTTGAGCCTTCTGAGGAAGTGCAGGCATTGGTGAGCTTTTTTAATTATCTGGCCTGTGTTCATGGACCAAGAGAGGTCTTCTGAGATGTCTACCCCCAGGAACTTTGTAGACTGAACTCTCTCTACCACCTCCTCATTGATCTCAAGTGGCGAGGGAATGGCTGTCCTTTTTCTGAAGTCAATGATAATTTCTTTATTTTTGTTGATGTTCGGATCCAAGTTGTTATTGTTGCTCCATTTTATCAGAGAGCTGACTTTGTTCCTGTATTCCCTCTTGTCATCATCCATTATCAGACCCCTAGTGGTATCATCTGTGAATTTTATGATATGGTTATTGGGAAATTTTGTAGATCAGTTGTGGGTAAGGATGGTGAATAGCAGAGGACTAAGTACACACCCTTGAGGCACACCACTGCTGAGTGTAATGATCCCCGATGTGTTGTTACCAGCAAATGTCTTCTGTGGTCTTCCAATCAAAAAGTCAAAGATCCAGCTGCAGAGGCTCTTGTTGATACCAAGGTTAATTAATTTGCCTAAGAGTTGCATTGGAACCACTGTGTTGAATGCCAAGCTAATGTCAATGAACAACAGTCTGATATAATTGTTCCTCTCTTCAGGATGTTCCAGAGAGAGGTGCAAGGCTACCAAAATGGCATCCGCAGTGTATCTGTTTGACCGATAGGCAAACTGCGGAGGGTTGAAGGTCGGTGGTAGAGCTTCTGACAGATGCTTTTTTACTATCCTTTCAAAGCGTTTCATGATATTTGAGGTTAGTACCATTGGTCTGTAGTCATTTAAGCAAGTCGGATTGGCTTTTTTGGGCAGTGGGATTATATTAGTTACCTTGAAGCATGCTGGTACTCTTTCAAGAGCCAGGGAGGTATTGAAAATATCTGTAAGGATTAAGTATAGTTGGTCTGCACATTCTCTTAATACTTTGTCCAGAATGTTATCTGGGCCTGCAGCCTTCCTGGGGTTCACTTTCTTAAGTTGGCTTCTCACTTCTCCACTGTTAGGTTTGAGCACTGTCTCATTCTAACCAGTGGGTAGCTTTGTAGCCTTTAGGTTGTTCTTCTCCTCAGATCTGCCATAGAATGAGTTCAGCCTGTGAAATTCCATGCTGTCATCATATTGAACTGACTTGGTCTTTTAGTCAGTTGGCTGCTGAATGCCTTGCCAGAATCTCCTGGTATCCCTCATGTCCTTGAAGCAACTTTGTACCTTTGTTCGATACTCCCTCTTGGCTTCTTTGATGCCCCTTTTTAGGTTAGGCCTTGCTTTACTTAGACTCACCTTGTCCTTGTCCCTGAATGCCTCATTCCTTGCCCTCAGAAGCTTATACACTCTGTTGGTTAGCCAAGGCTTTTGATTGGCTCTGATTGTAATCTTCTTGGTTGTAGATACGTCCTCCATGCATTTTGAAATATATGCCAGTGTAGTGTCTGCATACTTATCTATGTTCACATGCTGATTGAAAGTGTCTGCTTCTCTGAAGATGTCCCAGCAAGTACTATCAAAGCAGTCCCTGAGACTTCCCATTGCCCCTTCATTTCAGACCCTGATCAGTTTCTCAGTGGGTTTTCTCTCATCAGCAGAGGTTGATAAGCAGGTATTAATCTTACTAAATATGATTAGAGCTATACAAGTTTGGCTGCTGCATTACTTTGTATTCTCCCTTTACGTTGGTGTAAACTTTGTCAAGGGTATTTGCTCCCCTTGTGGGAAAGTCCACAAATGAGCCTAGTCTGCAAGGCCATGGAACGTATCATCATGGAACTCATAAACAAAGACATTGGTAACCTCCAAACTCTGGATCCCACCCAGTTTGGGTTTGTGAAAGGCAAATCATGCCCCCTCAACCTGATCAACTTCTTTGAGGCAGTCACCAAAGCTGTAGATGAGGGTAAGGTGGTTCACACAGCCTATCTTGACCTCGCCAAGGCTTTCAACACCATCCCCCATTCTGGAATTATAGCTAAACTCACTAAACTAGGTATAAATCCCTACATCACAAGATGGGTTGCCAACTGACTCACTGACAGAACCCACACTGTAAAAGTTGTGCACTCCAAATCTGACATCAAACCAGTGACAAGTGGAGTACCACAGGGTTCAGTCTTGGGACCTCTCCTGTTTGGTATCTACTTCTCTGAAGTACAGGCTAACACAGAAGGCCTCTGGCTAATGGAATCTGCAGATGACTGCAAACTAGGAGCCATAGTCGTGTCCCCAAATGATGTGGAAATCCTACAGAAGGGCCTCGCTGAGACAGATGCCTGGTGTCAGAGCCATGGCCTCAAGCTCAATGCCAAAAAGTGCATTGTCATCTCCTTCGGTAAAAACTCTGTACCCATGAACTACTACATAGACATCAGTCTACTTAACACCGAATGTGTGATAAGAGACGTTGGGACCCAGGTGGACAGTAATCTGTCCTTTGATAGTCATATCACCACAGTAGTCAGGAAGTCCTTCTACGTGGCACACCTCATCATAAAAGGGTTCTCATCCAGGAAAAAAGAGGTCATTGTTCCCCTCTACTCGATACTCATTAGACCCATTATAGAGTACAACGCCCCTTTTGGAATGTACCTCACAAGACATCTACAGCAGCTGGTAAGGCCGCAGAAGTACCTCACAAAGAGGATTATTGGCCTCAAACAGATGCCCTACACTGACCGTCTCAAAAAACTCCAGCTTTACTCCTTAGCATATTGCCTACTTCGAGGTGATCTCTGCCTAACATATAGAGCTATGTCAAACCCAGAGCTGTTGGACATGCTACACCTAAAGAAATCCCAATCCCTCTGAGCTACACGCTCTAGAGACCTAAACCTTGTCACCACAATAAACAGGACATACTGGAGGGAAATATTCCTGTCCCAGAGACTTCCCATACTCTGGAACAGGCTACCCATCTATGTCAAGCAAAGTTCTTCATTAGCACTATTCAAGAAAAATCTTGATGAGTGGATAGATAATAGGAAATACACCTCAGGGATCACTTCTGTGTCTCTGACCAACAGTGGCACAGGAAAATAACTTTCTTGGGTGGCGTAAGCCAGGGAACCTTGTTGGCTAGGCTTACGTAGGCCCTCAGGCCGATAGCCTAGTACCTACCTATGAATCTATGAATTGATGGTAGTGGGGTAGCACCTCTCTGAGTTCCACTTTATTGAAGTCCCCAGCTATCACATATGCACAGTCAGGACTTTTACTTTGCAGCTCACATATGGAATAGTGCAGTATGCTAAGTGCCTCAGAGGTATCAGCACTAGGTGGTATATACACAGCTCCATTAAACTCTCTGGGTACATAGAAAGGTCTGCATTTCACTGTCAAGAATTCTATATTTTTACACACACACATGCAAACAAAAGACAGAGGAAGTTTAGTGCAGCTAACCAGCATTTCATAGAAGAAACCAGAATACTCATAGAAAGCCCAAGCATGCATAGTGCAAACATATAAACCCCACCATAATATTTACAAGAATTCCAGTTTAAGCTACAGACCTTGGAACCATAACACAGAGAATGTAATACTGAGTCACTGTGTTATTCAAGTTAAATTAGTGCAGTTAAGAATGCATAAATCTATATCGTACTGACCAGGACAGAAAAATGTGTAAAGTAAGACGTACACCAATACACTCAGTGCTGTACACTTTTTAAGAAATTATTTATTTTCTGGAGTAAGATGTACAAGAGCTCATATTAAAAAAAAAAAAAGCTGTGGCATTGTTCTATCTTTATTATTTTATTACATTAGAGATATTATTTTGATCTTTATCTTTGCACAACAGGGATACCTTACTTGAATGTTCGTTTTCCTATAGTATGATTCTGAGCAAGTTACTTAAGCAAACATAGCTCTCCGGGGCTAATTCTGAAAAGGCTAGAAGTCGATATGAGGCTCTGTTTTTTAAACAGATTTTTTTCAGTATTGAAAAGGTAGGCATGCCCTATCTACAGTTGGGGAATAAGTCTAAAATTGAAGGGTGGCTGTATTCTGGAAAGTGATATACCGTTTTAAAAATCCTGACTGCACCCCTGATCCAGATAGTGTGTTGCCATGCAAACTGGATACTATATCAAAGCACTGCTGAATGAGAAGTACGTTAGCGTAATGGTTAAGGTGCTTACTTCACACAAACAAGGCACAGGGTTATGGTTAAGGTGCTTACTGATTCTCACCTTTGAATAGAAACTGCAAGACAGCTAACCTAGTACTTACTTATGGTGTAGGGGGGTGTTAGAATAGTTAAGGTGTTTACCTCATAGACATAATGACACCCACCCTCGCTGTTTCTGTTTTGGTGTTAATCTTATTGGCTTTGAAACTGCCCGCCCCTCTTGTAAATTTGCGTTTAGATACTCCTTCTGGGCCCATCTCATTTGCTCACTCAACTGAGTGCAGTGAGACCATATTCTGATTTCAGGCACTCCTACTGTGTACAAAGAGAGCATCTGGGAAAGAGAACAAAAAAAAAAATTTAAGCTTGTTTCCTGCCTTTCCTGTTAAGTGGTCTAGACTGTTTGTAGGCTTCTGAGCCCCCAAGCCCTTTTGTCTTGGAGGGAAGCCTTCTAGCTTAGTTTTGTTTCTAATAACTAGCCAGTTTCTAGTTTCAGCACTCAAATCTGTTTCTTTGAACTCAGCACTTGTTCAGAATTCATTGTAAGCACTACATAAGCTGCAAATTACTACAGCACTCAACTTTCCTCACTTGTCTAGTGGAAAGCAATTTTTAGTACTTAATAAATAAGCACTTATCCAGGCATGTCTAAGGGTCAGCTCCCAGTGATTTCTCCTGTCTACCTGATGAATCTGGGCATCTTGGGGCAATGCAACAATTGCCTCATGTACACAGACAACCCTCTCCTCCTACCACCCAACACTACAACCTGTGAGAGATGCACTTATATAGTCAAACTGGAAGCAAAGCTCTCTTCACCCAAGACTGGACTAGACAGTCAAGAGGAGAAGGTAAACACTTGCACCACACCACACTCATCACATAGTCCCTCAAAATCTACACCACCAAAACACACACATAGAAACACAAAACACGCAACTACTTTCACAGAGGCTCTCAATAAAAACCTGCCCAAGCATCAGGGATATCCAAAGCATAAACTTAAACAAACTCCACCCCCCAACACAACCCAAATGACACATAGCCCACAAACTCAGTGTGCCACTCATCCACAGCCCATAAGGCATAACAACATACCCAACACTCTAGTCATAGGTGACTCTATAGTCAGGCACACTGATGTTCCAGTCACTAGACTAAACAAGGAGAAAGTTACTGTCAGCTGCCTGTCAGGTGCCAGGATCCGCCACATAATGCATGCACTCAGGTCACTCCACAATAAGTACAAATATGACATTGTCATTGTCCATGTTGGTGTGAATGACCTGAGATGTACCTCCCTGGACTACATGAAAAGAGACATGGAGGAGCTCTCCGATCTTGTATCCCAGGCAGGTATGACCCTAACCCTGAGTAGCATCCTGCCATCACCCAGAATGATACCACAGTACAAGGACAAAATGATTGACTTCAACAATTGGCTAAGCTTCTGTTGTCATTCTAAGGGGATCCAGTATTTGTCTGCCTGGGATGACATGATCGACAGTCCATGATGCTTTGCCAGAGATGGCCTGCACCTGTCGCCCTTAGGATTCCGGATACTGGCTTAGGCTCTTGCCACCCCTATAGTGCCTTTTTTAGGCAAGGTTCAAATGACAAATTCACCACCGTAACAGGTACAAGCAAGCAAAATCTGAGGGTAATGCTACTTAATGCTAGAAGTCTAAACCTCAGAATGCACTCACTCGAGGCACTCCTTAAAATGGAGAACATTGACATCTGTGCAGTGACAGAGACCTGGTTCAAAGCTCCAGAGAGCACTCCTGCATTACCTGGCTTCAATTCATACCACACATTTCGGCCACCTAACCCAGAAAGAAGCACTAAAGGCGGAGGCGTGTCCATATTCATTAAGGATATCCACACCTCCAGGCTAGTTGCACAGCATAATGCATCCGAGATTATAGTGCAACTAACTCTGGGCAAGACCGCAATCCAAATTGTAGCTTGCTACAGACCCCCCACCATGCCCCAGGATTCACGCTCCTCATTTCTTGATACACTGGAAAGTATTAGGGTACAACCCAACACCCTAATAATGGGTGATTTCAACTACCCCACCATTGACTGGGAAAACTACTCATGCTCCAACTCATTTGCTCAACGTTTTCTAGAATTCATAAATTCCAACGCCTTGGATCAACTTATTCACACCCCCACCAGGGGCAGCAATATCCTAGACCTGGTCATTACCAACATGGGAAACCGGTGTTCCACACCAGAGGTCAATTCCTCGTTGGTCAGATCTGACCACAAGCAAATCAACCTAGATATCCACATCCCACCCCCAGCCCCAATTAGGGAAACCATTGTAAAAAACTTCTCCAAAGCCAACTTCACACTTCTTAAGACAGAAGTGGCAAACTTCATCACACCCATGCAGACAGACAATAGAGGTATAACTGCCGAATCCTACACAAACGCACTTTATAAGCACTTACACGAGTGCATGGATCATGCTATCCCTAATAGAACCAAGATGTTATCCTCCAAAAAAAGGAAGCCAATCTGGTGGTCCTCTACCATAAACAAACTCTACAACAGAAGAAAGAAACTGTTGCAAAAAAGAGTAAAATCCCATGACTGGAGGAACTCCCTGGTCAACCTCAGTAAGAAGCTGAGATCTCTCATAAAATCCTCCAAAGCTAGTTACGAAAACAAAATTGCCACTTACTCTAAAGACAACCACAAAACATTCTATAGCTATGTCAAGAATCTCAATGGGAACACTCAGATCTGTTCTGAGTTACAGCACAATGGCACTAAATATACAGAACCAACTGATATTGCCAACATCCTAGCAGATAGGTTCAGTGCTAACTTTACCCCCTCTCACCCCCTAGAGGGCCCATCTCTATACCGGAAGAATGCAAAGTTCCTATAATCACAGCTGCACAGGTAAAAAACACACTCTCCAAAGTCAAGAACACAGCATCCATGGGACCTGACAATATCCCAGGCTGCGTTCTACATGAACTACAGAATGAACTGGCACCCTACCTAAGTACCATGTTCAATCATTGCCTCACCTCAGGCTTTGTACCCACTGTTATCCCACTCCACAAAGGGGGAGCCACGACGGACCCCGGGAACTACCGCCCCATTAGCCTGACGAGCCTGGTCTGCAAGGCCATGGAACATATCATCGTGGAACTCATAAACAAAGACATTGGTAATCTCCAAACTCTGGACCCTACCCAGTTTGGATTTGTAAAAGGCAGATCATGTCTCCTAAACCTGATTGACTTCTTTGAAGCAGTCACCAAAGCCATAGATGAGGGTAAAATGATTCACACAGCTTATCTAGATCTCGCCAAGGCTTTCGACACCATCCCCCACTCTGGAATTATAGATAAGCTCACTAAACTAGGTATAAATCCCTATGTCACAAGATGGGTTGCCAACTGGCTCACGGACAGAACCCACACTGTGAAAGTAGCGGATTCCAAATCCGACATCAGACCAGTGACAAGTGGAGTACCACAGGGCTTAGTCCTGGGTCCTCTCCTGTTTGGTATCTACTTCTCTGAAGTGCAGGCCAACACAGAAGGTCTTTGGCTAACAAAATCTGCAAATGACTGCAAACAAGGAGCCATAATCGAAACTCCTAAAGATGTGGACAAACTACAAAAGGGCCTCACTGAGACAGATACTTGGTGTCAAAGCCAGGGACTGAAGCTCAATGCCAAAAAGTGTATTGTCATCCCCTTTGGTAAAAACTCTGTACCCATGAACTACCACATAGCTGGTAGTCTACTTAATGCCGAAAATGTGATGAGACCTTGGGACACAGGTGGACAGTAGTCTCTCCTTTGATAATCACATTGCCACAGTGGTCAGGAAATCCTTCTACGTGGCTCATCTCATCACAAAAGGATTCTCATCCAGAAAAAAAGAGGTCATTGTTCCCCTCTACCCATCACTCATTAGACCCATTATAGAGTACAATGCCCCTTTTGGTATGTACCTCACAAGATATCTACAACAACTGGAAAGACCACAGAAATACCTCACAAAGAGGATTCCTGGCCTCAAACAGATGCCCTATGCAGACCGTCTCAAAAAACTACAGCTTTACTCCATCGCATATCGCCTACTCAGGGGTGATCTCTGCCTAACATACAAAGCTATGTCAAACCCAGAGCTGTTGGACATGCTCCACTTAAAGAAATCCCAATCCCTCCGAGCTACACGCTCTAGGGACCTAAACCTTGTCACCACAATAAACAGAACATGCTGGAGGGATATATTCCTGTCCCAGAGACTTCCCATACTCTGGAACAGACTACCTATCTATATCAAACAAAGCTCCTCATTAGCACTCTTCAAGAAAAATCTTGATGATTGGATGGGAATGGGAAATTCACCCCGGGGATCACTTCTGTGGCTCTGCTCGACAGGGGCACAGGAAAATAAATTTCTTGGGTGGTGAAAGCCAGGGCCGATAGCCTAGTACCTACCTATGAACCTATAAAGTACAGGGTTTCATTCTCACCTTTGAGAGAAAACTGTCTTGGCTTAAAATTGATCTGCAAGGATTACTAGCGTAGTACTAGTACTATTAAGCAAGACAGAATACCCTGTAAGACTTTCTTGTATTTAGGTGTTACCAGGTTCCTTTAAAATCAAGCTGTCTGAGCCGGACTACAAAACTGAATATATTTTATAGTCAAGCTCAGATGGATATCTATTTATTTCAGTTCATTTTGCTTTTGTCAACCATGTAAGTAAACTGACCTATTTCAGCTCTCCTCCTCTAACCTCAGCTACAATGGCAGGCTTAAACATAATACACACTTCAGTTTTTAGTAGTCAATCAACCAGTATGTTTTTTTGGGAGGCTGGAGGAAACCAGATCACTCAGAAAAAAAAGATATACATGGGTAGAATACATTCACCCCACAGACAGTAACCAGAGGTCTAGACTGAAACCATAACCACTGACTCACAGTGCTGCCAATGGTTATAGACTATACAAACCAGGCCTGAAAATGTAATTTCCACAACAGAGGCCCAGCAAACATGAGCCTTTTCACCAAATTTATATTAGCAAATATATAATGCTATTTTCTAAATTAAGTTGTCTTACTTAAACAGGCCTGTATAGCACGAATTTTAGCATGCTGTGTGAGGATGCAGACAAAAGGCTGCTATCTTGATTTGCAGTGTGTAAAGTGTAGCTGGTGTAAGGTGATTCATGAAAGTCAGACAGTGCACACTTCTTTAATGCAGACTAACCTTACAGCTTTACAAAGCATTGCATGGTGCAGTTGTCTAGCACATATTAATGTACACAGTCATTCCAGTATGATTTAATTCCTCTAGCTCTGGATTCTGAAACAGCAGAAGTAAAGACAGCTGGTCTATGGCACAGAGTTTGGAGCTGTGATCTCAGTTGCCTCACTAGAACCCTCCCTAATAGGGCACAATGTCCTTTGTACTTTTTTGATGCAGTACTGTGGTGTGGTTGGGACTGGGACTTGGTGCAATATGGGCATTTCTCTCACCTTTTCCTGCAGTAGCATAAATTTGTTTTGTTTATTTCTAACTATACTGGACATGCACATCTAACATTTATGCCACACTTGTATAATGTCCTTGTCTAGCAACATTTACATTTTATTTGCTTAGATGCTTAAGGAGCAGTTTTATGAATCATTCTTGTATAGCACATTGAGGCTTGGAGTACCAGAATAATTCCATGCGAGGCTGGCTCCTCTCTTGGCAAGCTAGAGAAGTGAGGAGGAGTAGTCCTGGATACTGAGCTTTATTACCTTATTCTAAGGCTTGGAACACAATGTATCCAGATGATGAGTACTGCGCTTGGAACACAATGTATCCAGATGATGAGCACTGCACTTGGAGCACAATGTATCCAGATGATGAGCACTGCACTTGGAACACAATGTATCCAGATGATGAGCACTGTGCTTGGAACACAATGTATCCAGATGATGAGCACTGCTGTATAATTCTTAGGAAAGACGGAGGGGGCAGAGGACAGTACACATTAAACTATGGAAGGAATAGGGACCCTTGAAAATGAGCATTAAATTATTTATGGAAAGAGAGGTGCCCTCCTTACACTGGGTATTGCACTGAATTATATTCGGGAGGGAGGGGGTCTTACTTAGACGCATTGCTCTATATTACACTTGCGGAGGCAATATATGTGCAAATTGTAGAATGCTGCTTTACATAACAGAGGCATGTCTAAAGCAGTCATTTCTTATGACACTATACTACAGAAAAGTTGTTCTGTCATTCAGGATGCCCACTGGATATATATATATATATATATATATATATATATATATATATATATATATATATATATATATATATATATATAGATCAATACATAGATAGATAGATACTCATTATACCATGACCCCCTCATTAATATTCCAAAACGTGCACGCTGATTGGTCAGCGTGCGTTATAATTCTTATACTAATGGAAAAAGGTCCGGTCACCCGGACTTTTTCCATTAGTATAAGTCTTTTTTAAAACACTGTCTCGCTATGTTAAAGGAGTTTAACATAGCGACACAGTGTGTAAAAAGCAATGGAGATCTTGCTTTCTCCGTTGCTTTTTTTTTTAAACCTGTCTCGCTATGTTAAATGGGTTTAACATAGCGAGACAGCTTTAAAATAAGCAACGGAAATCTCCGTTGCTTATTTTAAAGCTGTCTCACTATGTTAAACCCATTTAACATAGCGAAACAGTAAAAAGCAATGGAGATCTTGCTTTCTCTGTTGCTTTTGCCCACAGCTCAGATGTACTGCGTAGGCATGTACAGTACATCAGAACTTCCGCGGAATACCAGACAGCTGCGGAAGGGCAGTAAGGCGGCATTATACAATGCCATTATTTAAGAAAAGTAATTATTTTTTTTCTTAAATAATGTCATTGTATAATAGCAATAACCCACTTCTGGGTGTGGGTAATGCTGGATTTACCCACGGTTGGCTTCACCCTCGGGACCAAACCACGCCAACCATGGGTAAATCCAGCATTACCCACACCCTGGCATGGGTTATTGCTATATTATTCATAAGATGTTCTGTGATGCAGCTATGCTCTGTACTTGTGCCCTGGAACACAACCCTCCACTATATAACAATGTTCATGGTTCCCTTAGTATAACTTTACAGAAAAGTGTAATGATACTGAAAATCGTCAAGCAGCTCTGGCACAGAGAAAGTGACAGACTGATTGTAATAACTAATAGAAATGGATGGTTGCATCATACAAGCAATAATCAGATTCAGTGAGAAAATGGACATACGTAGTAAAGCAACATAGCTAAGAAGTACCAGAAATGGTATATTGAAATAAAATCAGCATTAAAACCTAGTATTGCTGTTTGTCTAAGCAGAAAGTTAATCCTCACAAAGTTCTAAGTCATAAGTAAGAACTTATGACAGTAACAATATACAGCACTAAATATCACAGTGTAGGCTGACTAGCTAAATTTGTTTTTCAATGTCTTATAATATTGATTCACTGGTCAGGGGAGACCAGATGAATCAATATGAATGATGAAGTGGCACAACAAATGGGTAGCTGGTCAAAAATGGTTGAAATGCTTCCAAAAAGTAGGGAGAAGGCTGAACCCAAACAGTGAGATATGGCAGCAGGGTAAGAAAGCTGTAGGCAGGAAAAAAATAAAGTTTGCAGAATTTCTGTGGTAAAATGAAACTATTTGGAAAGAAATTATCCAGGTTAAAGATCCTCAAGATGTGCTAAAGGAAACAGTTAAACCAAAATCAGTGCTTCTCAAACAACAGACAACAAAAGTAGGGAGAAACTCTGCCAAAGGTGAAATGGTTTGACACAACTGTGAAGTATGATTTTGGGATCCTGGCAGCCATTTGATGGAGAAGCTGGAAACATACCGGAGAGAACAATACACTGCTACTGAGTCCCTATAGCCACTATTTTATATTCATGTTTGTCAATGAGCTCCTTATACAAATTATCTGCTTGGATTCCCTTACTGAAGTCTAGAGTTTAGGGGAACTATATTGATGATGTTTCCTTTAACTGTCTCAACTACTCAGTCAGCCAAAAAAAAATTCATCAGTTCTGGATGTTGGACTAAATTAGAACTTTTATTTTAGAAATATGATAGAAGACTGAACTATGTGTATAACTTCAGTTTGCTGATCAGAAACATTTGTCCTCAGACTGGATTGCAGATATGTGTATTTAAGTTTTAGATTTTGGTCCATTTCTTGCATGTCATTGTACATAAGTTGTTAAAATCAATAACAATTGTTTAAAAATTGTATCAGACTGACAGCCATGAATATTTATGCTGCAGTTGTACTGTTGCTTGAATGCTAGGGTGGTGCTATTTGGGATTTTCACAAGAAAATAATTTCTGTCACTTTTCCAGAGAAGAAAGTAAGGATAACAGAACTACATTGACCTAACTCACACTTAGACCCCCCCCCCCGGTCTGAATATACTGACTGCAAAGGAGAACTCTCATAGCTCTCTTCAGTACCCTGGCATTCCTTGTCAATGTAAGGAGAAGGTATACATTCTTGGAATCTCCAGCTATTCTGGGCAGCTGTCTAAGCATACAGAACGGTGAAGCATATGACTGTAGGCTGTAATATTATCGGCTCATTTCTTTCACGGCTTCCCTGATCACTGTGCTATATGTCTAGCTCTCCCTTTTCATATCAAGTACTCTCAGCAGTTATTTTCTATTTCTTTTCATTGCTTTATTAAACAGAAGTGAAGGATGAATTCTGTATTCCTATCTATCCCTGTTTTCCTGAAAACCCATGCATCATGCTATAAATAGCTGCCTAGTCAGATCCTCATAAAATTCTGTATGTATTCAATATATATTTTATAAAGAGCAACTACTTCTAGTCAGACAGTGACTAGCCTTAACGTCCCAAATTGTAGGTATGCATTGACATTACAGATTTATACCTCGTTTCAATCTTTTTTAATGGCAGATTAAAGGGCCAGACCTAGGACGTACTTATGTTTGTCCATCCATTCATCTGCATTATGCTTAAAGAGGATCATGAAGCTACTTTGTTTTATATCCAAAGGAACTCTATTCCATAAAAGAGGTATTCTCTGAGATATATAACTATCTTGCCAACAGGTTGTGTTCCTGTTTCTATGGAGGGTAAGATCTTTTGGTGTTTATGTTATTAATGGTTTTGCTGATGTGCAGGAGGTTACATAGGGCTAAGTTCTTCAAGGGTCTGTAGACTACATATAGTTCACCTCTCAAGAGGCTGTAGGAAACAGGCAAACTGAGAGAGAGAGAGAGTACTTTAAGGCAGTCCAGATAGCTCAGAGAAGAGATACCCATGATTAACTTAGTGAAGGAACCACTGGGGTTTCTCAATCTAGTTTATATGTTTTGACAAGAACATAACAAAAGGGACATTATACTCTATTAAGCACCTGATGAGGGTGAAGTAGAGTAGGAGGACAGCTTCCTTAGATCTAGAAGAAATGTTTCAGCTGATTACTCTGGCAAAGTAAAAGGATTTATTAACAGAAAAAGATACATGGTGATGAAAGGATAGCTCATTGTCAGTAATGCTGCCCAGATCCCTAATGACTTTGTTAACTTTTAAAAGGGTATCACCTAGGTAGTAGGTGCATGGGGGCCCAGTTTTACCTAAAGGCACAATGCTGTACTTATTAGCATTTAGTTTTAGGCCATGGTCCAGGCACCCCTTATTGGTTTGCATTAGGGTTCAGCATGAAGAATCTGGAAGTCAGATGGGGAATTAATGACAGCTGCAGCTTTGCAGTCATCTGCAAGCTTGGTAAGCCCAATATAATAGCTTTGACATCAGAGAAGTAAATACCAAAGAAAGGTGGTCCTAGAACCAATCACTGGTGACCATTGGAACTACTCATTTCAAACCAGATCATGCCTCCCACACTAATAGATTGGGTTCTGTATGTTAGCCAGTTTCTTATCTAGCAAGTAACACAGGGTTTTAAATTTAATTTGATTAGCTTGTTGATGATACCAGAATGTGGGCTAGTACCAAAGGCATTGACAAGGACTAGATAGGCAATGTGGACTGATATGCCCAACTCTAATTCATCAGTAACTTCCTCAAAAAGTCTACCAGGTTCAAGAGGCAGGATTTGCCTTTAACAAACTCTGGCTTGGCTCCAGTGCTTATAGCCTGCCTATGTCCTTGTTAATAACTTCTTTAATGAGGCATTCTATTGCTTTGCAGAAAAGGCTGGTGAGGCTTATAGGTCTATAGCTTCTTGGATCAGTAGTTGATTCCCACCCTCCCATATGGCAAAAATCCAGTGGAGAGGCTGAGTGTGAATAGTCTTAGTAGCAAGTCTACTAGACAGTGTGTGGTGCTAAAAAGAAGTTAGCCTGGCACATTATCAGGACGTATGGAGCTAGTGTTTTTTGACCCTGGAGAGAACATTAAGGACTTGCTCAGGGGGGATAGTGGGTATTCTAATAAGTTGAGCAAAGTTTGGGGAGAGAAAGTAGAAAAGTTAGAATTGAATTAGATGTTAATATGTGATGGGGTATTAAGTTTGCTTTAGCAGGCTATGAGTTTCTTCCTCTTATTATATAGTTTGTTTATACCTGGATTCCACCATAAGGGTCTATTCCTGAATTTGTTCTTGCATGTATAACTTATGGGGATAGTTGCCACAATGAATGCTTTGAGGTGGGTATAGAAATTAGTTGTAAATGTGACAGCATGCAAAGTTGAGTCATTGAGGAGAGGAGGGTGCTTACATTTCATCAGGTCACCAATCAGCTGGATTACGTCTGCTTTAAAGTAGTCTCTAAAGACAAAAGGCTTTTATGTAAGTCAGATTTTGCCCTCACAGTATTACTGAATGGCAGGCATTATTTAATGTCAAGAATTGCTTCACATAAGGCTTCAATAAGTTGATGAATAAAATGTAATGCGGTATTACTGGCCCCTTTTCTGCTTTTATCGTGTGAGTTCATTTACTGTAGAACTCCACTGCACAATATCTTGCACTAGACTAATGATACTAAAATTAAGAACAACCTTGCTTAATTTAGTCCCGTATTACTCCCTCCCAGGTACAGATTATATAAATGCTACAAAACCTGTTATAGTATGACTTCTGGGTTGACAAACAAGTATGTTTCCTTCTCTTCTAAGCAAACTGCCTTTTCTGGAGTTTTCTTATTATCCCGGATGAGATAACAAGAACCAGAAACGGACTGCATAGCTGTATTTCAGAGCTGTGATAATATCATCTCGCACAGAGATTCATGAAAATAAAATGTTTAGATGTCTTTCTGTTGTACTAGTGCAAAAGTGCATAATCACAATAGCACCATCAAAGACTTTGCTGTCAAATGTCATCAAGCTTTGTGGATGTAATGCACTCTGTTTCATGCTATACTGGGCACCTCAGGGCATGAGAGAGCATAAGATACAAGTACAGCTTGTCTGCTATTCTTTATTTACTATATGATTTTAGGAGACAGTGTACGACAAAGTACAGCTTTGTCATGTATTCTTTGTTTACTATACAATTTCAGGAGCTATAACCAAGACATAAGCAAAATGATGATACAGAAAATATTATGATATCACTGTGTGAAGGACATTGAAGGCTGTAAAGTGGTGGCAGGGGAAAGTGTAGTTAGGCAGCATAGGATGGTGGTTTATAGGATGACATTGGTGATCAAGAAGAGGAGGAGGAGTGTGAGGGCAGCACCAAGGATCAAATGGTGGAAATTGAAAAAGGGTAATTGTGAGGTAGAGTTCAGGGAAGAGTTAAGACAGGCACTGGGTGGCAGTGAAGAGTTACCGAATAGCTGGGTAACTACAGCAGAGCTAGTATGGGAGATGGCTAGAAAGGTGCTTGGTGTGACATCTGGAAAGAGGAAATAGGACAAGGAGACCTGGTGGTGGAATGAGGAAATACAGGAGAGCATACAGAAAAAGAGGTTGGCGAAGAAGAATTGGGATTGTCAGAGAGATGAAGAAAGTAGACAGGAGTATATGGAGATGAGGTGCATGACAAAGAGAGAGTCGGCGAAGGCTAAGGATAAGACGTATGAAGAGTTGTATGAAAGATTGGACACTAAGGAGGGAGAAAAGGACCTGTACCAATTGGCTAGAGAGAGGGACCGAGCTAGTAAAGATGTGCAGCAGGTAAGAGTGATAAAGGATAATGAGGGAAACATACTCACAAGTGAGGAGAGTGTGTTGAGCAGATGGAAACAGTACTTTGAGGGGCTGATGAATGAAGAGAATGAGAGGGAGAGAAGGTTGGATGATGTGCGGATAGTGAATCATGAAGTGCAGTGGATTAAAAAGGAGGAAGTAAGGATAGCTATGAAGAGGATGAAGAATGGGAAGGCTGTTGGTCCAGATGACATACCTGTGGAAGCATGGAGGTGTTTAGGTGAAATGGCAGTGTAGTTTTTAACTAGATTGTTTAATGAAATCTTGGAAAGTGAGAGGATGCCTGAGGAATGGAGAAAAAGTGTTTTGGTACCGATTTTTAAGAATAAGGGTGATGTGCAGAACTGTAGTAACTACAGAGGGATTAAACTGATCATTCACAGCATGAAGTTATAGGAAAGAGTAGTGGAAGCTATGTTAAGAAGGGAGGTGATGATTAGTGATCAGCAGTATGGTTTCATGCCAGGAAAGAGCACTACAGATGTGATGTTTGCTCTGAGAGTGTTGATGGAGAAGTGCAGAGAAGGTCAGAAGGAGTTGCATTGTGTCTTTGTGGACTTAGAGAACGCATATGACAGGGTGCCTAGAGAGGAGTTGTGGTATTGTATGATGAAGTTGGGAGTGTCAGAGAACTATGTAAGAGTGGTACAGGATATGTACGGGGGTAGTGTAACAGCGGTGAGGTCTGCGGTGGGAGTGACTGATGCGTTTAAGGTGAAGGTGGGATTACATCAAGGATCAGCACTGAGCCCTTTCTTATTTGCAATGGTGATGGACAGGTTGACAGATGAGATCAGACAGGAGTCCCCATGGACTATGTTTGCACATAACATTGTGATCTGTAGTGAGAGTAGGGAACAGATGGAGGAGACCCTGGAGAGGTGGAGATATGCTCTACAGAGAAGAGGAATGAAGGTCAGCAGGACTAAGACAGAATATATGTGTGTGAATGAGAGGGAGGATAGAGGAATGGTGAGGATGCAGGGAGTAGAGGTGGTGAAGGTGGATGAGTTTAAATACTTGGGATCAACAGTTCAGAGTAATGGTGAGTGTGGAGGAGAGGTGAAGAAGAGAGTACAAGCAGGATGGAGTGGGTGGAGAAGAGTGTCTGGAGTGATTTGTGACAGATGAGTACCAGTAAGAGTGAAAGGGAAGGTCTACAAGAGGGTAGTTAGACCAGTTACGTTATATGATTTGGAGACAGTGGCACTGACAAAAAGGCAGGAGTCAGAGCTTGATGTGGCAGAGTTAAAGATGTTAAGATTTGCACTGGGTGTGGTGAGGGTGGACAGGATTAGGAATAAGTGAGGGTCAGCTCAGGTTGGAAGGTTTAGAGACAAAGCCAGAGAGGTGAGATTACGTTGGTTTGGACATGTGATGAGGAGGGATGCAGAGTATATTGGGAAAAAGATGCTAAGGATGAAGCTACCAGGTAACAGGAAAAGAGGAAGGCCTAAGATAAGGTTTATGGATGTGGTGAGAGAGGACATGCAGGTGGTTGGTGTGACAGAGCAGGATGCAGAGGACAGGAAGAAATGGAAACAGATGATCCGCTGTGGCGACTCCTAATGGGATCAGCTGAAAGAAGAAGAAGAAGATCACTGTATCTAGCTCCATCTAAACCATAATATAACAGAAATATGTGCAAAAGCGAGCTTTAAAGCAGGAAAGCTGCAGCACCAAGAAAACATCAGTCTGGGAAAGCAATGTGATATAAAAGAACTTGAGCAACAGAGAGTATATAAATATTTGGGAACTGATGAAGGTTCAACAATAAAACATAAACAAATGCAAATAAAACAGTAGAATACTTTAGAAGACTAAAATTAATACTGAAAACAGCATTGACATCAAGGAACAAAATCCATGCTATAAACCAATTGGCTCTTCCTGTCCTATCTTACAGTTTTGGAGTTATTGACTGGCCCAAAGGGTGTTGGATCAGTTGGACAGGAAAACAAGAATGATGCTTCATGCTCATCAAATAATTTATAAAAATCAGTGTATACCAAGACTATATATTCCCTGTTCTGAAGGAGGTATGGGGCTCCTTGAAATCGATTACGTGTATAGATCTGCAGTCGTAGGGCTACATACGTATTTGCTGATCTCACAAGACCCAAACATAATGAAAGTTTTAAAACATGAGGAGAATAAGTCTTAGATTACTTTCCTGCTTAGTTTAGCAGAAACAGGAATGTGAATCAAACCAGAAGTAGATAAAAATTAGGCAGCAACTGAATGTGTCAAAAAACAAAAGAAAGAATATAAGGTGAAGGATCAGATGAGAAGGCAAGAAATGTGGAAAATGCATAAATATAGTTGCAAGTACAGAAAACTCTTGGAACAACCTCGTGTTGATCAGGATTGAACACAGGAATGGTTAAGGAGAGGTGAATTTAAACCAAATGATGAAAGGTTAATATTGGATATTGGATTAAGATAGTGGACTATTTACACGTTATTTTACGATGTCCACTGAACATGTGGGAGAAACAGACAAATGTAGGTTCTGTAAAACAGAATTCGAAACAGTTGAGCATTTTGTTGCTGGTTATGATATACTAATGGCTTAAGGACTGTATACTGAAAGACATAATAATGTGGCAAGACTGTTGCATTGGGGATTGTGCAAACGTCATAATACTGAAGTAATTGAAAAGCACTGGAAACATGAACTACAAAGCATTATAGAAAATGATGAAATGTATATCACATAGGATCACCCATTGTCAACAGTTCCAAAATATATGTGAGAAAACCAGATATAGTAGTCCAGGAAAAGAAAACAAAAGTAGCATTGATCATTGAAATTGCTACACCTACTGACTACAGTTTCTTACATACAGAGAGACACAAAGTCATAACATACTAGGATATGCAGGCAGAAATTAAAGCAATGTAGAAGAAAGATACCCAGACAGTTGCAATAGTAGTAGAAGCAATGGGTCTTATAAAAAGAATTTACAATCATACTTAGATATGCTACCGCTGCATGTAACTCCATATGAATTGCTGAAAGAGTCATTACAGGGCACATTGAGGGTGCTGCGAAGAGCACTTCTGGCTAACATCAAAGATCGAAACAATACTAATTTCATGAACTTTAATCATACTTTGACTCAGGAATGGGGTCCATTCCAGTCATGGTATTAGAACCCAAAAGACTCAGAAATTAAAAACAGAAATAAGATATTGCAAAGTTGTGCATTATTATCTAATTCCCTTCACGTATGAGGGAAACATGCAAACTGCACTTTTTCAAATGATAAAGAACATGTTGCTATACACTGTTTCTACATTACAAAGTCTGCCAAATGTGTGCAAAATGCAAAATAACTTCAAAAAATTGGCTGTAAGATAACACTACTGGAAAATAAGAGAGCATTGCATTTTACTTCCTCATTAAAAATTGAACTAGACAACATTTGTGATCAAATAAAGTGAAATATTTTTCATGCTTATATGAAGATTTACTTGCTATCAGATTCAACGAACATCATTTGCAAGAAATTAAACTGATACATTTCTGTTGCTTATATTTGGCTTTTCCTCATGACTTCTGGGTTATCAGAGAATAGCACTTGTCAAGTAATTGTGTGCCGTTGTAATTCCTATTGGACAAAATATGATTTTTCATATGCTTTTAGATTGCTTGCCATGCTAACCAAACTGAATACATACAAATATTTTTTGCTTATATTTGACTTTTATTTGCCACAACAGTCAGGAGCTCCTTCTATGTGGCACACCTCAACACTAAGGGCTTTTCATCCAGAAAAAAGGAGGTCATTGTCCCACTGTACTCATCCCTCATTAGACCCATCATAGAGTACAACGCCCTGTTTGGTATGTACCTAACAAGACATCTGCAACAACTGGAAAGGCCGCAGAAACACCTCACTAAACGAATCACAGGCCTAAAGCAGCTGCCCTATGCTGACCGACTAAAAAAACTCCAGCTATACTCTGTTGCATATTGTCTACTCAGAGGCGATCTCTGCTTAACATACAAGGCCATGTCAAACCCAGAGCTGTTGGACATTCTACATTTAAAGAAATCCCAATCCATCAGTGCCACATGCTGCAAGGACCTAAACCTTGTCATCACAATGAGCAAAACATGCTGGAGGGATAGGTTCCTGACTCAGAGACTCTCCATACTTTGGAATAGACTGCCCATACATGTCAAGCAGAGCACCTCCTTGGCCCTCTTCAGAAGGACCCTTGACGACTGGATGGGAGATTGGAAATTCACCCTGGGGATCACGTCAGTTGCCCTGCTAGACAGGGGTCCAGGGAAGTAAATATTGTGGGAAGAAATAGCCAGGGAATTGTTATGGCTAGGCTTGTATAGGCCCTAGGGCTGATTGCCTAGTACCAACCTATGAACCTATGGTATCAGTATATAGCTCTTATGAAATGGTAACCATCAGTTGCAAAATGTTGCCTATCCATTAAATAAACCAGATGATATTTACGATTACGAAAATACAGGGAAATAATTTTCTTACCTTCATTTGAAAATAACATCACTATCAGTATTAAACTATAAACATTTGTGCTTTGTTGTTTTTCCATTAAAATGTGTAACTGATAAAGACCATTTCTTTGTGCTGATTTCTCATGCATGGCACCTCATGTGACCCATTGGTGGATTAATCCCTTCCAAGAGGACATGGGTCACCTCTTTATTGTCATTATAGCTGGTTTTCACTTATTTTCAAAAGAACCCATCACCCAGACAAGAGATAGGGAGTGCTCATTAGTAAAGTCTTTGAGTGCACACATATGCATGCATGCTTTTACTTGTTTCATTGTCACTGTTTGCAGAACATTCTGTCCCCCTCTAATTGCCTTGATGGAGTAGCTGACTTGTCAGTTTGCAATGAGGACATACCCCTCATAGAATTTCCTTGCTCCCTCCCCAGACATCATCAACTGAGGTGCCACATCTTTGGATATTCTACCAGTCTTCATATGTTATGCTTCTCCTGTATGCTCCTTTTTGTGCATTGGCCCTGTTGCCTTTCTCCATACCATGACCAAAACCCCAGACTTTTCCTTCCAGACCTTCTGTAATGCAGCTTGCGAAGACAGTGGACATGACTAAGCTAGTATTGGCCCTTGTGGCACCCCACTGTTAAGCACCCCAATGGTAACCATCCTTACATCTGTGTGGGCCTAATTTATTATTGTACTTTGCACCCCATGCTATAGTCTTAGGATCTAGTACAAGTTTATTTAAATTGTTCATTTAATTTTTATATAGCACAGTTTCAAATGCCTTCGAAGCATCATTTATAGTTCTCTGCTGCAGTAAAATAACTAAAGTAAGCTGGCTTGATCCATACTTGTCCTGTAAATAAAAGTTGTTAGTTTTTAGCCTTAAACTTACTGTAATATTTTTGAAGATGAAGCATATCTGCCCTCCTCCAGTCTTCAGAAACCTTACCTCCCTCCCATCCTTTGTTAAGTTGTGTTAGTAAAACTACAAGTTCTCATCACTGTTCTGTATTCTCAAGTGAATCAAAGCCCCTTTCCATAGACACTGTTAGACCGTGGCGCTTTTCTCAGGGCTCTTCCTTCTGTAACTGCCTAATTCGAGGCATTTTGTGGGCTGGCTCTGAACTTTTTTTCCCTTCTCTTTCAGAATGCTAAGAAGTATTCATTTAGAATCACTGACTTTCCAGCATGGCTTTCCAGTACCTCTCCATCAGTTTTAGCAAAATTACCTTACACTCTGCCTTTTTAACTGCCTTATGTATTTATTTTTTTTTCCATAACCTTTGTTGACATTTCACTTGATAACCATACATTTTTCCTTCCTTCGAATCTTCATGTCTAATTACATAAAGACTGTTTGATCCTTTGATGGCAGTCTTGAAGTGTATCCATTGTTTGTCCGTAGCATATTCACTGTGCTTTGCCAGACCTTTCCTGAGCACACTCAGTTTGTACATGTCTATCCTCATGAAATTCAGAACTTTCACTTTTGACTGTCTGGAATCTTTGGTTAGAAAAATATTGTCACCAGGAGTGTGATTTTTTTATATTTTGCATACTTGCAGCCTCCTTTCATCATTGATTGTTTTTCTTTTCATTGAAGCAAAATAGTTTATTTAACTTTTTAGTTTTAATAAAAACACATGTGCATATGTAAGAGATGCCAGTCATGTATACTCATGTCATGTCCAAGATTACGTCATCTGGTGTCTTTATGCTGATTTCAAGAAATGATACACACACACACACACACACACACACACACACACACACACACACACACATATATATATATATATATAGAGAGAGAGAGAGAGAAGTAGAGAGAGGGAGAGAGATCTATATATAGAGAGATGTAGATCTATATGTATATCTGTGTGTGTGTGTGTGTGTGTGTGTGTGTGTGTGTGTGTGTGTGTGTGTGTGTGTGTGTGTGTGTGTGTGTGTGTGTATAAATATATGGATCCCCTTCTAATACTCGAATGGCCAGATCATTGAATTTCATTTTTGGGAGATGAAAATCATGAAAACAAAATACTCAAAGGGTGAATTTTTCCCAGGGCAAGTAAACACTTGCCCACCATGCCCTTTTCGACACAGTAGCATAATCCTGGAGTTAGTATGTATAGTTGGGCGGGTATGGGGGATGAATTACTTTGTGGTATGTTTCCTTGAAGTTTGGGCAAGTGTTTACTTGCCCTGAGAAGAATTTACCATTTGGGTATTTCATTTTCCCCGATTTTCATCTCACAGGAATGAAATTTGATGATATGGCCATTCTAGTATTAGAAGTAGATCCATATATATATGGGTCTACCTGATATGGTCGACAGTTCATATGGTCGAAATTCATTTAGTCGACAGCTCATCTGGTCGACAACCAGTATTCAAGGCACTTAACAGGGGTTTGCCCCCCTCCCCAAAGTTGTGTGACCCTGGAGTTGATATATATATAGTTAGGGGGTTTGGGGGGCACAGCTCCCCACAATGGGGGGTTTGGAGGGTGAAGCCCCCACCTATATTCGGTTAAAATATTTAATTTATGTTGTATTTTCATGTTTTAAATGAATATTAAATGAATATTAGTAGGGGGGTTTGCCCCCACACACCCTGTTGTGGGGGGCTGTGCCCCCCCAACTATATATATATATCAACTCCAGGGTCGCACAACTTTGGAGAGGTGGGCAAATCCCTGTTAAGTGCCTTGAATACTGGTTGTCGACCAAATGAGCTGTCGACCAAATGAGTTTCGACCATATGAACTGTCGACCATATCAGGTAGACCCATATATATATATATATATATATATATATATATATATATATATATATATATATATATATATATATTTATATGTGTGTGTGTGTGTGTGTGCGTGTGTGTGTGTGTGTGTGTGTGTGTGTGTGTGCTCCCTGTATATAAATTCATGTATCTCCAGCACAGTTTAAGATATCTACAGTATGTTGTCAGAGAATGCTACTGGAATAATTGTATATATAAGAAAGAAAAACAAAAAGGCTGAAATGTGCATGTCTACAGATGGTAGGGTTTAACTTTTTTTGGTCTGACTGTACACATAAAGACTTAAAAAATGGAAAAATTAAAATGTCATGGGCATTCAGAAGCCATGTTGCTGAGACACTGTTAGGTATTACGCATTGAAGACTCTAGCTGGGTCTTTCTTGCAGCTTTTGGCAAATGGTTTGTCTGTGTGACCTTTTTACCCTTTGGTTTGGTAATTATAGCAATTATCATGAATAACGGCATCAAAGTTTGTTGCATTGAAACTGTCAGAAAATAAAACATGCAGTCTACAGTAGCAATAAATCAAGTCACATGGAACAGCACTTTGCATAGACAGTAAGGCATTCATACTGCTGGGATCTGTGGCTTCTATGTTGATTTCCCTAGAGCAAATACTGTTTGAGATTTCTGTACTTAATTTATACATCTGTGTGACACGCTACCATGTACCCTACTCTGGGCATTTTTCAATACTTCTAGAATGCAGAATTTCTTATGAAAATCACAGTGCCTGTTCATTGTTAATTAGTACTGCATTTTCTATGAAGAGCATTACAATATTCATAAATAATAACACATCTTGGTTGAGTGCATGTGTCTTTGTGTGTTGCACAACTCTATGAAAGTAACTAGTAAACATTTACTCTTCCTATACAAATTGCTACTGTAGGAAGCAATTTTCTTCACTTTATTTTTTCATTTTACTTTATGATGTTTCAGCTGTAGAGACCCAATTCCAAAATACTTAACACAGAGAACAGGTCTTTTGGAATCTGGCTCTTGGTGTAAGCCGTGTTTATAGATAGGCCTTACACCAATGTAAGTCACTTACATTGAGAGCAAATCTTTCAAAATCAGGGCAGATTTACACTGAGAACAACACTTTTGGAATCTTGCCCCAGGAGTCATTACAAAACAGTATAAAGAAGTTATACAGTAGCACTTATGCTGTCAAGAATGTAATAAATTGCAAAGCATATACAGGGCAGCATGGGGATAGAACAACAACATGGACAGGTAATTGGCATGTCTCCAAAAAAAGTTACTGCACATTTTAAACCATCCTATAACTGACAAAATATTCAGGAATACCTTAAGGGTGCTTATTACTGAACAGCAATCAGTGGAATTTCCTGCACTCTTCCTCAGAAGTGCTCATCTTTAAGATAACAAGCACTCACCTAGAAAAAAAATCTAGCTATATCCCAGGACAAACAAAACATCCATCAATACCTCAAACACTCTGGTCACCAAGTTAGAAGTTGCTCAATTTCCTGCAAGCTTCTTCAGAAACAATTGTCTTTAATGTAACTGGTCGCCCCCCCTCCCCAAGAAGAAAATGCTAATTACACATTTGGAAATATTCTAGGACCCCAAGAATATCTCATGGATCCCGATTACTGAACTGAAAACTTTGCAGTTTCCTCCAAGCCTCTTCAGAATCAATTTCTTTAATTTTGCAGGTACCTACTAGAAAATTTTCCATGTTGTAATACTGAGACCCAAAATTTCAAATTCCCAAATTATATGAAATAACAGTAAATCTCAAGGAGTGCAATAAAACAATTAACATGAACAATTGTTGTTCTTCTTCAAAGTTACTTTTTGCAGGGGACAAGCTTCCTCCAAATCCACAGTATGGGATTTGCAAGCCCCCACACAAACTCTACTCTTTTATGCAAACTCTAAGACTATCACACCTTTTTGAGCTATAATTCTTAATGATCATAAGAGAAAGTAATGATCCATAAATTTGAATTAATGTATTATCATTATAGATATAATGTGGATATTAATTAAAAGAGCCTGCAATGTAAACCCACTTAGAGCTTTGTTTAGTAGTTCAGAACAGTAGCTTTCTATTTATTGCAAGCAGTAGTTGTTAAAGTAATTATATCCATGCCCTGAAATGACCATTCATGTGATCACTTGTATTTTTTTCTGCTATTTACTTACTTGCTATGGCATTTTTTTCATCACCAAACTTCTGCAGACAAGTCTGCATGATTTTTGACAATCCACATTATACAAGGGGATAGCTTTTACAAATGTTACTTGTTCTAATTATGCACAATAGAAAAACATTATGTACTAAAGTACACCACAATTCAAATGGCACCTGCATATGGTACATGGGAGGGTTGGGAGGGTGGCCTAATGGTTAAGGTGTTTGCCTTATAAACACAAGGTACAGGGTTTGAGTCTCACAGGGGATAATTGGCTAGGCTTAAAATGGCTCGCAGGGGCAGTTAGCCTAGTACTAATCTATGAACCTATGAACCTATGAACCTATGTGTGGTATCTCTTCACGCTTTTTGCATTGCAGACCATGAGCAATAGGAATGGGAGGTCCAACAGCAGAAAGTATGGGAAGATAATCTGGATGCAAAGTAGGAGGAAATATGAAAGCTTGTGAAGCCCTCTGTACAAAACACCAAGAAGTTCACTGATTGTATGCAATGCACCATTATGGGGAACCAGGATCTGTTATAGAACCTCTGGGCAATTACTGGGAGATGGGCAATGACAGCGGGGTGATCCTGGTTGTCATGAGGAACATTAACACCCCTTGGTAGATGGTCTTAGAGATTTACATGAAAACGTCAAAATACTGGTTCATAATATCTTGGGCTACCATCTGCCCAATCCCTTTCCATGAGGGGGTTCAAAATTCAGCAAGGTTGACCAAACATCTCTAGCATGTGTCCCTATGGGTATTGGTATATGGATGTCACAGGCACGTTCTCCATATCTGTTTGGTGGCATTCCCAGCACAATGTCATCCAATGATGCTGATGTGTCAGGCTCAGTTTGTGAGTTGGGCACTCACAGTCACTTCCACACTGCATTGCCTACACATACATGTGTGTTGGACTTCATGCCGTAGGAGATGTCCCTTTAGCCACAGGAAATCCAAAACGAAGCCAGGCCTGAGACACTCTTTACTGGTTTATTATTTGAATGGATATTTACATAGGTATATTGTAGTACTGCTTTCTGAACATGTGTGATTTCATAGGCTTATGTTGTTTGATTTTGCTTGCTTAATATTGTACTCATGACTGTGACTTGCTGTGTCAATACTTCAATTGCTTATGGACATATTTGATGTAGGTGGCATACTTGTGGGAGTTTGTCAGTTTATTGATGGAAATTCAACATTATGGCACTAGATGGAAGGAAAGCTGCTGAAACAACTTTCACTGACAGTGGACTTTGCTCTTTTCTGCACTGTTGTGTGATCTTGGAGTAGCAGTATAGAGGTTCAGGAGTATGGGTGGTGCTCCCTACATGGGGGAGCAAGGAGACTGGCCTTGCAGCAAACTAAAAAATATACCTATTAGGATCAGCTAAAGTTGTTCTGCCAAGCTTTTTTTCTCTACTGATATTTGGTGGATTTGCTATAAATGGATCAATATGCTTTTGATTGAGATGCAGGTTTATTAACCCAGAGTTCAAGGCGAAGCAACATCAAATCTTATATCAGCAAATCTTCGAACCTAATGCTAACACATACCTGCCCACCATTGCTATCCAACAGAATCCATGTTAGTACTCATTTTGGAGGTTCAGTGGGGTGAAATGCAATGTTTTTCTGTAAAGGTTTTGTGGGTTAATACCCATCTTGCTCACCTTAACAGTATAAATTCCTCAACTCCATATCAGTTGTTTCTTAACAGTAACTTTTTATGCATGTTATATTCTGATCTGGGTTTACACTGTTGGCACAGCAGTTGGCAGCCTTCTGCTAGTCTTAAAATGTACTTACATGTGTACTTCCTATTTTTTGTAGTTTGTTGCCTGAGGTCTACAGTATAGCACATGTTAACAATACCATGCAATATTACAATGTTATTTTAGACACTCATGACCTAGAAAAGGTCATTATGAGCCCCACTCCAATCTTATCTTAAAGAGTCTATCACCAAAGAAAGAGTCAAGGTGACTTTTAAGTTGAGCTAAACTCTTATAACTCCTTATATCCATTGGAAGATGGATCAATAGTCTAGTCAGTCTAGCTGTAAAGAAGTTTCCCTTGTGTATTCCATTATTTATGTCACTCTACAGAATGCAGTTTTATTGTTAGCTGACAATAAGTCATCAATATTATCTTGATTTTAGGTACTTTTTGTATGTCAGCCACAAATGGTTAGCACTCACACCACTGCAACCTTCTGTTTCCTTCAGGCAGACTGTTTTTTGATCCACTTATTTGTCTTCTTGTCTTCCTAGTCCCTTCATGTTTGTCAGTTAGCCATTTGCATGAGGCAAAATCAGAAGAATTGCTAATGCCAAGGTACACCAGTTGTATTACCCCTATCCAATTCAAATATATCACAGCTGTAGAGATGGACAAAATTCAATAGGCAAGGTCTTTTGGATATGGACCCATCCTGCTATTCACCCTGAAGGTTGCTGTTCTACAGGGTGCTATCACTCTTTCCTTTAGTATTATTCTTCATGGATCCACCTCATAATGAGGCAAGACTAGCAGTTCATTAGTTAACCATATCTGTTCTTATTCTTAACACCTATAATCACTTTGAAATCCTGGGGCACCTTCCCACTGCTTAAGAATCAGTCGAAGAACTCCTTGAAAGGGACTGACACCACCCTTGCCAGAGTCTTCATAAATTTTTGAAAGTATGCCATGTGGGTCTTGGGCTTTAACATCCTTAAACCAGCACTTTTTGTCTGTCTCTGTCTCTGTCTCTCTCCACCCCACCCCCATATCTACCATATCCCTATCTATCCTACTATCTGTTTATGAGTTCCACACCTTTGCCCACTCGTCTAGTACCACCCCCCTCTTTTTGAAACTGCTGTTGCAACAGCATATTTAGACTCAGACAAATCCCCGAAAGAGATCTAGATAATTAGGGATCAGCTAGCAGTTCAGGTACTTGAGAAGCAGTCTGCAAAGGGAGAGAGTAAGGGACCAACACCAGCTCACCCATGGCATGTGAGGTCATCACTCAGTCCAGTGTTATACTGATGACCTGTAGAGATTGAATGGTTACAGTAAACAGAATGTGAGTTTGGACACGAGTTTGTCTTTGAAGTGCACCTTGCAAGTACTGTAGCAGTCATCTCAGTTCTAGAAGCATGTATCATGGCAGGAGGCTAATAAATAACAAACGTAGAAGTGAAATGTGGTCAGACATCCATGAGTTCTATATTCTAACTAAATTATCTTGAGGAACTGAAGAACTATGTATCTCCTGACATGAAAATCAGTCTAGCTATCCCAGTAGCATTAAAGCTATACACCCATATTTTAATATATTTCAGTATGCATGGTAAACTAAACATTTTTAAATTGCTGTGTACATTATATTAGTCATGATATGGGCTATTTACATCACATATGAAATTTTAAGTATGCTTAAAGCACATTTCAATAAATTACCTTTCTGTTTCGTAGAATTATTCTTAACTCTCATGCAGCCTACATATCTGTCTGCATTATTCAATGGTCTAACATATCTGGAGAATTTAATAGGGTGGCTTAAATTATACATCTGGTCTTGCTTTTAGGACAATTATTATTTTACCAACAAATGAAACATCAGGCTTTGGACTTTCTCATGACTTTTGCATTCTTATTTTGTCTACAGTAGATAGTTCTCACAATCTTACACAGCTTCTTTTATAATAGTAGGAGTATTTCTGTTTCTGGTTATTTATTTTAAGTATTTCCCCAACTGTCTGACATTTTCAGGCATTAGCAATGTAGCTGTGAAGGTAATCTGCTTTTCCAGCTTTTGCCCATTAGCATTTCAGACAGTGAGGGATTAGTGAGATGACAGTCTTCATAGTTAAAAGCAGCAGTTCTCGTGAATTTCTTCATTGTTTGCTTACTTCTCTCACCTTGTCCATAGGCTGAGAATAGTGTGGACTACAAGTTATAAATCTGAATTCCTGCTTGTATGTAAATCTTCTGATTTCATGACCCATGTATTCTGCTGGTCATAATCAGATATGACAACATCAGATATTTCCTGTGTTGGGTATATGGGCTGTAGTGTAGTAATCACATTTAAAACTTGCTGTGTCTGTCAGTTGGATTATCTTCAAGAGCTTAGAATAATAGTCCACATATATGATACTTATGGCTTCTTTGAAATGAAGCATATTGGTGCCCACTCTGCTCTATGGATATCAGGAATCAGTAACGCTTGTATTTCCCAATTTAGATTGTTGTCATTTTATGCAATACACACTGTACGTCTCTTTGCTACTTGTTCTGTATGAGTTGATATTCCAGGCCAAAACTATATATTTTGTTCTTTTTTGTACTTTACTATTCCTAGATGTGGGTATTACACATAGAGTCTGTAGTCCTTCTAACACTTATTTGTGTCTCTCTGGTAAATATGATCTATTCAACATACCTGCTATGTATAATTCCCTTTCTTATATGCATTTCATCTCTAGGTCATACTTTTGTATTTTAAGTATCATTTCTTCAATACCCTGCTCAAATTCTTTCTGACTATACTTTGCAAGGATCTGTGGCATGTTCCACACAAACCTCTTATATGGGCTATCTGTGAAATTTTTAATAGCAGTTCTTTGTTGTTAATATTTATTTTTCTATACAAGTATTCCTGTTCCATGTATTTCTAAATTATCTTGAACTACAAGGCCTTTGTTTTCTGTCATCTTCACATCAAAATATTTTAATGGTGGAACATATATTACTAATTTCTTCAGCATGTAAATCTCTCTTCCTGTACATGGCTCCATTCCCAGGCTGCATCTTGTTTTAACAGCTGTCTTAGAGATAAAGTTGTCTCAGATATATTATATACAGATAGTGTAAGATACTGTATTATTTCTGTAAATCTCTATAATGTCTGGTTGCCTTCTGGCCTTGGAATTTATGCGCCTGCTTAGATTTTTTTTTTTCTGGATCAGGTTTTAAATCCTTTGATATTAGAATATGATCCATATGGTCTGAGCTAGTGCAAAATAGCACAAAATATACTGAACCCACTGATATTGCCAACATCCTGGCTGATAGATTTAGTGCAAACTTCACCCCTCTCCCACCCCCAAAAGGGCCCCCAACAATACCGGAAAAGTGTAGTGTCCCGGAAATCACAGATACACAAGTGAAAACAGCCCTTTCAAAAGCCAAAAGCACAGCGTCAATGGGGCCAGATGGTGTCCCAGGCTGCGTCTTGCATGAACTACAGAACAAACTAAACCCCCCACCTAGACACACTGTTCAACCTCAGCCTCTCCACAGGCTACGTGCCCATAAAATGGAGCACAGCAATGATTATTCCTTTCCACAAAGGAGGGGCCACAACTGACCCTGGTAACTATCGCCCCATAAGCCTGACTAGCCTGGTCTGCAAGGTTATGGAGCGCATTATCATGGAACTCATTAACAAAGACATTGGGAACCTCCAAACACTTGACCCGACCCAGTTCAGCTTTGTTAAGGGCAGATCATGCCTACTAAACCTGGTTGACTTCTTCGAGACAGTCCCCAAGGCCATAGATGAGGAGAAGGTAGTTCACATAACCTACCTTTACCTCACCAAGGCTTTTGACACCATTCCCCATGCTGGAATTATAGAAAAACTCACCAGCCTGAACATAAACCCCTACGTCATGAGATGGGTTGCCAACTGGCTTACAGACAGAACTCACACGGTAAGAATAGCGGGATCCAGGTCCGACTCTAAACCAGTCACAAGTGGTGTCCCACAAGGCTCGGTTCTGGGACCCCTACTGTTTGGCATCTACTTCTCAGAAGTACAGGCAAACACAGGAGGACTATAGCTAACCAAGTTCATCGGTGACTGCAAACTGGGAGCCATAATTTACTCTCTGGCTGACACGGACATTCTCCAAAAGGGCCTTACTGAGACGGACACCTGATGTCAAAGTCATGGTTTCAAGCTAAATGGCAAAAATGCATAGTCATCTCTTTTGGGGAAAACAAAACACCCATGAATTACCACATAAGTGGCAGCCCCCTTAATACAGAAGAGGTAATAAGAGATCTGGGGACCCAGGTAGATAGTAATCTCTCCTTTGACAATCATATTGCCAAAGTAGTTAGGAAATCCTTCTATGTAGCCCATCTAATTACTAAAGGGTTTGCATCTAGAAATAAAGTGGTTATAATGCCCCTCTACTCATCACTCATTAGACCCATCATAGAGTACAATGCCCCATTTGGGATGTACCTCACAAGACACTTCCAACAGCTGGAAAGACCACAAAAGTACCTCACCAATAGGATTACTAGCCTCAAACATATGTTCTATGCAGGCCGACTGGAAAAACTCCAGCTGTACTCAGTCGCATATTGCTTACTCAGAGGTGATCTCTGCCTGATTTACAAAGCCATGTCCAACTCAGAATTGATGGACATGCTCCACCTAAAGAAATCCAAGTCACTGCGAGCCACTTGCTCTAGTGAGCTAAACTTCACCACAACAATAAATAGAACATGCTAGAGGGATAGATTGCTGTCACAGAGACTCCCCATGCTTTGGAACAAAATTCCTAAGTACATTAGGCAGAGCCCCTCACTAACACTCTTAAAGAGAAACCTTGACGAGTGGATAGGTAACAGAAAATACACACCTAGGATCACTTCATTGGCTCTTCTTGACAGAGGCTCAGTTAATTAATCAATGGGGCAGTGAAAGCTGACACACTCTGGCTAGGCTTATAAATACCCTCAGGCAGATAGCCTAGTACCTACCTATGAACCTATGAACCTATATATTGCAGAAGATGTGTCACAAGTATTTGATATTTGCTCTTAAACTGCCTTAATCCATTTAGGAGCTGTACTAATCCCTCGTTCTGCTTTAATTATGTCTGGCCCTACACAAATAAGAACATCAGTAAAGTTCAGAATACATTCCAAGCCTTTAAGTACTAGCTTATGAAATACCAAACAGTCCAAGGAGACTGTGCATTCATAAAGTTATAGTCATGTACTCAGTTTTGAAATTTTGCTCAAGTAACTTTGTCTAACAAAAAACATGGTTTGTACATCTTCTTCTTTTCCCAGTTAGGGGTCACCACAGCAGATCACCTGTCTGCTCATGATTGGCAGTAGAATTTTATGACGTTGAGTTGCCAGCCCAGTGCCCATCCTTCCACAAAAGGAACACACACGCACTCATGCCTAGGGCCAATTTAGAGTGTCCAATCCACCTACTGCATGTCTTAGGGATGTGGGATGAAACTGAAGCACCCGGAGGAAACCCATGCGACCACAGGGAGGACATGCAGACTCCACACAGAAGGCACCCCAGCTGAGGATCAAACCGGAGAACTTCTTGCTGTGAGGTGACAATGCTAACCGCTGCACCACCGTGGCCACCCAAAATATGGTTTGTACATACTAATGAAAAAAAACTTTTCACATTTTTTTAGACTACCTCCACAGCAACATGCAAGAATGCAGAGTACACCGAAACCTTTCACACTATTCAGTTAAACCACTTGAAATTAAAAATAAAATTAAATTATTGGATCCAAAGATTCCATTTTTATTTATTTTTTTTTGTTAAATTTCCTTGAAGAACCTGAATTACAAATGGATGGAGCTGACACAAATTTCTACTGAAAATTGCACTTTTATATGTCTAAGCACAAAAGGACATGAAAGCATGTATAGTGAGTGCTTCACTTCTGCAGATGTATTTCTTTAGTTCTGTCATATACTTTTTCATGTCATACCAGAAGACTTGATGAAACACACCAAGACAGGTCTAAATTCTAACTGAATTCTCTATAAGAAGTGTGTGCACATGACATGCAAGTCACATTTGGTATCTTGTCAATATCATCCATCTATAATAGTCTACGTACTCTTAGGGGTGAGCCAGGATCCTCTGCATTTGGTAGGTGAGCATATCAAGCCATGAATGAAGAAAATGTCTGGATTTAAATTATGTGAAAATGCGTTATTTAAGTAACTCATAATCCATAAAACAAACAAACAAACAAACAAACAAACAAAAAACAACATAAAGCAACACAATCATGGGATTAAATTAACCACACCACAATCTCTGCATTTAAAAAATTAATGCAGTCATATGACCCAAGACTCAAAGACACTCATTGGATTAAAAATGTATCAAATTTCAATAGTTTTTAAGGACCTGAACTTGAAATAGTAATGCTATGCACCTGTGCTCTTCAATGCTACTTTAATGAAAAACATGCAATTTAAATTGGGTGTCACACCCACCTTAAATAAAATGATCCATTTACATTCTGCATATTCTTCTGCATATTCTGTATATGTTGTAATTTTACCACCCCTTCTTGACAAATAAATTAATTGTAATAATGAAAACAAAACTGTATAACTACTGTTATAATCCATGATGTGTTTAGGAAAAGCATTCATGGGAACTTTTACATAAGATAGCTTTTCACCTGTCTGTTGTTATTTAGTATTTTAACCCTCCTGTCAGTTTTGCCACTAGAGAAGGTTGTACAAGGTACACATCTGGCTAGATATACTAGATGCACGGTATCAAGTCTGCACCAACCGATGTAAGGTGGTGCAGTTAGGCTGGAAGCAGGAAAAAAAACTAATTTTTGTTTGTGTGACAATTTTACCTTATAATCATCTATCACCTCCAGTGTGGAGAACAAATAGGATCAATAGTGGTGAGATTAAATGCTTCTTAAGCATGTGGAGAAAACATGGCAAAAAAGAATATGTTTGCAACCTCTAACTTCTAAACACCTTTATGTATTTCATCTTCTCCATGATGTACATCAGGTTTCTGTCTTACATTTTTTTCATTAAATTGTGGCTAAAGTAAACAGAGTCCTTCTCCAAATTTGACTCCTATTTCATTATTACTTGACATATTCATTTTGAGAGCATTGTACATTATTTATAGTGTTTCCTCCTCAAATGCCTCATCGTAGAGCTACAAACAAAACCGTTATCAGTAACAGTAGTGCTGTTTGTATTATTATTTTACAGACTTCACATTCAGTGTGTGTGCTCAGTTTTTTTAGAATGTTTTGGATGGAATGGGAGTAAGAGACCAGTGTGTTTTTGTCTGGTTTGCATTTTTTGAAATATGGGAACATTTCAGTATATTGTTTCTGTGGCTGAATGCTGCAGACTGGGAGTGGAAACACTTTACCTAATAGTGTTTTTTGTCCTTTCTCCAAGAATGTGTGCAACTGTGGATTTAATATATTTAAGTAAATACATACAGAGATACAGATGGACTGACGACCTGCAAAAATGTACTGCGCATTTTCCCTTTCACCAAGACTATGTACAATTGTGGAGTTAATATATTTAAGAATGATGTGAGGTTGCAGATGGACTAGCAACCAGCAAAAATGTGTTTTATGTATTTTTTTAATTATAGTGGATTTCTGAATGTATGTATTTTGATTCAGTGGCTATGACTTAGTGGAGCTGACATATGTCCACACATTCTAGCTGCATTCTGCTCCTTTTTTCCATTCATAACTCCCTTCTTGAGTGCCTGGTGGACCAACCCCCCCATCCATTTAATTTACTTGCATCGTATTCTATGTCTGCGTTCTATTTCTTTTCCATCAGTTTTCATGCTGGGACAGATTCCACAGCTGTGAGAATACTCACCTCATTCTTACCCCACAGTGGACCATCTCCGCATTTTCCTCATCTGTTACAAGGTTGCTCACAACCTCCTTATGCAGTTGTTCAAGCTTACTATAGCCAGTTCTCTTGTAATCCAATAACCTTGGCAAAAATGTCACTAAAAAAAACTTCAAAAAATAAAAAAGACAAAGCTGATAAAACCAAAGAAACAAATTTAGTATATCAAAACAGTTAAGTGCTTCCATCTTTATACTGTCCAAAGACTTCATCAGAACACAGACTTAATGACATCATTTCCTTTTATAGCTTCCAGGTCCCTTTTTTCCTTTCATTTAAAGAGACATCATACATAAAAAGATCATAACTTTGAAATAGGAACAATAGAAACCATTTCATTTAATCCAGGTGGACTATAAACATACAAT
This sequence comes from Protopterus annectens, assembly GCF_019279795.1. Classification (NCBI taxonomy): domain Eukaryota; kingdom Metazoa; phylum Chordata; order Ceratodontiformes; family Protopteridae; genus Protopterus; species Protopterus annectens. Next base: position 1,011,776,410 of record NC_056747.1, on the reverse strand, counting down.
TTAAGCTGTCAACACCGTTCTTTTATTTCAAACAGTTCATTGTGTGCACTACCTCTCAAATCAGTTTGCATCTTTTTGATGCCATAGAACAAAAATTTATGATTTTGGTTATCTTAAATACTGAATTTGTAACATCTTTCTTTTTAATGTTGTGCAAATGCTCATATCCTCATGCTCATAGAAACTGCCTTTCAGTTTTTCTAACATAAAAGGCAGGGTACACTTTACCAAGTGCAACATAAATCACCCTCTTTGTTTCACAATTAATGTATCCATTAGATTTCATAGTGCTATAAGAGAAAATGACTACTTGGGTTCCTTCTTGAATATGGGGGCAGTGTCTACACCTGTGACATTTATATGTCCCTGCTGGTTTGGTGGAAATTATAACACTGTTAAAAGATGTCTTGAGAAAAGTCCTAACATTTTTACCTTTGATCCAGAGTACTGAAATACACCATGACTGTGTTTGCAAAACCACATTGTCTAATGCACTCTATCAATATCCAATTAGAACCAAATATGTTGACATAGTGGAATAAAGCCCTGCCTATGATCCATGTGACCTCCCTTTGATTAGCAGCCTGGACACCTGTTGAAGCTGGCAGGGGTAACAGGGGAATGATGAGACTTTGCCTGCTCACCTCTCTTATGCAGGATATATGAGGGTGATATACTTATGTGGCAGTCCATGCTTGTGGTACAAATAGAGACTTTATGAAAGGGGATAGGGGTCACACCTAGTCCACACGTATCAATTTGTGGCAGCCTGTCTATAAACCTCATCATACTGGGGCTATGGCCACCATCTTGTAATTCAACAGGTCAGACCTTTGAAACCAGCAGTAGTAGCTCATAAGTTCACTCTCCCTGCTCATCCCATCATTACCAGTAGTACCTGGCATACAGGACTAACATCAGGTAAAACTGCAAAACTGTGTTATTCAGGATGGATGGTCATAGGGGAGCAATGTTTGATGCCATGGAAATAAAATCACCAATCAGTGCACTTTACTATATCATATATGCTAAATCTTTTCACCATGTAGCATCTATTAGTAGAATTCATCGCATTGTTAACAAGTGCTCTGCCACATAACTACTATACCACATATACCTTATCACATAACAACTATTCCACACATACCTTAGCACATAACAACTATTCCACAGATACCTTCCCACATAACAACTATCCTACATGTACCTTACTACATAGGTTGGCTTATTTAACCAATTAACTTATCAGCTAACAATAGTTAGTATAAGAAAGGGCAAGAAGTTATTAACAAAATGACATTAAGATTATACATAAAGAGTATAACACTAGGCCTGTCACAGCCAGTATATTTGGGATCCCCAAAATACACACTGACATGGCCCAATCTCTTTTTCACCCTACTGTGGATGCCTCAAGTTCTAAGACCTACTTTATAGCCATGTTTTTGGATAGTAATTTTAAGGAAGGTATCAGTAATATTGCACAGGTCTGTAAAGATTCATAGCATTTTTTGAGGCTTTTGAATGGTATTACATTTTCTCCAGGCATCATTTTTGTAACTATTGATGTACATAGCTTGTTTACAGTCATTCCACATGAATTAGACCTTAACTGGTTTGAGAACCAACTATTTAAATGTACTGTCCTAGGAACTAGCAAAGTAGATGCTATGGTTACATTGACAGAAATAGTTCTAAAAAATAATGTATATATTTTGAAGGTCAGTTTTACAGGCAAGCCACTGATGTGGCTTCGGGTGCTGCATGCACCCCCTTGTTTGCCAGTTATGTTATTATTGAATGGGAAGATCAATATTTGCACACCAGTGACTATAAAGAAAGCTGGATTCTCTATACTAGATTTGTGGGCAACATTTTTATTTTATGGAATGACACTAATGAAAGCTTGGAGGAATTTTTTAACTACATTAACACCGCCACACAGTTTTTCTCTTTATCCTCAAATTTTAAAAGATACAGAATTACTTTTCTGGATGTGGAGATTAGCAAGGATTTTGTCAATAAGAACTTTATTTCCAGTATAACGTTTTCAAACTCATACCTTCATTTTTCTAGATGGCACCCAAAACACCAGAATAAATCAATGGTCAAAGGCCAGTTAGTTAGACTAGCCCGGATGGTTTTTGAAGTTGAGTGCTTTCATTATGAGTGTGAAGTACTTATTAACATTTACTTAAAGACAGGCTACCCTATTGATTTTTTAAATGATATATGCCAGGAAGTAGTGAATAAAAGAGAAATGGGCTTTTACATATCTATTTTGAATAATACTAGTAATATAGATACAGGGACAGTAAAAAACTCTACTGGGACTGAGGACATGAACAAGAGGCTTATCATTTCTACTTTTACCCTGGACAGCCATGCTATAGCAAAATGCATTAACAAAAATTGGAATATATTTTATATAGATCCTAGCATATTATATAAAATAAGAGAGAAACCACAGTTTGTTTATAGGAGAGATAAAACTTTTAAAACTGTCTGGAAATAGTAAAACAAGAAGGGGCTCATCATAAAAAATATGGTATGAAAAAATGGTGTTTTTGCCCACATTGCCCCAAGATTGTATTTGGCAATGTTTTTATAGTAAAAGGGGTGACTTATCAAATCAGAAGGCATTTTAATTGTAGTTCTGCAAACATAGTATACTTAGCCCAGTTTTTACAATGCCCTGCTTTTTATGTGGGAAAAACCTCTAGGAGGTTAAGGGACTGCATATATGAGCATTGTTTAAATATTAGGAAAAACAAACTTTCGAATGCTCTTTACAAACACGTCGTGGTTTGTGATACACACAGTCTTGGTTTCTTAATTATTGAACAAATCAGGAAGGACATTCAGGGTAGGATAATGGATGAACATTTGGATGTATGTGAATTCAGGTGGCAAATTGACTTAAATGTCAAATGTTGCCAAGGTTTAAATGAGACTGCTTCAATTAATTCAAATTTAAAATTGAAGCACTTTGACAGTGTGTGATTTTATTTGTTCTTTTTTGTCATGTGACTATAATATCAGGTGACCTTTGGTGCATTATTTAAACAGCGTTTTAATGAATGATTTTAGTTCTGATGAAGTTCTGAAAACAGTAAGAATGAAAGCGTTTAACTTTGGAATAAAGCTTTGGTGTGTTACAGCTGTCTTCGAGTTGTCCTTCTGTGAATCACAAATGTGGTGTGTTATTTATTCATTTGTTTGTATATCTGTTTGGGTTCCTAATTTATGAGGGCAAAGTGAGCTGGAGGAATGTTTCTAGGTACTTCCCATTATATGAAATACCTTCAGAAAATAACAGCAGCCTCACCCATGTGTTGCAAATATACCCTTTCATTTTTTTTCAACTTATGTGAAACAAGGGTACAATATTTATATGACAGCTTATTGTCTGCAAATTGCATTTTAATGTAATTTTGTCAGGTCAGAGTCTTACTATGCAAATGCATAATTCATAAGACAAGTAATCACAGCAAGGGTAGGCTTTGTTCTGTAGTTTTATGTGAATGAAGCATTAATTAGGGATCATCCTTACAGCCCTAAATGTGGGTGGCCACGGTGGTGCAGCAGTTAGCATTGCCACCTCGCAGCAAGAAGTTCTCAGGTTCGATTCTTGGCTGGTGTGCCTTCTGTGCAAAGTCTGCATGTCCTCCCTGTGGTAGTGTGCATTCCCTCCGGGTGCTCCGGTTTCCTCCCAAAGACATGCAGTAGGTGGATTGAACACTCTAAATTGGTGTGAGTGTGTGCATGTGTGTGCCTTTTGTGGAAGGTTGGGTGCCAGGCTGGCAACTCAACACTGTAAAACTCGACTGCCAATCATGAGTGGACAGATGATCCACTGTGGTGACCCCTAACCAGGAAAAGCCAAAAGAAGAAGATCCTTACAGCCCTAAATGCACTTCAGCTGTCTTTTGAGAAGACATTTCAGATTGTCTGTCCTACCTCTTACATATATTTGTACATATGGACTATTAAATGTTAATACAAATTTAGATTTGAGTCCAGTTATGATCAAGAAACACAGTCAGCAATGCTAAGGATACTGGATACAATTCATGATCAGTGCTTATTTGCAAAGCATGATATTGTGGTAATGAAGACTAATTTACTGTTGAGTGTTTCAGATAATGCAGCATGAATAACAAATAACAAGCTCAGATGTAGAGGTATGGGATCTGCTTGTGCCACAGGTTTTCTGAGATCAACATAAACGTAGGTGCCAGAGGGTCACCGGATGGATGGTGAGGGAGGAGAAAAATGATGAGATTATATCTATTAACCAATTCCTGGAGGGGGGGATGGGGGGTCTGATAAGCTCTATCAGGAAAAATCAAGGCATTCTGCAAAAATTAGGGACAGTTAAGAGCTGTGGAATACATCAATCTGCAGTTGCAGTAAAAGTGGCCTACCTGCCCTCCTAACTAAGAACCTTACTAATTTATGATAGTTGCCTGATTAGGGGAGAGACATGCATGCCCCCCCACCCCACACACACACACATACCTCCTCTTGCTCAGCAATACCCACGCATCGCTAGCAGTGTAAGCTTTGTCTGGCCTCTGCTACGAGTGATCTCCTTCCCACTGGAAGTTGTCATCAAAGTGTCAGGCCACACCACATCTCTCCTCCCAAAATGGGCAAGCTGGCTTTGGCGACTCAAGAATTTCTACTATTAATCAATCGCATGTCACCTGGGCTATAGCTATGGCTTTATCATCTACATCATGCAGCTGGGCTACCCTATTTCATGATCTTTGTAAATCAGAATCAGTCATTTTGTACCTTTTGTAACATGCAAAACATTTCATGCTACACAAAAAATATTCATAAATATCACCCACAAACAAGACCATTGTGGAATGCAAAATCTCAATTTGCTTTCCTTTAGATTTCCAATCCTCCATGCATATTTCATCATTTGGCTTACCTGCCATTTTCATATGCAACTTTATGGATGGTGTTTACCATAAGCTGCTCTTTTCACTTATTTTCTATGGTCATCACTTTTCATTCTGGCTGAATTTATAGATCTTCTCCAAGCCATTGTCTGATCTGAGTCCCAGCCTAGATGCCATAACAATAAATCATGCTTTTGTAGAGGCTGGCTGTAGAGCAAACTTGTTCTGAAGTGAAAAAGAGAGATCCTATCACAGGGGGAGACAGTAAAGTCTCGAAGCTGCAACATCATGTACAACCAATCATGGGTCTGGACAGTTGTTCAGAATTTGCTGAATTCTGATTCACCCACCTGTTTTACCTGCACAAATCAGGTTCATCCTCAATTTAAAATGTCTAGTGATGAACAGTTTGATTTGTGTAGAGCTGTGCATTATAAATCATATTCTGCAATGGGTCAGTAAGTCTATATTTGCTTTCAATTCCTTTCTTTCTTTCTTTCATTTCTGCTTAGTGTCGCATTACTTTCTCCCCCATTTGCATTAGCGTGCACCATATAAGCTTGCATGCAACAAAGTATGAAGGGAAACTTTGCAACAGTGGATTGTGTTGGCTCATCAGCTGAGTGATGGAAGATGTATCGGAAACAATGAAGTATCTGAGCTGAACAATTGCATCACTTCAGACTTAATTCGATATAACCCACAAGGGTACTATAATTCCGATTTTCTGTGCATTTTTATGGAGAGAAGTTTAAGGGAAAGAGGAAATGTGAGTAGAAAATGGCAGGCAACCTTCAAAAAGGCAGGAGAGGGTTTAGGGGAAATTAAGACAAAACTCGGAGAGAACTAAGAGGAGTAGTGGAGTGGGGGGGTAAGTATGTGGTGCTTACAGTCATACATTTCAACCTGCAGACTTTGAAAAAGAGGAATAAAAACCCTTGAAAAGTAGGTACAGCCAACAAAAAAAATATGGGCCTCTAGCAGAAAATCTGAATACCAAATAGCACATAACTCTTCCTGCTTCCAGTAGGAATATGGGATACTACTCAGAAACATGTTTAAAAATGGAGAGTGACAAAAATTATGGAAAATGTAAAGTCAGTTATCAAAGGGACAGTGTAAAATCTTTAGACTTTAATGACCTGCATTGACAAATTCTACTGCATAAGGTCCTTTATTTTGCTTCAGAAAAAGGGAGATACTAGATGTGTGTCCTCTTTCTTTAAATTATTATTGCCACAAGTATGTTGGTCATGTAGTGTGATTTTCTGTGCACTAGCCAACTTCAAAAAATCACATGTGATGAGGGGGATTCAGAATACTGAGTGAAAGGATGAATCAAGCCTTAAAAGTAGGACATACCTCCAAAAATAGAGACATCCTGTACAGGGGTAAATAAGGCCTGAAAATCAGAGTGTTCACCCAAAATAAGGATAGTTCTGAGATTTGATAAGGTCTCTTCTGCCTGCATGCAATAGACTACATAGCTTTCTTTCACTAAACTTTGTTATATGCACTTCAGAACTATTGAGGATAGAAAGCCATTTGTCAGAAGTTACAATAACTTTTCATTTATACATTTTTTCATTCAACTTAGGTGTAGCATATGTGATAAAGAAGCATTTACACTCCATTATCATTTCACTTGTTAACGTATCGTCATGCACTGAAATCAATGCAGGGCTTAGGTGTAGCTAGACATCCATCTCAAGATACTAGGAAACTCCTCTGTTTTTCTGAGATGAGTACCAGCTGCATGAACCACCACTGGTTTTAATGTTTTTCTAAAAGCCTGCATCAGGAATTCAGCATCCCAGCTGACCTCTAATAGTGCTGCATTGTCAGCTCAGCTGTTTATGGTCATTGTCAATGTTTTTACACAGATAACGTTGCCACTTGTGTTGAAAAGTTTCAGCCCAATCAAATACATTCAACATGGGAGCACTAGTCCCTTTTGCCTTGAGGTGTCATAGAATTAGGTAGTTATTTCAAAAATTAATACATTGATGAAATACAGTTCAGGTTTGAATATATGTACCCACTTGGTAAGCTTTCGGTAAATGCTTGAAAAATGTACATATCCACATGCAACAGCTTAAGTGACAATAGTATCTGTGTCTCATATAATAAATCAGTTAGCATTTCTAACTTAGCACATTTCTGTAAAGGCATTTGTTGAGCTGTTCTACATGTTATGGAGCTTGTATTCAGCATGATGAGTCCTATAATATACATATTTCTCATAGTGTGTGTGTGTGTGTGTGTGTGTGTGTGTGTGTGTGTGTGTGTGTGTGTGTGTGTGTGTGTGTGTGTGTGTGTGTGTGTGAGAGTCCATAAATTATCAAATATTTACTGAAAGAAGAAACCTATTTCTTGTTTTTATCCATACACACTGTTATAAAAACTATAAAAATATCATGATTTACAGCGTATTTCTTATGAAGAATTGTTGTGCAGTTCTGCCAGAGTCATTTGTAGTCTTTTCTATGAAGTTAGTTCCCCATTTTTCACAGAACACCCACCCATGACCCTCACAACATTACTCAAATTTTTGTGGTAACACAGGACTTGCATATTTCTCAGTCTGAAATATCAACCAGCATAACTACCTTATATCCAAAATAAATTACTTCTAATTTCATAACATTTTAACGCATTTAATAGACTGCCAGATCTTGCTTTCATGGCAAATTGTAACAAATGTTGTTGTTACCTAACTTATACTGCCAGTAAATTTACCTCATGAAAGCCCAGGTTTTACAGCTTGGCAAGCATATGACATTTTCTTTTTCTGGCGAAGGCAAAGTTGTTTTTATTCAGCTTGCTTAAGGAAGCATTCCACAAGTATTTTTTGTGCCTTTCCACCTCGACTTGTTGGCATGCAGGAGTTCCCTGTCTGTGTTTGTCTTGTTTACAAAAAAAATGGAAAAGGCCGCTTTTCCTCACCCATTTTATTTAATCTGGGCAGATACAGTTTTTTCCACTTCCTTGCCACATCATTATATCTTAATCAAGTGTTTTGGCAAGGAAGATGGTCACACAAGTCAAAATAGAACTTCTGTGGCTGCCATATTGCATGTTCCAAAACAAAAAAAGGATAGGGTAGCTGGAAGACACTATTTGCCTCAGTGCAGGGCTTCCAAGAGTTGTAGCTAAAATATTTTACAGCTGAAACAATTCCCTGGAGTAACACCACCCTTCTGATTAATTTCTACCCTTATTGTATCAATCATTATATTGGCTTCTTTATATTCACAAAAAATAAATTGACATCTGAATCCAGTATCAGATCTTTTAGCCATCGAGAGCAACAAAATAAACTAGTATATTGTATCCTACAGTGGGTCAGAGCCAACAGAATATAAAAGTAGCTCCCCAAAGAAGAAATATTGCTGTTAACTACCATCGCATGCAGTTTCAGAATTTCAGTCTTCTGGAGAGTAAAAATACCCCACAGAGCTGGTTTAGATTTTCACAGTATCTCCTTGCATATTGTATGATTCTGAATAAATTACTTTAGTCCATTTCTGGGTTACCTTTGAAAAGAGACATCTAATGAGTTGTCATTTTTTTCCAAACAAAAATAAAGTAAACTCACTAATTCTATGGCAGTGAAGAAATACTTGACTACCTAACACAAAAAAATGCTAAAGGTAATAATACACTTTTGCCAACTTCAAACATGCTACAGAAAGCATTCAAATTGTGCAAGGGGCAACCTTTGGAAAATTGTTTATTTTTCATAGGTTTATGGAATAAACCTGTACATCCACTGTAACAACTGAAGTAGAGAAAAATCAGTGCTAAAGTTGTGTGAACTTTCATTATGAACTTCAAACACTTTCAAACTGTTCAGAGTAAGAGATGAAGAAATGAGACAAAAAACAAAACCAGAAAGAACAATATATCTCTTTATTTTCCACAAGGGTATTTGTTCTTTTTGTAAACACAGACAGCACATCCATCCCTCTGCTATGCACTTATCTACATCTGGTAAACATTGTCAAACTTCGTTAGAATTAAAAGTGTCTGAAAAGGCTACTATTATAATGGTTTACACACACACCCCCCCCCCCCCCACACACACACACAATAAAAAACAGCATCCGTCGTATCCCATTGTATGGTAATATCAGTATTTTATATATATATATATATATATATATATATATATATATATATATATATATATTACATTCATGGACAACTGTACTGAATGGCACATTGTCCATCTTTTGAGTTGTTAATTGCAGCATTATACGTCCCAGGGGCTACATTCAAATCATGATGGAGGACATCAAATTCCAGACTACAATATGAATGACCTTAACCTTGTGAGCAAAACTTCCAGGCAACTTTAATAAAGTACCCAACCAAGTCAGTGTTTTCCTTCTCTAGGTAGATTAGGACCACATATTCATAAAGAGAATACTGCAGCATATATCTCAGAAAGATATTTATTAGGTTAGTATGCATAAAAGTGCATATTGTTTCTAAAACTGTTTACATTTAAACTTTGATATTTTAGAGCTATGACTTCCAGTTTCATTTGTAGGTTATTGCAAAATAAAAATACATCACAGAAAGTAGCATTAGTTCAGAAATACAGTATGTATTACTTAAAATTAGTGCATGGAAAAAAGCAAGAAATAAGACAAAAGCAGAGCAGAGATGGAGAAGTAATTTACTGAATATTAACCTCCTTCCTTTTCAGGGAAAACTATTTAATTGATAAACTGATTGGTTGATTGTATAAATAATGTGGTGAATTTATTTTTGTCTGAACCTTTAGAAAGCTGCAAGCCGAGGCACTAGGCCATGTTCATTGTTGACACTGGCAAAATAAAAAATACATTATTTTAAAGTGCCAACAGTGTTTGTTTTATCAGAAGTAATTTACTGATTGGCACCAAGCAGGCAGCTAGTGTCCTCTGCAAATACAACTGAGCTATAAAGCACAAGTAATGAAAACAGTGTACTTGAGAATCCCCTTCAACATAAGCAGGATTACATGTGCAAATGTCTTTGTGAGTTCCACTACTAAACCTCAAGTGACTAAAACTCAATGGACTGCAGTACTAAAAACAAATGCCTGAACCACAAAAGGACAAAAGCTGAAAGTACAAACATTTTGTGCAGAGAGTACGTCCCCTGCACACTACAATCTGGGGTACAAGCTTCCCATATCCACTGAACTTATATATACCAACTCTATACTTATACAAACATGAAGAAGGGAGAAATGTCATAAAACCATACCAGCAGTGACCTGCAATGGAAAACAGTCACTGGTATTTTGATGCATGGTATGTTGGAGAACAGGAACTCAGCACTCAACAATCAGCAGAAAAGCTGTCTTTGTGCGGCGTCCATATTACAACATCAAAGCTTTAGATAATCGAATAACTAAAGCTCAATCTTGTAATATTGAAAGCTAAAATTGTTGAACGGGTGATTCAACCAAGGGAAACACTTCCGTTGGCCAAATAAAAAAAAAAAAAAACTTTACATCTAAAATAAAGTCGGGGCTTCGCTCCCCACACCCCCCGATGTGGGGGCTGTGCCTAACACACCCGCCTACCTAAATATACCAATTCCAAGATTGCTGCAAATTGGAGAAACAAGCATACTCCACATAGCGGCCAAGGGAAATGTTTCACTGGGTTAAGTAAAGCTATGATCTTGTAATATCAAACCTTTGTGTGTGCGCATGTGTGTGTGTGTGTGTGTGTGTGTGTGTGTGTGTGCATGTGCGTGCTTGCGTGTATACGTGTATGTGTGTGTGTGTGTGTGTGTATGTGTGGTTTCCTATTGAAATCTTAAGACCCAGTTTTCTGAATCTCAAGACTTATAAAAAAATACAAGAGAGCAAATAGTGAACTTCAGTCTTCTCCTTTAAACTTGCTTTTTGTAGGGGGCAATCCCCTTGTATCTCCTGATGTGGAGGCAAACCCCACACATGCCTAAAATAATATATACCAACTCCAAAATAACTGTACCATAGAGAAAATTGAATATTCCGAGAAATGGCAATCTCAGACTTAGTAAATTTAAGTGCAAATTTTCAGCCATTGAGACTTTACATCTCTGTACTCAGTAATGTGGGTCCCAAGATTTAAAATTGTTTCTCCCTCTCTCTCTCTATATATATATATATATATATATATATATATATATATATATATATATATATATAGATATATGGGGCACAGAAGCTCACTAGCAAATTTCTGAGGATTGAAGTCATTAAATAGTGACATCCATTTGGGGTTTACAGTTCACCCTCAGAAACAGTATGCAAATGCAAAACTCATTATTCTAGCAACTTTTTAAGTATATAAACACAATAGCTGTCCCCAGGATAGGTCCTTTGTCCACCATTATTTTTAGGCTTTTTATTGATTCTTGATTTGAGGGGTTGAGAATTTGAGAGGTGTGGGGATTGTGGGGATTGCAGTGGGTTGAACACTGTTTTCTGACAACAGTGTGCTGAGAGGATGCATTCCTGTGAATTGTTTTTTTAAGTATTTATCAGTCATCTGATTGCAGTGAAACATCTGAGGTGTACAATCACATTCATTTATTTAGCTGAAATTGTGTTTTTATGTGTATGTGTGTGTGTGTGTGTGTGTGTGTGTGTGTGTGTGTGTGTGTGTGTGTGTGTGTGTGTGTGTGTGTGTGAGTGAGAGAGTGTGTGTGTGTGTGTGTGTGTGCGTGTGTGTGCGTGTGTGTGCGTGTGTGTGTGTGTGTGTGTGTGTGTGTGTGTGTGTGTGTGTGTGTGTGTGTGTGTGTGTGTGTGTGTGCGTGCGGGGCAGGGGTGCCAGATTTGGGAAACAGGTAGGGATCAAAGAAGAGGTCCTTCACAGTAAAAAAAAAAAGGTATTTCATGTGGAACAGTAGGCAGTTTTGCATTAAACAGAAGTAGCTCTACTTTGCAATATTTGATTGGCTCATATGCGGGTATACGGGCCAATGATAAATCACAAAGCGGAGGCTGTTTCACCAGGATTTTAAACAGCAGTGCAGGACTCAGGATTGAGCTACTAATCCCAGGACAGTCCCGCTGAAATAGGGATGTCTGGCAACCCTGGTGCAAGGGATTGCAGTGCATTTGTGTGGGTGAGGGGTTGCAGTATATCCAAAAGTAGCAAGTTGCTTATCATTTTTTTTTTACATTCTATCACAGTCAGACATCAGCATTCTGCAAGATAAGTGGTTGTCTATGGTGGTCTGAACAGGATTTGTGTAATAGTAATTGATTATTGGCATAGTGGAGCAGCAAGTACTTTTGCCCTCTAATAGTGCTTGGATCTCTGGTTGAGGTTTTGACAGTGATTCCTCCTGTGTGGAATCTTCATGTATCCCCTTTCTCTGTAGGCATTATCTAAGTGCTTTGGTTTCTTTTTCCCAGAACCCAAGTGTAAAATGCATGCCTCTGGGCATTTGTGCTTTTACTTTCAGCCCAATCTAACCTCTGAGGTAGGGTGGCAAGCATTATTTCTGGATAGGAATTATATATCCTTGCAAGCATTTGTCTTCCCTGTTTATTGGGGAACTACTATTTTGTATTGTTTGTTTTGAGCAGTAAGCTTCAGACATAAATTATTTTTTACTTGAAAGAAAAAAATAAAGACTTATTTTTTTCCTTACTTATGATTGTTGTTCAAGCCATCACTGGATCAAAAGAATTAAAAAAAAAACTTAAGTTAGGAGGCATCTAGAACTTAATGACTTATTTGGACATAGTGGCCCCTAGATCCCAGCCAGGTCATATTTTTTTCACATTCCATCACAGTCAGGTGTCAGCATTGTGGTTGTTTCTGGTGGTCTAAACAGGATTAGTGTGATAGAAACTGATTATTGGCATAGTAGAGCAGCAATTGCTTTTGTCATCTAATAGCGCTTGGGTATCTGGTTGAGTTTTTGGCTGTGATTCCTTCTGTGTGGAATATTTATGTACCCTTTCTCTGCAGGCATTATCTAAGCATGAAATAAGACTCTAGTATAAATCAAGGTTAGGGAAATCACAACTTAATGAAAGTCTTCTTCATAAAGGCAGAGTGACTATTGTGTTGGATAGAACGTTTTATTTAGATGCTTTTTGATTCTGATACCTATGTTTTGTTGCAGAAGTCCTGGGTAGATAGATTGATCAGACATGTTCACTCTATGTTATATGATTTTCTTATGAGTAGGCTTGTTTCTTATGATATATACAAGCTTCTTTTCATTTTCATAGAACAGCCTAGTAACCCGGTGATCTATGGTTTATCAAAAATACACAAGGATCGGAAGAGACGCCTATGAGACCCATTGTATCTGGCCGTGGATGGCTTACTGAACCCTTGTCCATTTATGTTGAAAAATGCTTATACCTGTTTTTGAAAAGGCATCTACAGTTCTTAGTCAACAAACATTTTTAAAAAAAAAAAACTATATGAATGTGAACAGGATTCTAGTGGGGTTTCTGATTGTATGCTTGTTACTTTAGAGGTTTGTTCATTATTTACCGTTATACCAAATTAAACATGGGGTTGATTATATGAGAATGTTTTTTATGAAGAATAGTATGTACTCTAATAGACAGATTAGTTTGATATGTCTTTTACTTGAATTGATTCTGGAAATTAATGCCTTCATTTTTGAAGATAAATTCTATCCACAGAAATTTTGAGTGGCCTTATGCATAGTGTGTGCTAATAGTTATACCAATATGGTGATAGCACACTGGGAGGTGACTAAGGTTTTGGCAGATAATGAGTTTCACCAATACATAAAATTTTATAAACATTTTGTATATATATATATATTTTTGTTATGGGCAGGTCCTGAACCATTGTTACATGACTGTATTAATTATCTTGAAAGCACTACTATTTTTCTGAAATTCGTGCCTAATTTGTCACTTTATAGTGCTGATTTTTTACATGCCATGATTACAAAGAATGTGGAAAGTCATATTAACACCAGTGCATATAAAAAGTCATGTAAAAGGAATAGTTTGCTACATCAATCTAGTATGCTTCCTGGGTATGTTCATAAAAATGTGGTTAAAGGTCAGTTTATGTGGATATCTAGGTTAAATAAGAAGACCAACTACAACAGGTGTTTTGATGTCTAAGTAATGATTTTTTTAATAGAGGCTACTCTGTGAATGATGTTAATAAGACAATGAATGAGGTATATTCTACTCAAAGTGATAAGGTGAAACCTTATTTTTCTTTATGTAATAGTTTGGATAATACATCTGCCCAGGTACCTGAAATCCAATAATATCAGGATTCCCCTCACATATTCTAGTAATATTCATTTAGTATGTGATGTGATAAAGAAGAATTGGCCTATTTTTGATGGCCGATAATGATTTAAAATGAATAGTAGGTACTCAGCCCAAATTCTATTTTAAAAATTAGAAGTCATTGAAGTGACAACTTGGTTATAAATGAAACACTACTGGTTCAGTAACTGTCAAGTATATAGGTACTTATCCTTGCAGTTCTTGTAATGCATGCAAATATATAAGCTCTACTGAATATTTTATTCATCCTGATACAGGAGTGTGCTATAAACCGAATCTATTTGCAGATTGCAATAGCACAGGCTTAGTTTATTTGGTTTTCTGTACCATCTGTTCATGTTTTTATATAGGTAAAATGAATCATTCCTTAAAGGAATGAATTTTAGAGCACGTCTATGACATTCGCTAAAACAAGACTTCTAATGCATTAGCGAAGCATGTTCACAAAAATCTTGATGAGTGGATGGGAAATAGGAAATACACCCTGGGGATCACTTCTGTGGCTCTGCTTGACAGGGGCACAGGAAATTAACTTTCTTGGGTGGCATAAACCAGGGAACCTTGTTGGCTAGGCTTATTTAGGCCCTTGGGCCGATAGCCTAGTACCTACCTATGAACCTATATTGAAATTCACATTCTTTTAAATTTTTAATGTTGCAGTTTATGATTAGTGACTTTGGGGAATTTATTAATAAAATGGAATATGTGGAAATGAGATAAATTGTTGCAATGCAAGCTGATAAAAGATCAAGGTTAAATGATGTGCATTTAAAACTGGCAGTTAAGGCATGTGTTCTGTTTCACTGATTTATTGGAACTTGTTTAGTAAGTAATGATTTTGATATCTTTATCTATCTATTTATGTATATATGGATTAGTATAACTTCAGTGAAAGACCATTTCACTGACACCCATTTCACTGCGAACAAATCATCTAAAGTTTATTTCACTGAAAGTTAATTTCACCTAAAACTCATTTCACTGACAAGTAGTACTCTAAGGCAAGTTGAAGGTATATGTCCTTTTCCTCACTGAAGTGCGATCCTGGTATTAGTATATATAGTTAGGGGGGTATAGGGGCACAGCCCCCCCCACATTTGGGGGTGTAGGGGGTGTAGCCCCCCCACTTAATTTGGTTTTCTGTTGTCTGGTTTTGTTTTACATTATTTGGTAAAACCCAACTAGGGTTATAGGACTATATATATATATATATATATATATATATATATATATATATATATATATATATATATATATATATATATATATATATATATATATATATATATATATATATATATATATATATATATATATATATATGTATATATACTTATGGTCTGATGAAGGACCAGTAGGTGTGAAAGTGCTTACCGGTATATTAAAGATATTTATTTCTGAAGCCATGTTGGTCAGTCTGTTCATTTTTTGCTGATTCGTTTGTGTTGTATGGACTTACCTTCATCCACCTTACTGCTCCTCATTTGTATATAACAATCACAATGTGTAGATAAACCCTTCCATGGTAGTTAACTGTGGTGGATGCATTTTGTAAGCACATCCATCATTCCCTCTTCTGTCACTCTCCCACTCACACAAGTATACATTCAAACAAACACACAAACACCATAGTTCCCATACTTGTCCCTGCATTGAACAAACATCCCTGATGTCTCCTTTTGCAACTTTAGGCCATCAAGGAAGTTTGCAATGCCACATCATATCCCTTAATCCCTAGTATCTAGTGTTTCCCCCACAATCCCAATCCCTGTACTGATTTAAATGCCATTACAACACACAAGTTTAGCATAGTCTCCCTGGTGTCCAGTGGCTCACCCCAGCCTCAATCCCTGTACTGTTTGAGTGCCTTTATGGTACAAATCTTATGTACTCCTTGGTGGCTAGTGTTTCCTCCATCTTCATAGTGTAGTAATACTTGGTGGCTAGTGATCCCCCATCCTCATACTGTAGTAATCCCTGGTGGCTGGTGTTCCCCTCATTCCTGTATTGCCCTAATACTTGGTGGCTAGTGCCCAGTGTTGTAGACTTATGCTCTTTAATCTAGGGGAATGTGGAGGTATGATAACCACTTCAACCCACACACACACACACACACACACACACACACACACACACACACACACACACACACACACACACACACACACACCCTGTAATGTAATGTCTTAACTGATGGCAGGGAACTGCAAGGACAACTAGATTCAGGCAGAGTGTCTCTTTACAGCAGTTGCTATACAGCTGTAATATTGGCACAACACAAATATTATTTCACAAACAGCATTTTAAGTTGTCCATACTCATGGAAATAGGAAACAATATCCCATTATACAACTAGAAATACAAACTATATTTGGAAAGGTAATTATGATGTTGCTGTTGCTGTATAACTCAGTTTAACACAATATATGTTAACAGGGAACTACTTTGCCAAACTTACAAATATGTGAAAGCAGTTGGAAAAAAGTAATTCTTTTGCGAGTTCACTTTATCAGTGTTGCAAGATAAAGCACCAAGTGAATAAGCATAGAAGTTCACTTCTGTTGAATATAGAAAAAAAGGAAGGCGCAACCACAAAACATATTCATAACAGTGTACAAATTAAAGCTAAAGGTATAGGGTTATAAAGGCCTAAATATACACATATGCTAAGAATACACAGAGAGAAAGAAGAAAAACAATATAATTTAAAGAGAAATGTCATACACCTGTGGTAGAGCAGTCTACAAGAACAGAATCAATGGAATGAAGGAAGTTACATGATAAAATACTGCACCCTCTAATTGCTACAAACTAGGGAAGTGAAGTGTCAGTGTAGTCTGAAAGTGCTGCAGAGCAGGATGTAGAAATGACCAACAGAATGAAGGAGAGGGATCACTTTCTGAAGGGGTGTATTCAAGGAAATGACGTTATAAAACACAGAAAATGCATAACCTGAACACATTTCTAAGCTTTCATTCAAGATAAAGGAGAAAGCACCAGAAATGGAGAATTATTAGTAAATGAGTGTTGAAAACAAGAAACTTAGCAAATGAAAAGACTAAATTACTATTTTTTTTTAAAAGGAAAGAACTTTGTCAGGTCAGCGTTCTTGACCCATTTCTGTCACTGTAAGACAAAAACCTAAATAAGGGAAGCATCCGTTAATGGGAACCATTCAGTGAGAAAAAAAGTAAAACTGAAGATACATCCTTTATAGAGGGAGAATAACCTAAGCAAGGTAAAGTAATAGAAATGCTGACATTCAGTCACTGTGAGTCACTAGATGGGACACATAGAGAGGAAAAGAAAAAGGAGAAGGTAGTATATAGTAAGACACAAGATAACCACAAACAGACCCTTAATGATATTCTTTTTGAGCCAAACTACAGGACTACTTAGCTGAAGAAGGAGGGTTCTGTGCATCAGATTCATAAAGGAAAGGAACTAGGAAACCAGACTAGCATAGATATAGCAAATGATACTGCTAATATTTGTATGAGTTGCCATTCTCAGTAAAAAAGTTAATCACTGAGATCTCAGGACATGTTTTGGCAATCAAAGAGGCAGTGATGTCTAGATCAAGACAGACTGACACTGAAGAAATGCTAGCCTGTCTGACCCACCGGTAAGCTGGATAAACTGATGAGACTTAGAGAAGAGCAAGATGAAAATACATAGAGTCATAGAGGAAACTAAACAATGTGTTCCCAGTTCTTATCCATACTTTGTATTTCAACATGATTTAGTGTACAGAGTAAATAAGATTAGAGTAGATGTAGTACATCAAGTATTAGTGCCCACCACTTTCAGAAACTAGTGACGAGGCTAGCACATAGTCATCTAGCTTGGAATGGACAACATTAAAACATGGATTCAGCAAAGTTTTACTGCCTAGGAATAATGAAAACAGCTGTGAATTTCTGTGCTGGATTCACTGAATGGGAAAAGACAACACCTCATCCAGGCTTTATAAATCTTTTTATTTCCAATGCCTGTCTCTGAAGTGCCATTTAAACATACTGTTACAGACATTATTTGGCCACTGGTAAAATCCAGTAATAGCTGCCATAATTCTATATAATCTATGGTGTGTTCCCCTGGGATTTTGGGCCACCTGCTCTAACACACACACACAAAAAAGCATTAGTCTTATTTTTCTGCCTAAAATCATAAAGCTGTTCATAAATTCCCCTTTGCAGGGATGCTTGGTCTTACCAACATAAAAAGAGAAGCAGAAATCACACAATGCCAGGTATACTACTCCTATACTATTACAGTTAATAGTCTGTTTGAAACAGAAAGTATAATTTAAATTAGGTAACCTAATTACCTCACCTTCATAAATGTAACTACATTGTCTGCAAGCTCCACATTTTGTCGTGCTTTAATAATTCCCTTGCTAACATTTAAACCAGGAGCTGCAGCTTTATCAATTTTTTCCCTTAAGGTTGAGGCATCTCTTATATGTGAAAAAAGGGGCATCCCCCACCTTTTCTCTAATTTCAGGATTACCACCAAAAATGGTCCAATTTGCTTTAACTAAATTCTTAATTATATTATTTTTCTGAGCATATTTTAACACCAAACTATTATGAAAAAAATACCTCTGTGTTGTTACCATTTATAGAACTCCTCAATTTTTGCTGACTAACAGTTTATCCATGTCCCAAAATTGGAAGAAATTTTAAACTCCTCCCCCTATTGATTTCAATGTGTACTTCATCAAGTAAAGCTGTGGGATAATACCAAATACACAGACCACCTACAATGCAAACTGCTCAGAACACTGGTAACCAATCAGAATCCACCCAGACCATCTGACCACATGAACAGAAACCCTAATTAAAACATTGGTCTCTTAAAGGAAATTGTCAGTCAAGTATTAAAACTAAAACAGTACATAAAAATTTAACATTGTTATAGGTTCATAGGTGTGCACTTAGCTAATGGCCCTGGAGCCTTTACAACCCTAGCCCATAAGATTACCCTGGCATCATGCCACCTGACCTTAGTTCCCAGTGCCTCCATTGAGTAGAGCCACAGGAGTGATCCCTGGGGTGAATTTTCTATTTCCCATCCACTCATCAAGATTTCTCTTGAAGAGGTCCAGTGAGGTGCTCCGCTTGACATGTATGGAAAGTCTGTTCCAAAGCATGGGGAGTCTCTGGTTTATGAACCTGTCCCTCTGGCTTGTTCTGTTGATTGTGGTAATGAGGTTGAGGTCTCTGGAGTGTGTAGTGTAGAGGGATTGGGATTTCTTTAGATGTAGCATTTCTAACAGAGCTGGATCAGACATGGCTTTGTAAGTCAAGCAGAGATCGTCTCTAAGTTGGCGATATGAGACAGAGAATAGTTGGAGTTTTTTGAGTCTGTCCATATAGGACACGTGTTTAAGGCCTAGGATCCTCTTTGTGAGGTACTTTTGTGGCCTCTCTAGTTGTTGCAGTTGTCTAGTTCGGTACATGCCAAATGGGGCATTGCACCCGATGATTGGCCTAATGAAGGAAGAGTAGTGGGAGACAATGACCTCTTTCTTCCTGGATCCAAAACTCTTAGTAATGAGATGTGCCACATAGAAGGACTTTATGACCACAGTGGCAATGTGGTGGTCAAAAGAGAGGTTGCCATCAATCTGTGTTCCCAGATCTCTTTTGACACCTTCTGTGTTCAGTGGACTACCATCGATGTGGTAAATCATGGGAATCGGGTTTTTCCCAAAGGGGATGACAACACATTTTTTGATATTGAGCCTAAAGCCATGGTTCTGACACCAGTCGTTGGTCTCCGTAAGGCCTTTCTGTAGGATGTCAACATCACTTGGGGAGTTAATTATGGCTCCCAACTTGCAATCATCTGTGAACTTTGCCAGCCAGAGCCCATTCGTGTTGGCCTAGACTTCAGAGAAGTAGATACCAAACAGGAGAGGACCCAGGACCAAACCCTGTGGGACTCCACTCATGACTGGTCAGCAGTCTGACTTGGAGTCAGCTACTTTCACACTGTGGGTTCTATTTGTGAGCCAATTTGTAACCCACCTAGTGATATAGGGGTTGATGCCTAGCTTAGTGAGTTTTTCTATGATTCCTGAGTGGGGAATGGTATCAAAGGCCTTGGCCAGCTCAAGATTGGCTGTATGAACCACCTTGCCTTCATCCACATCTCTGGTGACTGACTCAAAGAATTCAACCAGGTTGAGCAGGCATGATCTACCCTTCACAAAACCAAACTGTGTGGGATCCAGAGTTTGGAGACTCCCTATATCCTTGTTTATTAGGTCCATGATGATGCGTTCCATAGCTTTGCATATCAGACATGACAGGCTAATGGGGCGATAGTTTCCAGGGTCTGTAGTCGCTCATCCTTTGTGGAGAGGGATGACTGTATCAGTGCACCATTTGGTAGGGACAAAGCCTGAGGTGATTCTGTGATTGAACAGGGCACACAGGTGAGGTGCCAGTTCACTCTGTAGTTCATGTAGAACACAGCCAGGGATATTGTGAGGTCCCATAGAAGCTGTATTCTTGGTCTGTTTCCTTGCAGATCCTGCAGAAAAGGAAATAAACAGAGAAAAATAAAATGGCATATGAGGGAACATCTTTACTTTGTTAGAAACTTTTAAAACCTCATGCAAGGGTATGTTGAAGCATCAATCTTGAGGGAAACACTCTGAAATGCAAAATATATAAAATATATGTACATCCAATTTAAAACAACATAAAAATAAAAAGTAGCATAGAAAATAAGCAAGTAAAATTAATTGTCTTGTCCCATGAAGGTACATACCAAGGTAAAAAGTTTAAAATACTAAAAAGTTTTAGTCTTAAAAAAGCAACTTAATTTACTAACCTTGTCTTTAAGAATACCTATGGTAGATACTGAGTCATTCAATCCAGGGGGATGACATGCACTTTATCTAAGCTGACACATCAGTTCCTTCATTTCTAACTTAACATCATCATCACCACCTCACATCCACCTGGACAAGGCAATATTTGAGGGTAATTTTCGATAAGGTAGATGTGACTGTGATACTGCTCAAGTGATCTATGTAGCTAGCTGCAAAAACTGTAGAGAATTTTATCTAGGGAAAACTATCTGTAAATTGAAGGAACGTATGAGGGAACATCTTTATGATATTAAAAAATGGATCCCCACTAATGCCGTGTAAAAAAATTCAGTATCATGAACTAATTTTAAAAGATTCAGATTTTTCATCATTGATCGAGTATATAGGTTTGTTAGAGGGGGGTGATAATGACATTTTATTATTTTATTATTTTCCTTTGCCATTTTATTTTTCTCTATTTCTTTTTCTAAAGGATCTGCAAGGAAATAGGCAAAAGTGAAGACCATGCTCTGCACCAGCCATTGAACTTTTTTCTGGGCTCCAAGCAGTTCCCAGGTCTGGATCTTTGCAGGGTGATGAAACTCATCCTGTAAAAGATGACCTGAAGGCCTTGCTAGTGCCTGTATTGCCACTTCTCTGGAAGCTTTTCATCTGAGAGTGGTGCAGAGGGGCCTGCCTGGGTCACCCCACATGACATGCAGTAGCTAGTAAGGACTGAGGCGGACTGGTGGCTCATTACCTACATTGACCCCCTGAAGCACTTTCTCATGCAGCTTGTAGAGTTGCGCAGTTGGTTAACCCTGTAGCCAGCCCCATAGAGGTGAAGCCCACCTAAGATGGCTTCCACAGAGTTGATTGCTTTTTATGTGTGATCCCCTTTGGCCCAATTAGGCTGGCCTTCCTCATCCCTCCCTCTCACCTATCATTTTGCACGCTCCATCCTTTTCACTCATTCCACATTCCATGTTTGTACTCCAAACCTCACTATTATCAGATGTCTACCCTTTGTCAGTCTGCAACTCTCGATTGTTCCCACCCTTATGTGTCACTACCTGCATTCTACATTTGTTTGCCTGCTTCTGCTTCCTCCGCTCCCTTTCTTCCTTCCTACCTACGCATTCTTCTAGCTACCTTCCCCCTCTGCCCTTCTTCAAAAATCAAAAAATGTGTACCTGTCACAGAAAACATATACATTTCTGACTTCACCACAGACCACTCTTCTCTTCCTGTTAAACTCCTTTATGTTCCACTGTTTGCTCACTCTGAGAAATATCTGGAGGTATCACTGAGGTTTCATGCATTTTACATACAGTAGCTCTGGTTCTTACAACTTCTTCTTGGGATGATTCTTCCAAGATGTCTTGTTTCTAACCCCTTCTGAGCAACCTGTCATTTATGCCAGCTGTCAAAGTATTGCACAGTAAATATCACCTTTTAATCTACTAATTGTTTCAGGTACACCCAGAAGGCTGGTATGCTGACATTCCAATATACTCTGTTTATTATATGTGTTGGCTTAATATTGTGATTTCTATTGCTTCAGTCATTGAGTTAAGCCATTACATCTGTGTGCATAATTTCATGTAGTTTAGAAGTCACTGTGCAAGTTGTCATAAAGACTCTAAAGAATGTTGTGAAGCCAAGAAACTGAATATATTTAACTGAAAATGTTGATTTTCTCATATTTGTCAAATCAGTGAGATTTTCTTGATGATGAACTAAAAGTTAATTGGATATCTCTACAGTTGTGTATGGGTAAGAAGAAACTTAAAGGGTTTCAAGAATTTACAAAATTTGCAAAGCCTTTCAGAAGTAGCTATAATAGGTTGACAAGAACAACCTTACTTTTCATTTAAAGAGGAGAGCTGTAGACAAGGCTTGATTATCACAGCTGATGATATAATGGTGCCAAAGCAGTTAATGAAAGAAATGTTGGCAAGAATACAGTTTTCTCACTTGGTAATTGTGAAATGTGAGGAAAAAGCATGTGATATATGATATGATATGATATGATATGATATGTGGGTCTGGTATGTCCAGACAAGTAGGACAAGGCTCAGAATTGTGCTGTGTGTAATACCACAACAGTCTCATAGCAGAGAAGTTCCTTATAGCAATCCCCACCATTTATCTTCCCTTAAGGCAATGATTTTACATACCTTTATGTGGCCTAGTGCCTTGTCTATAGTTTGTCTTTACTCTGACTTCATTCCCGTCTCTGCAGGTATTCCTCATTTCTTCTCATTTGTAGAAAAAGAACCTAATAATAACTTAAGAACATCTAACTATTCATTACAGGTTCACAGGCTCATAGATTGCTCTAGGCTAATGACTACTACTTAAGAACATCTAACTATTCATTACAGGTTCACAGGCTCATAGATTGTACTAGGCTAATGACTACTACTTAAGAACATCTAACTATTCATTACAGGTTCACAGGCTCATAGATTGTACTAGGCTAATGACTACTACTTAAGAACATCTAACTATTCATTACAGGTTCACAGGCTCATAGATTGTACTAGGCTAATGACTACTACTTAAGAACATCTAACTATTCATTACAGGTTCACAGGCTCATAAATTGTACTAGGCTAATGACTACTACTTAAGAACATCTAACTATTCATTACAGGTTCACAGGCTCATAGATTGTACTAGGCTAATGACTACTACTTAAGAACATCTAACTATTCATTACAGGTTCACAGGCTCATAGATTGTACTAGGCTAATGACTACTACTTAAGAACATCTAACTATTCATTACAGGTTCACAGGCTCATAAATTGTACTAGGCTAATGACTACTACTTAAAAACATCTATCTATTCATTACAGGTTCATAGGCTCATAGATTGTACTAGGCTAATGACTACTACTTAAGAACATCTAACTATTCATTACAGGTTCACAGGCTCATAAATTGTACTAGGCTAATGACTACTACTTAAAAACATCTATCTATTCATTACAGGTTCATAGGCTCATAGATTGCCCTAGGCTAATGACTACTACTTAAGAACATCTAACTATTTATTACAGGTTCACAGGCTCATAGATTGCCCTAGGCTAATGACTACTACTTAAGAACATCTAACTATTCATTACAGGTTCATAGGCTCATAGATTGTACTCGGCTAATGACTACTACTTAAGAACATCTAACTATTCATTACAGGTTCACAGGCTCATAGATTGCCCTAGGCTAATGACTACTGGTGCCCTTTTAAGCCTAGTCATGCTTCCCAAATCTCTGACAAGTTTTGGTACCCAGTAAAGATCACTCAGCAGAACAAAAAACAATGTAAATATTGGAAGAGCATTGCACCACAAGTATTAGTATTTCATTTGAGTATTCAAAACTTGCTAAACAACCAAAATGGTGAAAAGACAGCTTCAAAACAACAGCTTCAATAACAGGCTTTTACCATACTGAATCCACAATATATGAAATATAGAGCTTTGCTGTTGTAAAAGTCAAGTGGCGTTGTAATTCCACAGCTTTAAAACATGTGGATGTCATAAAAACAGAAAAAACAAACATAAAAGTGAAGAACCCTTCTGATCTAAAAAATGGACAAGCGCTTTCAGCTTTTTCAAGCCTTCTTCAGATCCAAGTAGGTAAGCTGGGTTCAGTGTTTAAAAGTTGGTATCATCCAATGAAACAACCTACAGTGAATGATGAATGTTAACCAATCAAGTTAGCCCATTGGTACACACCTCCATATCTTGAAGTTAAAACTCTTTATTTAGAACTCTTTGTTTAAAACAACATGACAGTTTGACATTTCTAAGACAGACTCAGACATATTTTCAGAAGGAATATTAGTAAAGTCTTTTCAGTAGGTTGTAGTTAAAAGAACAAGCTCTGCATAAAAGCCAAGATTTGAGAGATAAAGGTGAAAAATAAAAATAAAAATAAAAATAAAGATAAAGATGGTCATTTAGGGCGCTTCTTTTTTAACATTCATCATTCACTGTAGGTTGTTTCATTGGATGATACCAACTTTTAAACACTGAACCCAGCTTACCTACTTGGATCCGAAGAAGGCTTGAAAAAGCTGAAAGCGCTTGTCCATTGTTTACATCAGAAGGGTTCTTCACTTTTATGTTTGTTTTTTCTGTTTTTATGACATCCACATGTTTTAAAGTTGTGGAATTACAACGCCACTTGTCTTTTACAACAGCAAAGCTCTATATTTCATATATTGTGGATTCAATATAGTAAAAGCCTGTTATTGAAGCTGTTGTTTTGAAGCTGTCTTTTTGCCACATTGGTTGTTTAGCAAGTTATGAATACTCAGATGAAATACTAATACTTATGGTGCAACGCTCTTCCAATATTTACAAGTTTTGGTACCTTTGACAGTGTAAGCAGGGACATGGGACACGAAACATTTATAAGCAGTGATCTGGGAATTGAACCATTTATATTCTGCTTGTGTCCTTTATCTTCCTTGTATCCATTATTATCCTTGATCATCGTATGTGCTTCCATTATTCCCCTTGTCCAGTTCTCCAGATACCTGAAAAGTTCTTTTCCTCCTTTCCTTCTTTAGCTAGATCTCTTACCATCCTTGTCTTGTTACTCCTGATTTCCCAAGTGTCTTTTAATACACGAAATACCAAAATCCACAGAAACAAACCAAATACACCAAACGAAAGCTGGTGCCTGGACCAAAAACAACTGTTCTCAAAGTATCCAATAAAAAACAAACTTTTAAAATGTTAACACTTTAATGGCATAAAAACAATAAAACATGAGCACTTTCATTTAAAACAATGCTAAACTTCATCAGACATAGTACTGAACACATTTCCTCTTTAAGTACTTCCTACTTGCATTTAATTGGTTATGCTCCTGCGTACTTCAACACCACATGGTCCTGTTTTAAAGTTACAGTGTCATTATTACATATAGTACCATTATTACTGTTTTTCAAGGACATAATACTTTATACAGTATTTGTGTTTAAGAAAATAAGCTAAATTTATTGGGTTCATTTTCTTCCTCTCCAGTGCCTTTAAATTTAGAACTAGTGTAATTGAACAACGGTCATTGATACCTGTCCAACTGTCAGCTTGCAAATGCACTTGCCATTTCAACTCTTTTAACTCCAAGTAAAACACCCCATGTTTTCTTGTCATCAATACAAACTTGATCAATGACCATATACTCTAACTGATGTCCTACTTGGTCACTAATATGTTTAGCCAATGCTTTGTTTGAATTGTTCTTTCTAATAGCATATTCATGCTCATAAATTGTCTGGCAAAACCGCCTTTCCATTTTGCCAATATAGAATACTGAGCATACATCACAGATACCAATATATACCACTGCTTTTGATTTACAATTATAGTTCCCTTTTATTTGATATGTTTTATTTCTTACAGTAAACCTGTCTCCTATCTTTATTTTGTGGCACCAAGTGCATGCTCCACATTTAATCATACCATGCATGCCATTGAAATGTTCTTGCCCTGTATACCTTAATAAGTCCTTGAAGGTCATTCTCTTTCACCTACATAGTTCCTAACACAAGGGTCTTCTAACAAAATGGACCAGTTTTTCTCAAATATCCATTTTAAACTTCTACAATCTTCACTGCAAGTGATAATCAGGGCTTTAGAAAAACCATGGCTATTAGCCTGTAAGTCGTTTTTCAGTTGTGCACTTGCCTTGCTTTATTTAAAAAGTTTAAATTTCCAAATTTCTAATTTTGCAAAATTTTAATTGAGTTTACTGTTCTTGGCTATACACTCAAGTGCATTAGCTTTTCTCTGCTTATTTACTGTATAACTGCATTGTTTAGCCTGATTTAACCCCCCAAAAAATTATATCTTGTTTGATAATTTCCCACCTTTTCTAACTAGAATAATCCCGCTTCCAGGCTTTGCTGGTTTCAAGACTTTAGTTTCAGTGTTCAGAGCTATCCATACCTTGTTGTGGTAGAGGGAGGTCCTACTGCTTACCAGTGAGAGTGGGAGCATTGTACTGTCTATCTAACACTAGAGGAATGGTTTCCAGCTCTGAAATTGCAATTTTATTGGCCGTTTTGGGCTGATTTCTATCCCTTTCAACTTTCTGACATAGATACACGCATTTGCACATGTTTGAGCTTGTTTTACATCAGCAGATCCTGTTTGGGCATCCTGCAAACTACAGCACCAGAAATGAGAAAGAGACTTTTTGTGCTCACTGTAAGTACTTTTTGCTGAATTTTCTAATTTTTGCTGATTTTGGTCATTTTTAGTACCTGCACTTCTCATAGGTTCATAGGTTCATAGGTTCATAGGTAGGTACTAGGCTATCTGCCTGAAGGCATTTATAAGCCTAGCTAAAATGTGTTGGCTTTCGCCACCCCCTTGGATTAGTTCCCTGTGCCTCTGACCAGCAGAACCATTGAAGTGATCCCTGGGGTAAACTTTCTGTTTCCCATCCACTTGTCAAGGTTTCTCTTGAAGAGGGTTAGCGATGAGCTCTGCCTAATGTAGATTGGAATCTTGTTCCAGAGCATGGGAAGACTCTGGGACAGGAATCTATCCCTCCAGCATGTCCTATTTATTGTTGTGGTGAGGTTTAGATCCCTGGAACATGTGGCTCGAGGGGATATGGTTTTCTTTATTGGGTTGGACATGGCCTTGTATGTCAGGTAGAGATCACCTCTGAGTAGGCAGTATGCAACTGAGTACAGCTGGAGTTTCTTCAGTCAAGCTGCATAGGGCATCTGCTTGAGGCCAGTGATCCTCTTGGTGAGGTACTTCTGTGATCTTTCCAGTTGTTGCAGGTGTATTGTAAGGTACATCCCAAATGGGGCATTGTACTCTATGATGGGTCTGATGAGTGATGCATAGAGGGGCCCAATGACCTCTATCGATCTGGTTGCAAACCCTTTTGTGATTAGGTGGTCCATATAGAAGGATTTTCTAACCACTTTGGCAATGTGATTATCAAAGGAGAGGTTACTACCTACTTGGGTCTCCAGATCCCTTATTACATCTTCTGTATTTAGGGGGCTACCATCTATGTGGCAGTTTGTGGGTACTTTGTTTTTTCCAAAGGGGATGACTATGCACTTTTTGGCATTTAGCTTGAGGCCATGGTTTTGACACCAGGACAGTGAGACCCTTTTGGAGGATGTCTGTGTCAGCTGGAGAGTCAGTTATAGCCCCTAGTTTGCAGTCGTCTGTGAACTTGGTCAGCCATAGTCCTCCTGTGCTTGCCTGTACCTCTGAGAAGTATATGTCAGACAGAAGTGGTCCTAGGACTGAGCCCTGGGGAACGCCACTTATAACCGGTTTAGAGTCAGACCTAGCCCCCCGCAACTCTTACCATGTGGGTTATTGTCCGTGAGCCAGTTGGCAACCCGTCTCGTGATGTAGGGGGTTATGTTCAGGCTGATGAGCTTGTCTATAATACCTTAGTGGGGAATGGTGTCAAAGGCCTTTGCAAGGTCTAGGTAGGCTGTGTGGACCAACTTTCCCTCGTCTATAGCCTTGGTAACTGTCTCAAAGAAATCCACCAGGTTTAGGAGGCATGATCTGCCCTTAACAAAGCTGGAATGGGTAGGGTTCAGTGTTTGGAGGTTCCCAATGTCTATGTTAATGAGATCCATGATGATACACTCCATAGCTTTGCAGACCAAGCTAGTCAGGTTTATAGGATGATAGTTCCCGGGGTCTGTTGTGGCTCCACCTTTGTGGAGCAGAATAACCGTTGCTGTGCGCCACTCTGTGGGTATGTAGCCTGTGGAGAGGCTAAGTTTAAACAGTGTGTTTAGGTGAGGGGTTAGTTCATCTTTGAGCTCATGTAGGACGCAGCCTGGGACACCGTCCGGTCCCATTGATGCTGTGTTTTTGGGTTTGGAGAGGGCTGTTTTAACCTGAGTGTCTGTGATTTCAGGGGCACTACATTCTTCTGGTATAGTTATGGGCCCTTTTGGGGGTGAGAGGAGGGTGAAGTTTGTACTGAATCTGTCTGCCAGGATGTTGGCTATATCTGTCGGTTCAGTGTATTTTGTGCCATTCTGCACTAACTCCGAGCAGATCTGAGAATTGACACTTTGACTCTTGACATAGCTAAAGAATGTCTTGTGGTTCTCTTTGGAGTCCATGGCAATTTTTCTTTTGAAGCTAGCCTTGGATGATTTTATGAGGGAATGTAGTTTCTTGCTGATACTGATCAGGAATGTCTTCCCTTCTTGGGATTTTACTCTTTTCTGCACTAGTTTCCTCCTTCTATTGTATAGCTTGTTTATGGCAGGAGTTCACCAGATTGGTTTCCTTTTCTTGGAGGAGTGAGTCTTGGTTTTGTTTGGGATAGCATGATCCATGCATTCTTGTAGGTGTCCGTAGAGTGCATTAGTAAAGGATTTTGCAGCTTGGACATCGTTATCCTTTAGCATGGGGGCTTTAATACTTCCCACCTCGGTCTTAAATAACGTGAAGTTTGCTTTTGAAAAGTTTTTCATGGTGGTTTCTTTGACCAGGGGTGGTGGCGGAATGTGGATATCCAGAGTGATTAGTCAGAGAGGGGATGACCTCCGGTATGGAACACCAGTCCCCCATGTTAGTGATGACCAGGTCCAATATGTTGTCACCTCTGGTGGGGGTGTTGACCAGTTGATCCAGGGCATTTATAAATTCTAAGAAATATTGGGCAAGGGAGTTTGTACTTGAGTAGTTCTCCCAGTTAATGTTTGGGTAATTGAAATCACCCAATATCAGGGTGTTTTGTAGGACCTTTATGTTTCCCGGTGTTTCCAGGAATGCGGAGTGGGGGTCCTGGTACATGGTGGGTGATCTGTAGCAAGCTATAATTTGAATAGCAATTTTGCCCATTGTTAGTTGGATGTGGATGATCTCTGAAGCATCATGCTGTGCCACTAACTTGGAGGTGTGGGTATCCTTGATGAATATGGATACTCCCTTGCCTTTTGTATTTCGGTCCGGGTTTTGTGGCCAAAATGTATGTTATGAGTTGTAGCCTGGTAGTGCTGGGGTGCTCCCTGGAGCCTTAAACCAGGTTTCTGTTACTGCACATATATCAATTTCCTCCATACTGAGGAGAGCCTCGAGTGCATACATTTTGAGGTTTAGACTTCTGGCATTGAGTAGCATTACCCTCATTTTTTTGTTACTTGCGCTATTTACAGTGGTGGGTTTATCTTTTGAGCCTTGCCAAAAAAGGCACTATGGGGGTGGCAAGTGCCTAGACCAGTATTCGAAAGCCTAAGGATGACAAGTGCAAGCCATCTCTAGCGAAGCAGCGTGGCTTGTCGAGCATGAAATCTCAGGCTGACAGACACTGGATCCCCTTTGAATGACACCAGAAGCTTAGCCAATTGTTGAAATTGATATTTTTTTCTCTATACCATGGTATCATTCTTGGTGAGGGTAGAATGCTACTCAGGGTCAGGGTCATACCAACCTGGGCTACGTGATCAGAGAGCTCCTCCATGTCTCTTTTCATGTAGTCCAGGGAGGTATGGCTCAGGTCATTTAAACCAACATGGACAATGACAGAGTCATATTTGTACTTGTTCTGGAGTGACCTGAGTGCTTGTGTTATGTAGCGGATTCTGAAACCCAACAGGCAGCTAACAGTAACCTTCTCCTTGTTCAGCCTAGTGAGTGGGACATCAGTGTGCCTGACTATAGAGTCACTTATTACTAGTGTGTTGGGTATGTTACTTTGCTTTAAGGGCTGTGATTGCATGGCACACTGGTTTTGTAAAGTATGTCTTTCATGGTTTGTGTTGGGGGGTGGAGGTTGCTTGGATGTCTGCTTCGTAGGTCTCTGTTGCTTTTGCAGATTTTTATTTAGAGCCTCTAAGTATGTAATTCAGTATAAGCAGTTGAGAAACCTTGCCAAAAAACAAGTCATTAGAGATAAAAAATCTTACTACATCAAATTACAAGAAAAGCATGCAAGAAATCCCAAACAATTCTGGAACTCTATTAATTCCCTCCTTAGGCCAGGTTCAAAAAACAACCCCTGTCCTGATACCAGCAAATCTGACCTTAAAATTGCCTCCCTATTCAATGCCTTCTTCACCTCTTCCATCACTGAACTAACCAAGACTTTCACCAACAATAACCCTCCTCCCTCCCCCCACTCAATCTTCCATTCCCTTCTCTGTCCCCCCCTCCTTCGAACTCAAACCTGTATCCACCAACCTAATAAAGAAACTTCTCTATAAACTAAAGCCCTGCTCCAATGCCCCTGACAGCATCCCATCCTCCTTCCTAAAAATAGCTTTGGATGCTACTGCTCTTCCTATCAGTATCCTAATTAATAGATCGTTACTTGAATCCTATGTACCTAAACTATGGCACTTTGCTTTCATTCTTCCTCTCCACAAGGGTGGCAATAATTGTAATGTCTCCAATTTCCACCCCATAGCCATCCTCTCCCCATCTCCAAAATCCTTGAAAAATGCATCCACCTGCAGCCCTTGCCATTCCTTACCAAACACCAACTACTCTCTCCTACCCAACATGGCTTCCACCCAGGACACAGTACTAACACCGCCCTTCTCACCTTCTTGCACTCTGTCAATTCTGCACATAACTCCGGTAATATAGTATCGTCTGTTCTACTAGACTTATCCAAAGCTTTTGACACCATCTCTCATACCCACCTTCTGAACCACCTCTCTAATCTCAACCTTTGCCAAAAAACTCTTTCCTGGTTTTCCAGCTACCTTTCAAACAGGTCCCAAGCTGTGAAATGGGGCCAAGCCACCTCTACTTTCCTTCCTACCCCTACTGGAGTACCCCAAGGTTCCATACTCGGCCCATTACTATTCAATATCTTTATAAATGACTTCCACAAAGCCATTCCTAACACCAAAATTGTCCAATACGCTGACGACTCCACTTTGATCTGCTGTGCCTCTAACCTAACAGAGCTCCAAGCCCTAACACAAAGTGCCTTCTCAACCACTGAAAACTGGATGCTCCAAAATCATCTCTCTCTAAATGCAAACAAAACTAAGATCCTCCTTTTCTCCCCATCTAAATCCTCCTGTCTTGATAAAAACTCATTTCAAATTACCAGCCTTAACAACTCCACTATCGAGATTGTTCCCTCCACCAAACTTCTTGGTGTTACAATTGATGACCAACTAAAATTCAATACTCATATCCAGCTAAACATCAAAAACACACACATAAAATTTGGCTTACTGTATAGAAACAATCACTTCCTCTCTCCTCCCACCAGACTAACTCTAGCCTCTACCTACCTCCTTCCTTCCCTTCTATATGGTGCTCCCCTGCTCACTAATTTATCATCCACACTTACTTCCAAATTGGAACAATGTTACAATAAAATTTCCAGATTTGCCACAAATGTCAAATCCTCCTCTCATCACTGCACCTCCCTTCACTCTCTAAACTGGCTTGAACTCCCCAATCAACTTGACTTTCTCCGAATCACCACAGCCCATAAACTAGTGTTCCATCCTACTAACTGCCCTGCTCTTTCCAATATTCTTCAATGTTATACCCCCCTTAGATCACTTAGATCTTCTCACCAAAACCTGATCACCGTACAAAGACCCAAGCGCCCTGCACGTCAGCTTCTCTTATCCTTTACCCTAGCTAAAAAGTGGAATGCCCTTCCCTCCACACTAAGGGCATGTACCAACCTTAATAACTTCAAAACCCAACTTCATTCCTACCTCTATCTAAACAGGAAATGCAACTGCACTTTTCCGCCCTTATCTCTCACGCTATCTTCCCCCTTTTCTCATGGCTAACCTCTTTACCTTCCTAACCTCTTTTATATATACTTAGCATAGGTATCTACATAGTAACATTTTTTATGCTATAAGCCTGTTTTCCTCCTCCTAAACAAAATAGAAATTGTTAGTGTTTATTCTTTTGTAGCAACCTGCTATCTGTAATGCAAACTATCTTGAATTTTATGTAATTAAACTTTTGTTTCCTGTTGGAGCTTTTCTCCCCGGGCCTCCACTGAAAACGGGCCCTTAAGCGCAGTGGACCTCCCCAGTAATTAAACTGAAATAAATAAATAAATAAAATAAATAATGTTTTCGTGTATTTATGTGTGTTTTTTACCTGTGCTGGTTTCATAGGTCTATGTGAGACTGGTGGTGTGATGCAAGTAATTCCCTTCTCCTCTTGACTGTTTGGTCCAGTCTTGAGTTGAGAGAGCTTAACCTCCAGTTTGGCTGTATAATTGCATCTCTCACATGTATTAGTGTTTGGTGGAAGGAGGAGAGGGTTGTCTGTACATGAGGCAATTGTAACATTGCCTCAAAATGCCCAGATTCACTAGTTGGACTGGAGAGTATACCTGAAACTGCTTAAAAGGTAGATTAAAAGGTAGGTAAAAAAGTAGATTAGCTACTTATTTCACTGTATTGTTGCCTGTAAGTCATTTTCCAGTTGTGCACTTGCCTTGCTTTATTTTAAGTTTAAATTTTCAAATTTCTAATTTTGCAAGGTTTTAATTGAGTTTACTGTTCTGGGCTATACACTCAAGTGCATTAGCCTTCTGTGCTTATTTACTGTATAACTGCATTGTTTAGCCTGATTTAACCAAAAAAAAAACTATATTGTTTGCTAATTTCCCACCTTTTCTAACTAGAATAGTCCAGTTCCAAGGCTTTGCTGGTTTCAGGACTTTAGTTTCAATGTTCAGAGCTATCCAGACCTTGCTGTGGTAGAGGGAGGTCCTACTGCTTACCAGTGAGAGTGGGAGCATTGTACTGCCTAACACTAGAGGAATGGTTTCCAGCTCTGAAATTGCAATTTTATTGTTCGTTTTGGGTTGATTTCTAACATTTTCAATTTTCTGGCATAAATGCATGCATTTGTACATGTTTGAGCTTGTTTTACATCAGCAGATCCTGTTTGGGCATCCTGCAGACTACTACAGCACCAGAAATGAGAAAGAGAGACTTTTTGTGTTCACTGCAAGTGCTTGTTGCGGAATTTTCTAATTATTGCTGATTTTGGTAGTTTTTAGTACCTGCACTTCTCAGAAAGCTTAAAAAGTAGACTAGCTACTTATTTCACTGTATTTCTGCCTGTAAGTCATTTTCCAGTTATGGACTTGCCTTGCTTTATTTAAAAAGTTTAAATTTTCAAATTTCTAATTTTATAAAGACTGCAGAGTTCACCTGAAACTGCTTAAAAGGTAGATTAAAAGGTAGGTAAAAAAGTAGATTAGCTACTTATTTCACTGTATTGTTGCCTGTAAGTCGTTTTCCAGTTGTGCACTTGCCTTGCTTTATTTTAAGTTTAAATTTTCAAATTTCTAATTTTGCAAGGTTTTAATTGAGTTTACTGTTCTGGACTATACACTCAGGTGCATTAGCCTTTCTGTGCTTATTTACTATATATAACTGCATTGTTTAGCCTGATTTAACAAAAAAGAAATCTATCTTGTTTGCTAATTTCCCACCTTTTCTAACTAGAATAGTTCAGTTTCCAGGCTTTGCTGGTTTCAGGACTTTAGTTTCAATGTTCAGAGCTATCCATACCTTGCTGTGGTAGAGGGAGGTCCTACTGCTTTCCAGTGAGAGTGGGAGCATTGTACTGTCTAACACTAGAGGAGTGGTTTCCAGCTCTGAATTTGCAATTTTATTGGCCATTTTGGGCTGATTTCTATCTCTTTCAACTTTCTGGAATAAATACGCATGTTTGTGCGCATTTGCGCACCGAGCAGCAACGTGAGGCTAAGGTTAAACTATTCCCGGTGCCAGAAAGTCTGCTGTTCGAATTTTCTCTTAGAACTAGCTAGTTTATCAGCAGTAGCACAAAAATCTGTATACCTGTGACTAGCACTTGCTCTAAATCCCGTTTATAAGCACTAGGAAGCCTTGATTTGTTACAAGCACTCACCTCTCATTGGTAATAAGGAAGAAATAGTCGTAGGCACTAGACAGCCTACAATTGGAAGTATCTTGCCAAAAAGTAAGGGAAAACAGCTCTTGTACTACACAAAAACAGCACCTAACCAGGCATGTCCAAAGGTCAGCTTCCAGCGATTTCTCCTGTCCACCTGGTGAATCTGGGCATACTGAGGCAATACAGCAATTGCCTCATGTACGCAGACAACCCTCTCCTCCTACCACCAAACACTACAACCCGCAAGAGATGCACTTAGATAGCCAAACTGGAAGCAAAGCTCTCTCCAACTAAGATTCTGCTAGACAGTCAAGAGGAGAAGGTTAACACCCACACAACACCTCAAACAACACATAGTCCTTCAAAACCCACACCATCAAAACCCACACATAGCAACACAAAACCCACATATGTGGAGGCTCTTAACATTAACCTGCCCAAGCAACAAGGACCTCCGAAGCTGAAACGCAAACACCACCCCCAAACAAAACCAAAGCATCACATAGCTCACAACACCAGTGTGCCACCCAACAGCAGCCCCTAAGGCAAGACAACGTATCCAACACTTTAGTCATAGGTGACTGTATGAGCAGGTACACTGATGTCCCACTCACCAGGCTGAACAAGGAGAAAATTACAGTTGGTTGCCAGGATCCGCTGCATAACGCATGCACTCAAGTCACTCCACAACAGGTACTAATATGACTATGTCATTGTCCATGTTGGAGTGAATGACTTGAGATGTACCTCCCTGGACTACATGAAAAGAGACCTGGAAGAGCTCTTGGATCATGTAGCCCAGGCAGGTATGACCCTAGCCCTGAGTAGCACCCTGCCATCACCTAGAATGATACCACAGTATAAGGACAAAATGACTGACTTCAGTAATTGGCTAAGCTCCTGGTGTCATTCAAAGGGATCCAGTATCTGTCTTCCTGGGACAACATGATCGACAAACCACGATGCTTTGCAAGAGATGGTTTGCATCTGTCACCCCTGGGATTCAGGTTACTGGCTAAGGCTCTTGCTACCCCTATAGTGCCTTTTTAGGCAAGGTTCAAAGGACAAAACTACCACCATAATGGGTACAAGCAAGAAAAATCTAAAGGTAATGCTACTCAATGCTAGAAGTCTAAATCTCAAGGTGCACTCTCTCGAGGCTCTCCTAAAAATGGAGAACATCGATATCTGTGCAGTAGCTGAGACTTGGTTCAAAGCTCCAGACAGCACCCCTGCAATACCAGGCTACAAGTCATACCAAACTTTTCACCCACCAAACCAGGACCGAAACACTGCAGGTGGAGGAGTGTCCATATTCACCAAGGATATTCATACTTCCAGGATGGTTGCCCATCACAGTGTATCTGAAATTCTCCAGGTGCAACTAACACTAGGTAAGACTGCAATACAAATTGTAGCTTGCTACAGATCCCCCACCATGCCCTAAGATTCTCACTACACCTTTCTAAACATACTGGAAAATATTAAGATACAACCAAACACCCTAATACTGGGTTATTTCAACTACCCTGCCATTAACTGGAAAAACTCCTGTACCAGCACCTTTGCTCAACGGTTCTTGGAATTCATAAATTCCAATGTCCTAGAGCAACTAATTCATAGTCCCACCAGGGGCACCAATATTTTAGACCTGGTCATTACCAACATGGGAGATCGATGCTCCACACCAGTGGCCACCCCCTCGTTGGTCAGATCAGACTATAAGCTAATCACCCTTGACATCCACATCCCACCCCCACCCCCTTTAAGGAAAACTCCGTAAAAAACTTCTCCAAAGCCACCTTCATGCTTCTCAAGTCAGAAGTAACAAACTTCATGACACCCATGCAGATGGGAACTGGAAGTTCAACTGCTGAATCCTACACTAAGGTGGTGTGTGAGCACATTCACTTGTGCATGAACCGAGCCATCCCAAATAGAACCAAGATACTGTCCTCTAATGGTGCCCCTGCCATAAATAAGCTGTACAACAGACGGCAGAAACTGTTGAAGAAAAGAGGAAGAACCCAGGATTCAAAAAACTCCCTCACCAGCCTCAGTAGAAAGCTGAGATCCCTCATAAAATCTTCCAAAGCTACTTACAAAAACAAAATTGCCAAAGATTCCAAAGACAACCACAAGGCATTCTATAGCTATATCAAGAATCTAAATGGCACTAATCAGATTTACTCTTAGCTACACCAGAATGGCATTAGATATACTGATCCCAAGGATATTGCCAATATTTTGTCAGATAGATTCAGTCCCAACTTCACTCCCCTCTCACTCCCTAAAGGGCCCATCTCAACACCAAAAGAATGCCAAATTCTGGTAATCACGGCCACTCAGGTAAAAACTGCACTCTCCAAAGCCAATAATACATCATCCATGAGACCAGATGACATCCTGGGCTGTGTACTGCATGAACTACAAAATGAACTGGCACCTCACCTATGTGTCATGTTTAATCTTAGCCTCACCTCAGGCTTTGTGCCCACAGAGTGGCGCACAGCGGCAGTAATCCCACTCCACAAGGGGGAATCCACTTTGGATCCCGGGAACTACTGTCCCATCAGTCTAACGAGCCTGATCTGCAAGGCCATGGAACGTATTATCATGGAACTTATAAACAAAGATATTGACAACCTTCAAACACTGGACTCCACCCAGTTTGGGTTCGTGAAGTGCCGATCATGCCTCCTGAACCTGATCGACTTCTTCAAATCAGTCTCCAGAGCCTTGGATGAGAGTAAGGTGGTTCACACAGCCTACTTGGACCTTGTCAAGGCTTTCAGCACTATCCCCCACTCTGGAATCATAGGTAAACTTAACAAGCTGGGCATTAATCCCTACGTCATTCAATGGGTTGCAAACTGGCTGAATGACAGAACACACACTGTAAAAGTAGCCAACTTCAAATCCAGCTCCAGACAAGTGACAAGTGATGTACCGCAGGGTTCTTTCCTGGAACTACTCTTGTTTGGCATCTAATTCTCTGAAGTAGAGGCCAACACTAAGGGACTCTGGCTTACAAAGTTCACAGATGACTGCAAGCTGGGAGCCATTACTAAATCCCCAAATGATGTGGCTATACTACAAAAGGGCCTTACTGAAACAGATATCTGGTGCCAGAATCATGGGCTCAAGCTAAATGCCAAAAAATGTATAGCTGTCCCCTTTGAGAAAAAACATGTGCCTGTGAACTACCACATAGGTGGCAGTACACTAAATACTGAAATTGTGATAAGAGACCTAGTGACACAGGTGGAGAGTGGTCTCACCTTTGATAACCACATAGCCACAACAGTTAGAAAATCCTTCTGTGTGGCACACCTCATCACTAAGGGCTTTTCATCCAGAAAAAAGGAGGTCATTGTCCATCTGTACTCATCCCTCATTAGACCCATTATAGAATACAATGCCCCATTTGGTATGTACCTCACAAGACATCTGCAGCAGCTAGAAAGGCCTCAGAAATACCTCACAAAATGAATCACAGGCCTAAAGCAGATGCCTTATGCTGACTGTCTAAAGAAACTTCAGCTATACCCTGTCGCATATTGCCTACTCAGAGGCTATCTTTGCTTAACATACAAGGCCATGTCAAACCCAGAGTTGTTGGATATGCTACACTTAAAGAAATCCAAATCCCTCTGAGCCACACACTCCAGGGATCTTAACCTTGTCATCATGATGAATAGAACATGCTGGAGGGATAGGTTCCTGACCCAGAGACTCCCCATACTCGGGAATAGGCTGCCCATACATGTCAGGCAGAGTGCCTCAATGGCTCTCTTCAAGAGGAACCTTGACGATTGGATGGGAGATAGGAAATTCACACCGGGGATCACATCAGTAGCCCTGCAAGACAGGGGTCCTGTGGGAAGCAATAGCCAGGGGATTGTTATGGCTAGGCTTGTATAGGCCCTAGGGCCGATAGGCTAGCACCTACCTATGAACCTATGAACCTAGGTGCAACTTCTGTGCTGGTTGACCCTCAAAAGCAGGGAAATCATTCCCTAAGGACATATTCATATTCGTGTTGGTATCTTGGCTACTAATTCTACCCATCCTGTTCCTAGTGTTAAGGATGGGTCTAAAGTAGCCTCTCTTTTCCTCCTTACCTCCTGCACTGGCTCAGCAATCAAATTGCTTGGATATGCTCTCTTCAAAAACATTGAGCATAAGGTGCCACTTTCCTCTATAAAATCTTCTAGCCTGGTCACCATACAAGCAGCTCCCACCAAGTGTCCTTTAATGACAGATCTCTTTTGATGTTCCAGGTGTGAGCTGCTTTAATGTAGGAAACAGTTGGAATATGTTTTCTTTCTATGTATTGTGGCTGTATATCTCTCATTAACCTCCTCTTTGACTAAATGGACATCTAAATAATCCATATAATTTGGGTTGATATTCCAAGTGCAAAAAACTAGTCGTGCTGTTAATATATCTTAAAAATTCTTTAAGGGACTCTCCCGAACCTTTCCATATCAAACTGATGTCATCCTGGAACCTATAATATGTTCTAATGTGATTATTAAACTTGGTGTTAAAAATACAATGGGCAGGATTCACGAAGGCTTGCACGGAGTGTAAGACACGTGCAACACTCCATGCAAACATCGCGATCCAGGAACAGCCCTAAGCTCCGTGTAAGAGACCAGCTAAAACATCTCTTACACGGACTGGGCGTGGACATGCTAAATACCTCACTTGCATCCGAAAGGTATGCAAATGATGTATATTAGCGATCCACGAAGCAGAAACCAGTCCGTGTAAGAGACGTTTTTAGCTGCAGAAATGTACTCAGTTGACAACTGAGTACGTTTCTGCAAATTCCACAACGGAGCCATGTCAGCTCCAAAAAAAGGTTGCATATGACTCAGGCAGCATGCCAATGGCCAAATATGTGGCCATTGGCAATATAACCCGATGCCAAAATAATAAAATTATAATTTTTTTTTTCGGCGATCACCGATGTTTAAACCCAGCGCAGCCCCGCGCAAACGGGCTGCACTGTATAAAAACATAAAAAAGAAGGTTATAAACCCGCAAATGTGGGTTTCATGCAATACATGGAATGACAATGCAGGGACCAGCAGACCAAAAACAACATGGCCACCGTGTAGTGGTTGCTAAGGGGGGAAGCTGAGTCTAAGACATGTAACTAAGCATTAGTAGGCAATCTCATGTAAATGAGGGTATGGATACTGAATCTCACAGTCACATAGCAAATGAGCACAGTCTGAGTAGTGTAAGAGATACATAAGGGGGAGGAATAGAGTAGGAGATAGGTGACATCATAGGGGGAATGGTAGAAAGAAATGCAGTTCATTGGAGGCCAGTGTAACTTGACAGATGACAGGCACAGATCATGGAAAGAGGTGTGCCACTAGATAAGTCAGGGAAAGTCAAGAAATGGAAGGTGTACACTGTTACTTACACCAAAGTTTCCTGCTGAGCGTGCATGTGCACGTGTGCACGCCATGAAGCGCGAGTAGGACAGTGTGCGCGCGTGTAAGGCAGTCTGAGCATGTGGGAGCGTGTTGGGAGATGTTTAACACTGTTTGCGCGGGTGTGCGCGTGTGTAGGGCAGGCTGAGTATGTTGCAGGCTGTTGGCAGACGTGTAACAGTGTTTGCGCGGGTGTACGCGTGTTTTAACTGGAATAAGTAGATTCTGAAACATGTAAGCACGTGTGCACGCGTGTAAGCCACTGTGAGCGTGTTTCTGATAGTATGCACGTTGCTCCCCCCAGAGGAAACAGAGAGGAAAAAGGAAGCAACAGAATTAATAGGAAGCTAGCAGGGATAACTGCTGAAGCTAGCAGATGAAAACAATTTGAAGCAGGCAATTACACAGGCAGAATAGTAGCCCAGCCCAGCACTTAAAACTCTGCAAACAGTAGTGCAGGATGTTTCCCTTAAGAGACACTGCAAGACAGGAGTAAGCTAATAGAAGTGAAAACTGAAAAAGCTGAACTCAGAGCAGAAATGTTAGGGACTGCCATAGCTGTCATAATGAGACATAGGCAACTTGCTGAGGGTGGTGACAATGCAGATGGTGCCAGACAACCCACAGTGAGGAGACGGAGAAGAGTGTACAGGCCCAGGGTCACCTACTATGGGTTACATGAGCTGGAGATAGTAGAGCGCTATGGAGTGGACAGAGAGCTCCTGCAGCAAATTGTTGAGCTGTGCAGGCCACGCCTCACACACAGAACCAACAGAGGGGAACCCATCCCAGTGGAAACCAAGGTATGTGTTGGCCTAAGAATACTAGCAACAGGTACCTTCCAGAGACCAACTGGGGATATGATGGGGATATCACAGGCATCAGCCTCCAGGGTACTGCACCAGTTCCTGGATGCCATGTCAGCACATGTCGGTGATCATGTATATTTCCCCAATGCCTGTGAGGTATTGGCCAGCAATATGCGTCTCTTCCAGCAAATAGTGGAATACCCTGAGATACTGGGTGCAATAGACTGCACACACATACGCATCAAAGCACCAGCCGGTAAGCGGGGTAGGGTCTACATTAACCGCAAGGGCTTCCCCTCCATCAACTGCCAGGTCATGTGTGATGCCCAGGGCATAACAATGAATGTGTGTGCTGGCTGCCCTGGGAGTTACCACGATTCCCACATCTGGCATTTGACGCAGCTGTACCAGACATTTGCCAATGGGAATATCCCACACGGACACCTAGTGGGGGATGCAGGTTATGCACTGGAGCCATGGCTGATGACACCCATCAGAAACACACACACACCTGAACAGGAACGCCATAATGAGGCACACGCACAAACACGTAATGTAATAAAGCGTGTGTTTGGGCTGCTCAAGTCATGGTTCTGGTGTCTGGACACATCTGGTGGAGCCTTGCAGTACACACCAACTACATGTACCCAAATTGCCATGGTATGTGCTATGCTACATAATATGATCTTGCGAAAACAGCTGCAGCAGGACCAGCATAGGGCCGGGCCAAACAGCCCCCCACCATTGCCAAGGCCATCACAGGCAGAGCGTGACTCGGAGGAGGAACAACCTGAGCCTGCCCCAGTAGGCAGAAGGAGGCGTGCCCAGTATGCCCTGGCCTTGGCAAAGGCAACGATAGCACATGCACTGGCTCAGTAGGAACCCTGGGAATGATACCCCCTCTGACTCGCTCAAATAATAACATGGATGCCTAAAATGACAAGACCTGCTCACAAACATGTACAGGAAGTGTAATATGCGCATCCGACAGAGGCAGCCCTGCAGCACCACCTGAGGCATGAATGCTATGTGTTAAGTAATGTAACACCATGTACTATATGCACACCTGAGCACCCTGACTAACATCCACCCTCACCAAGCATGAAGCCACAAAATGACGATGGGATGATCAAGTGCAATAACTGGCTGAAGTAATGCAGTTAGTCAAAGGGGAGCCAATGTGTTTCAGGCTGGGAAGACATGCGGAGCTTGACATGATGCACCACCTGCTAGGGGTGGCATGCACCTATCATACCATGCCCCATGGATACTGGCAAAGGCTGTCAGTACCCACAGCATGCCCTGAATAGGTAAGTCTCAAAACACAAACCCACCTTCATAGGTTCTACAAGGGATAGGAACCTAGATATAATGCTACTCAATGACAGATGTATAAACAGCAAGATGTGTGCAGTGTAAACACACACACTATGCAGAATGTAGATACCAGTCCAGCCACAACAAGTAGAATTTGTGAATCCAGAGGCAATGTGACACCAGTACTAAGTACACAGACAACCACAACACCCCCCAATAAATACAAATATATGTGATAGTTGCATCCATGTATCCAAACCAGAGGTTGAGCTCCACCAACTCAGTACTGTCAAAACTAGTCAGGAGGAGAAGGTAACCACATACACCACAAACCCAGTCCCACATAGACCTACCACAACTGTAAACCAAACACATAAACACAGACAAAGATTCCCGGAGGCCTTAATTTAAAACACACCACACCAACAGAAGCCTCCAAAGTAGATCACAAGCAACCACAACCTTCAAACATAGCACATGCAATGAATAGTACGCAAAGCTGGTGTGCCAAACAGTCACAGGCCAGAAGGAGAAACAACATGCCTGATACAGTCGTAATAGGTGTCTGTATAGGCAGACACACTGCTGTCCCACTCACCAGACTGAACAAGGGAAAGGGTAGAGTAAGCTGCTTGTAGGCTGCCACAAAATGCCACATAACACAAGTACGCAGGTCACCCCAATGCAAGTAGAAATATGATGCACTCAATGTCCATGCTGGTGTGAATTACCTGAGATGTACCTCCCTGGTCAACATCAAAAGAGACATGGATGGTCCCTCTGAGTATGTACCCCAGGGCGGGATGACATTGGCTGTGTGCAGCATCCAACCCTCACCAAGAATGATGCCACAGTACAAAAATAGAATGCTCATGTTTAACAGCTGGCACAGTTACAGCTGTCAGTCCAAGAGGGTCTAATGTGTGTCTGCATGAGATGTCAAGCATGACAAGCCATGCTGCTGTTCCAGGGATGGCTTTCAGCTGTTACCCGTATGCGTCTGGATACTGGATAAGGCCTTTGCCGCCTCCATAGAGCCGTATGTAGGCAAGGCCAAAAAGACTACCCACCACCCTAGAAAACATAAGTGGTAGGAAACATAAGGGTAATGCTGACCAATGCCAGATGTGTAAACTGCAATATGCATGCCCCTGAGGCACTTCCCATTATGGAGAACATTGATGTCTGTGCAGTGACAGAAGCCTGCTGCAAGCCTAGTGATAGCACACCAGCACTACTAGGTTATACCACATATCATGTGTTATGGCCCCAACACCTGCACCAAAACATCAAAGGAGGGGGAGTATCCATATGCAGCACAGACACCCATATTGCCAGGTAACTGACAATGCACAAAGCAGCGGACACCACCCATGTGCACATAACTGTAGTCAAAACTGCTGTACAGTCTGTAGCATGCGACAGACCACACTCTCACACACAAGAACTCCACCCAGACATCCGAAGACACTGGACAGTATGAATGTCCCACCAAATACCAGACAAGGTACACACAAATTACCACATAGGTGTCAAACCATTATGTATGCAAGGAGTAATCAGGGACCTAGGGACACAGGTCGACATTAATCTGTCATGTGACACCCACAATGCCAATGTGGCTATGAAGACTGTCGATACTGGACACCGTATCATGAAAGGATTCACATCAACATCAACAGAGGTCACTGTGCCGCTGTACTGTTCCCTTATCAGACCCATAATCTAGTACAATGACTCATATGGGATGTACCGTATTGACACCTGCAGCGGTTCGGAAGACCTCATAGTTACCCCACCAACAGGATAAAGGGTGTGAAATATATGTC
Source organism: Protopterus annectens (assembly GCF_019279795.1). Lineage (NCBI taxonomy): Eukaryota > Metazoa > Chordata > Ceratodontiformes > Protopteridae > Protopterus > Protopterus annectens. Next base: position 1,011,732,050 of record NC_056747.1, on the reverse strand, counting down.
ATATGCTGCCTGGCTGTAGACACCCCAGCTGACTGCAGTCACACACTGCCTACACAGAGGCATTGTATGTCTGTTGTACAAGGCCATGTCCAACACAGGAGTAATGGACATGCTACACCACAGGAAATCAAAGCCATTGGAGCTGTGAGAGTCACAGATGTCAGCCTCAACACATAATGAAATAAGATGTGCTGGAGGGAGAGATACATAACCCATAGGCTCCCCACACCCAGAAACAGGATCCCAATCCATGGTAGGCAGAGCCCCTCACTGACACCCCTCAACAGGAATATTGCCAAGTGGATGGATGACCATACATGTATACTGGGGGTCCTCACTGTGTCACGACCAGACAGAGGCACAGTGAAGAACCTCATAAATGGCCATAATTGAACATAGCAAGGGGTGGCGAAAGACACACACACTCTGGCTAGGCTTACTAATGCCCTAGGGTGTCTAGCCTAGTATGAACCCATGAACCTATGAAGATACAAAATGTACAGGACACTAAGGATAATCACAAGGCTTACCCAACTGATGGTAGGAACCATGTTGGGCATCCACAGATATGCTCCAAATCACACAGATATTACAAACAACATACCAAACACACACACATATTGCTAACATACAACCTGTCAGGTGTAGTGCAAACACCCCCCCCCGAGTGCAAAATACCTATCCCAGCAGACTGATGGTCCCCTAACATTGCAGATGCTGAGGTAACAGCCATCATCTGCAAAGCAGAACACACAGCAGCAAAGGTATGTGATGGTGTCCTGTGCTGAGGCCAACATGGACTCCAAGAATAATGGAATGCCAAATCACACTACTGCCCAATGTCAGCCTTACCACAGGATATGTACCCAAAGAGCAGTGTACAACAACAGTGGTCCATCACAACAAAGGTGTTGCCTGAATGGATACTCCAAACTACCACCCCAGGATCCTGACAAGCTTGTTCTGCACAGCTATGGAAAGGATCAGTATGTACCGCAGACAGAAGGCTATTGTGGACCTACTGATACTGGACCCTACACAGTGTGGCTGTTGTAACTGCAGAACCTGCCCCTAAACATGTCTGACCCATTTGAAGCAGTCATTAAGGTCATTGATGAGGGCAATGTGGTCCACATGGCGTAGCTGGACCGTGCACATGCTTCTAGACAATACCGTACGAGTTCAGTATGGATATGTTCACCAGCTTAAATATACACCCCTATGTCAGTAGAGGGGTTGCAAACTAGACCAAGGACAGAACTGACATGGTCAGACATGCCGCATCCATGTCAGACTACAAAGCGGATATGAGTGGCATCCCACAAGGCCTGGTCTTGGCCCCCCCCACCCCCGTTCTGTATATATGTCCCATAGGTATAGGCCAACATGGAAGGACTGTGACTGAGCATGTATGCAGAGGAGTACAAACAGCCCACCATATCCAACCCCCAGCTGACACAAGCAACCAACAAAAGGGCCACCTACAAACAGACAACTGTAGCCATAGCCATACCAGCAAGCTAATTGCAGAACTGTGTATAGACAACCACCGTGGATATACAGTAAGTGCCCACAAATTACCACACAGGTGTTAACCCATGAGGTACCTAACATGTAATGTGAGACCTGGGTACAAAAGGTGATAAATATCCTGCACTGGACAAACATGTGGCTGTAGTGTTCGCAGAAACATGTACCATATACCCACCCAAACATGAAGGTTGGGAGATGTAGATAAGGGGAACTCACTGTGGCTCTGCAGCCATCCTCCATCAGCGTCACAACTGACTACAATAGCCCCTGTGGGATATACCACAGCAGACACCTCCATCAACTGTAAAGTCCACAACAGTACCCCACCAGGGGTAGCAAAGAGTATGAACAGATGCCATGTGTTGCCTGAGTAAACAAACTGCAGCCCCACACACTGCCATCCTTCCCAGCTACAGGAAAGCTGTGCCTGATGTATGAAGCCATGTCCAACCTGGAATGAATGAACATGTTGCACCTTGTACAATTTGAATGGCAGTGAGCTATGCACATGAGAGTCCTGAACCCCAGCACTGGCATACATAGGACAAGCTGTACAGAATGATCCATAACACAGAAGGCACCCCCACACTTCAGTAAACTCCTGGTACAGGTCAGCCAGAGAGCCACATATCGACACCCCTCAAGAGGCATCCTGATGAGTGTATGGGAGATGGTAGGCTAACCCTGCGTATCACTGTTATGTCAGAGGTAGACGGAAGCACAGTATACTAACCATGACATATGGCATGGCAAACTCCAGTTACAATGTGTGTCGAAGGACAAACACAACCCTGTGACTAGCATCAGAAATGGCCTAGGGAACATCACTAGTGTTTGCCAATGTCCACCCATGTTGTGGAATACACTAACAATGTTGGACGAGCCTGGTGTAGGTAGTCCATATCTGAACATATTGCAACATGGTCATATGTGCACAACTGGCCCCTACACAGTCTGTTGTGCTCACTATGAAGATGTCAAGCAGTCATAGGACTAAAGCCCAGGATACTGTCCACCACAGTGAAAGTACCAAACCAGTACACTATACGGTACTACAGTGTCAGGACATTATGAAAGTATGTTGAGAACTGTCTGCAAAGTATCCCATGCAATCCCTGCAGGCACAGTATAATCCCTGTTGTGGCAGACATGAAGCAGTTGGCCAGTTAGTACACAACATGACACCCAACACACAACCATAAATGTGCAATATTGTCGAAGTTCACACACACCCAAATATGTGGTGGACTTCAGAGTGCAACATATGGAAAGCTCACACTGGGCATGCTCGCACACTTTGATAAATGAGGCATATGTCAGACAACATGCCATGGAAAGGCTGAACTGGGCATGCTCACACACTTAGGCCATATCTCCGTTTAGCAGTTGGCCACACATATCTGGTATTTGTACTTGTCAGTCCAGAAACCAACCACAACACAGCAATCAGCCCAGTGCACACAGTAAATGACCACAGAGACATAAGTGATATAGTGGATCACCGTCATATGCAAACATCTTCCACAGATACACAAGTTGGTCATAGGAACAGGGAATGCTATGGCAATAAAGACCTGCAAACAGTAGAACAGCACAACAAATATTGTGCATCCGACAATTGAACATATGGGTGTAGAGGTCAATACTAGGCTTCTTGCCCTAGGGAATGACAGCTCAGCCAGAGTGTGCTTGGCATCTGCATCCCCAGTATAGTAGGCTACTGTGCCACTGTAAAGTAGGTCACAGAAGGCAACATGTGAGGTCAATGAGCTGTGCCTCTGTCAAGCAGGGGCACCGTGGAGGTCTCAGGGATTGAATGTGCTAAGCCACAGCCATGTTGTCGGTGTGTGCTGTGAGAGGTTTGCTGAGGATCTCTGACAGTAGGTGTCCGTCAATAACAGACTGATGGGAGCCCTATCTGCATTCTCTGGATGATTCCACTGTCAACACTGTGTTGTAATGAGTATGTGTGAATGAAGTGCCATGCTGGAACTGTCCACAGATGTCCTCCCTCTGTGGGCTACAGCTCTGCAATGTATTAGGTCACTCTGTCTGTTGTACGGCGCATATATGGCTGGTGTACAGCTGACAGGTGTCTTGTTGTGGAGCAGTCATGGATATATGTGGGATAGCATGACCAATGCAAACTGTACACATGCTCATATAATGCAATTGTCAAGGATTATGCTGAGTGGCCAGTATAGTCCTCCAGCATGGGTCCTCTGAAGTCATCCACCCCAGTCTACACAAGTGTAGAGTCTGTTTGTGCTAAACACAGTTTGTGTGCAGTGACAACCTTGCCTGGGGGTGGAGATGGGATATGGATGTCCAGGGAAAGGTGGGTATGGTCAGATATCAATAATGGTGGTCTACCTCTGATGTGGAACAGTGAGTACCCACGTTGCAGATGGACAGGTGCAATATGTATTCATCCATGTGGCTGTGGTGTGTGGTTCTGTCATAGCACATGGACCCACAAATTGTAGTGGCTGTAGGGTAAAGTGGTAGAGGCCTGAGTAGTTCTCACACACAATATGCCTGTACCTGATGTTAACAACTGGAATGGTGTATGTGAACACCTGCATGTCCTGGCACTGTTCCCAGGGAAGCTAAGTGTGTGTCCTGGATGTGGGTGTGATATTCTGTACTGGTTGTGTTGTGTTGTGTGTTACAGGTCCTGTGGTCCCAAAGCATGGTATAGAACATAACCTGCCAGTGCGATGTGCATATCTGACCCTGACGTAGGTGTCTGCAAATGCATATATATGCTATCCCCCACCTGACAGGTAGTACTACATCTACATACCTCTGTAGAAATAAAGATGTCAGCACCCTATAAATACTACAGGTGCAGAGCACATGCCCAGTAATTCGGATAGTGAGCTCTGCTAATGCGTCTCCCTCAAGTGTCATAATATAGTTAGGCAGGGGTTCGAATCCGGCAAATGCTTAGTGTGTGAGTGGGGTTTGTGTGTGTGAGAGGGAAATGTCCCTTTTGGCAACTGGGAAAACACACTACAGGATGCACATTCCCCTTTCTAAACACTGATGATGTCAGCACTCTATAAGTACAGCAGGTGAAGGGAAACCACCCAGTAATGCGAATAGTGTGCTCTGCTAATGCATCCGTCTTGAGTGTCATAACATAGTTAGGTAGGGGTTTGAATCCTGTACATGCTCAGTGTGTGTGTGGAGGGGGTTAGTGTGTGTTCAAGACTGTTTGAAAGAAGTATCCCTTTTGCCAACTAGGAGAATACACTACAGGATGCACATTCCCCTTTCTAAACACAGATGATGTCAGCACCCTATAAGTACAGCAGGAGAAGGGAAGCCTCCCAATAATGCGAATAGCGCGCTCTGCTAATGCATCCATCTCGAGTGTCATAACATAGTTAGGTAGTGGTTTGAATCCTGCAAGTGTGTGTGTTTGGATGAGGGGGGTTAGTGTGTGTGCAATTATGTGTGAGGGAAATGTCCCTTTTGGCAACTGGGAGAACACACTATAGGATGCACACTCCCCTTTCTAAACACAGATGATGTCAGCACCCTATAAGTACATCAGGAGAAGAAAAGCCTCCCAGTAATGCGAATAGTGCGCTCTGCTAATGCATCCGTCTCAAGTGTCATAACATAGTTCAATAGTGGTTTGAATCCTCCAAATGGCAAGTGTGTGCATTTGGATGAGGGGGGGGTAGTGTGTGTGAAATTTTGTGTGAGGTAAATGTCCCTTTTGGCAACTGGGAGAACACACTACAGGATGCACTCTCCCCTTTCTAAACACAGATGATGTCAGCACCCTATAAGTACAGCAGGAGAAGGGAAGCCTCCCAGTAATGGGAATAGCACGCTCTGCTAATGCATCCGTCTCGAGTGTCATAACATAGTTAGGTAGTGGTTTGAATCCTGAAAGTGTGTGTGTTTGGATGAGGGGGGTTAGTGTGTGAGGTAAATGTCCCTTTTGGCAACTGGGAGAACACACTACAAGATGCACACTCCCCTTTCTAAACACAGATGATGTCAGCACCCTATAAGTACAGCAGGAGAAGGGAAGCCTCCCAGTAATGCGAATAATGTGCTCTGCTAATGCGTCCGTCTCGAGTGTCATAGCCTAGTTAGGTAGTGGTTTGAATCCTGCAAGTGTGTGTGTTTGGATGAGGGGGGTTAGTGTGTGTGCAATTTTGTGTGAGGTAAATGTCCCTTTTGGCAAATGGGAGAACACACTACAGGATGCACATTCCCCTTTCTAAGCACAGATGATGTCAGCACCCTATAAGTACAGCAGGAGAAGAGAAGCTTCCCAGTAATGCGAATAGCGCACTCTGCTAATGCGTCTCTACCGAGTATCGTAATGTAGTTAGGTAGAAGCTTGAAACCTATAATTGGCATGTGTGTGTGTTTGGATGTGGGGAGTTTGTGTGTGTGCATTTCCGTATGAAAAACATGTTAGTTTTGGCAATCAGGAGATCACACTACCTGATGCACATTACCCTTTCAAAATACTGATGTTGTCAGCACCCTATAAGTACAGCCAGAGAAGAGGAACTATCTAGTAAACCGAGTAGTGTACTTTGCTTACGCGTCTCTCTCATGTGTCATGACTTAGTTAGGTAGGGGAATGAATCCTGCAAATGGCAAGTGTTCATGTGTGTGGGGGTAGTAGCGTGTGTGTAAATGCAAGTGTGAGAGAACAGATCCTTTTGACTGAGTACGTTTCTGCAAATTCCACAACGGAGCCATGTCAGCTCCAAAAAAAGGTTGCATATGACTCAGGCAGCATGCCAATGGCCAAATATGTGGCCATTGGCAATATAACCCGATGCCAAAATAATAAAATTATAATTTTTTTTTTCGGCGATCACCGATGTTTAAACCCAGCGCCCAGCAAACGGGCTGCGCTGTATAAACATAAAAAGAAGGTTATAAACCCACAAATGTGGGTTTCATGCAATACATGGAATGACAATGCAGGGACCAGCAGACCAAAAACAACATGGCCACTGTGTAGTGGTTGCTAAGGGGGGAAGCTGAGTCTAAGACATGTAACTAAGCATTAGTAGGCAATCTCATGTAAATAAGGGTACGGATACTGAATCTCCCAGTCACATAGCAAATGAGCACAGTCTGAGTAGTGTAAGAGATACATAAGGGGGAGGAATAGAGTAGGAGATAGGTGACATCATAGGGGGAATGGTAGAAAGAAATGCAGTTCATTGGAGGCCAGTGTAACTTGACAGATGACAGGCACAGATCATGGAAAGAGGTGTGCCACTAGATAAGTCAGGGAAAGTCAAGAAATGGAAGGTGTACACTGTTACTTACACCAAAGTTTCCTGCTGAGCGTGCATGCGCACGTGTGCATGCCATGAAGCGCAAGTAGGACAGTGTGCACGTGTGTAAGGCAGTCTGAGCATGTGGGAGCGTGTTGGGAGATGTTTAACACTGTTTGCGGGTGTGCGTGTGTAGGGCAGGCTGAGTATGTTGCAGGCTGTTGGCAGACGTGTAACAGTGTTTGCGCGGGTGTACGCGCGTTTTAACTGGAATAAGTAGATTCTGAACCATGTAAGCACGTGTGCACGCGTGTAAGCCACTGTGAGCGTGTTTCTGATAGTATGCACATTGCTCCCCCCAGAGGAAACAGAGAGGAAAAAGGAAGCAACAGAATTAATAGGAAGCTAGCAGGGATAACTGCTGAAGCTAGCAGGTGAAAACAATTAGAAGCAGGCAATTACACAGGCAGAATAGTAGCCCAGCCCAGCACTTAAAACTCTGCAAACAGTAGTGCAGGATGTTTCCCTTAAGAGACACTGCAAGACTGGAGTAAGCTAATAGAAGTGAAAACTGTAAAAGCTGAACTCAGAGCAGAAATGTTAGGGACTGCCATAGCTGTCATAATGAGACATAGGCGACTTGCTGAGGGTGGTGACAATGCAGATGGTGCCAGACAACCCACAGTGAGGAGACGGAGAAGAGTGTACAGGCCCAGGGTCACCTACTACAGGTTACATGAGCTGGAGATAGTAGAGCACTATAGAGTGGACAGAGAGCTCCTGCAGCAAATTGTTGAGCTGTGCAGGCCTCACACACAGAACCAACAGAGGGAACCCATCCCAGTGGAAACCAAGGTATGTGTTGGCCTAAGAATACTAGCAACAGGTACCTTCCAGAGACCAACTGGCGATATGATGGGGATATCACAGGCATCCGCCTCCAGGGTACTGCACCAGTTCCTGGATGCCATGTCAGCACATGTCGGTGATCATGTATATTTCCCCAATGCCTGTGAGGTATTGGCCAGCAATATGCATCTCTTCCAGCAAATAGCGGAATACCCTGAGGTACTGGGTGCAATAGACTTGCCGCACATACACATCAAAGCACCAGCCGATGGCGGGTAGGGTCTACATTAACCGCAAGGGCTTCCCTCCATCAACTGCCAGGTCATGTGTGATGCCCAGGGCATAATAATGAATGTGTGCTGGCTGCCCTGGGAGTTACCAAGATTCCCACATCTGGCATTTGACGCAGCTGTACCAGACATTTGCCAATGGGGACATCCCACACGGACACCTAGTGGGGATGCAGGTTATGCACTGGATGGCTGATGACACCCATCAGAAACACACACACACCTGAACAGGAATGCCATAATGAGGCACACGCACAAACACGTAATGTAATAGAGCGTGTGTTTGGGCTGCTCAAGTCATGGTTCCGGTGTCTGGACACATCTGGTGGAGCCTTGCAGTACACACCAACTACATGTACCCAAATTGTCATGGTATGTGCTATGCTGCATAATATGATCTTGCGAAAACAGCTGCAGCAGGACCAGTATAGGGGCCAAACAGCCCCACCATTGCCAAGGCCATCACAGGCAGAGTGACTCGAGGAGGAACAACCTGAGCCTGCCCCAGTAGGCAGAAGGAGGCGTGCCCAGTATGCCCTGGCCTTGGCAAAGAGGCAACGTATAGCACATACACTGGCTCAGTAGGAACCCTGAGAATGATACCCCCTCTGACTCTCTCAAATAATAACATGGATGCCTAAAATGACATGACCTGCTCACAAACATGTACAGGGAAGTGTAATATGCGCATCCGACAGAGGCAGCCCTGCAGCACCACCTGAGGCATGAATGCTATGTGTTAAGTAATGTAACACCATGTACTATATGCACACCTGAGCACCCTGACTAACATCCACCCTCACCAAGCATGAAGCCACAAAATGACGATGGGATGATCAAGTGCAATAACTGGCTGAAGTAATGCAGTTAGTCAAAGGGGAGCCAATGTGTTTCAGGCTGGGAAGACATGCGGAGCTTGACATGATGCACCATCTACTAGGGGTGACATGCACCTATCATACCATGCCCCATGGATACTGGCAAAGGCTGTCAGTACCCACAGCATGCCCTGAATAGGTAAGTCTCAAAACACAAACCCACCTTCATAGGTTCTACAAGGGATAGGAACCTAGATATAATGCTACCCAATGACAGATGTATAAACAGCAAGATGTGTGCAGTGTAAACGCACACAGTATGGAAAATGTAGATACCAGTCCAGCCACAACAAGTAGAATTTGTGAATCCAGAGGCTATGTGACACCATAACATAGTTAGGTAGTGGTTTGAATCCTGCAAGTGTGTGTGTTTGGATGAGGGGGGGTTAGTGTGTGTGCAATTATGTGTGAGGGAAATGGGGAAATGTCCCTTTTGGCAACTGGAAGAACACACTATAGGATGCAAACTCCCCTTTCTAAACACAGATGATGTCAGCACCCTATAAGTACATCAGGAGAAGGAAAGCCTCCCAGTAATGCGAATAGTGCGCTCTGCTAATGCATCCATCTCAAGTGTCATAACATAGTTAGGTAGTGGTTTGAATCCTGAAAGTGTGTGTGTTTGGATGAGGGGGGTTAGTGTGTGTGCAATTTTGTGTGAGGTAAATGTCCCTTTTGGCAACTGGGAGAACACACTACAGGATGCACACTCCCCTTTCTAAACACAGATGATGTCATCACCCTATAAGTACAGCAGGAGAAGGGAAGCCTCCCAGTAATGTGAATAATGTGCTCTGCTAATGTGTCCATCTCGAGTGTCATAGCATAGTTAGGTAGTGGTTTGAATCCTGCAAGTGTGTGTGTTTGGATGAGGGGGGTTAGTGTGTGCGCAATTTTGTGTGAGGTAAATGTCCCTTTTGGCAAATGGGAGAACACACTACAGGATGCACATTCCCCTTTCTAAACACAGATGATGTCAGCACCCTATAAGTACAGCAGGAGAAGAGAAGCCTCCCAGTAATGCGAATAGCGCACTCTGCTAATGCGTCTCTACCGAGTATCGTAATGTAGTTAGGTAGGAGCTTGAAACCTATAAATGGCATGTGTGTGTGTTTGGATGTGGGGAGTTTGTGTGTGTGCATTTCCGTATGAAAAACATGTTAGTTTTGGCAATCAGGAGATCACACTACCTGATGCACATTACCCTTTCAAAATACTGATGTTGTCAGCACCCTATAAGTACAGTCAGAGAAGAGGAACTATCTAGTAAACTGAGCAGTGCGCTTTGCTTATGCGTCTCTCTCATGTGTCATGACTTAGTTAGGTAGGGGAATGAATCCTGCAAATGGCAAGTGTGCATGTGTGTGGGGGTAGTAGCATGTGTGTAAATGCAAGTGTGAGAGAACAGATCCTTTTGGCAAATACTGCAATACACCAGATGCTGCATACTCCCCCAGTAAACACAGGGGATGTCACCAAACTATCAGCACAGCCAAACAGGGCTAGTTGGCCAGTAATGCCAATAGTGCGCTCTGCTACTGTGTCTATTACCATTGTCAGGGTACAGATAGGTATGTTTTGGTAACCCACAACTGCCACGTGTGGCTGTGTCACACAGTATGACCTTGTGTGGGTCTTTGTACATAACAATGCATGCCATTGCCTAAACCAGCAATGGCATTGCACACATGATGTATGTGTGTGACACATACACATAAATACCTGTGACCTGCAGTAGTTGCCATGTCTGACACATGCCTCGAGTGGATAAATGGTATTTGCAATGTCTACCAATATGACTGTGTCTTACTGTGCAGGGTCCGCACATGGTATGTCTCTATACAGTGTGGGTGTATATGGTGAAATACCTACAGCAGGGGATACACATCTGGTCTGGGCCATATAGAGTATATGTATTCGATGTACAGGTGCTGCATGTTCCCACCTGTTGTGGTAGTGGTAACATGTCATTCCACTGCAATTCAGTGACCACATGCTGTGAACCCTTCAACTAGTGTGTTGTAGCTACAGTAATGCTCACACACAATGTTTGGCTGGATGCAGTCCAGCCATATAAACACAGTTCTTGAGACTGTCATATTGCCAGTGTTGTTATGGAGGATATGTGGTCTTCCTGTGTATGGGAGGGTTGTGTGTGCCAGGCTATGAACCAGATGGCAGTCCGACACACTGTTAGCTGCACATGATTAGGCCCTGATGCTTTGTGCTGCCAACAACCTGGAGGTGTGTGTATCTGTGGTACCTTGGGATACCACCCCCTGTCCATGTGTGTTACATGTGTAGGGGACGACAGGCATGGTATGGGGCATAACCTGTCAGTGATGGGTAACACCTGTGAGCCATGAATCATGAATCTGGTACTGCACAGACATTGCAGTTCACCGTGCTGAGGACAGTGTCTGGTGCATGCATCTTCCGGTGTACACTGCTGTTGTTGTGTAGCAGCACTGTTAGTGTCCTAACCTGTGTGATACCCACGGAGGTGGCTATGTAAACCATGTCCTGCAGCATAAGGCAGTATCACCGGCTGTGTTATTAAATTTGCTAGTCTGAATTAGTAGTTTGTTAGAGGATCAAAGCAGTCTAGGATTGTTATAGGGGGTGATAATATTTGAAGTGCAGGAGTATTGTCTGGATTATAGAGGATTTTATAGGCCATAATCAGTTGGTTATACTGTATTAGGCTGGGTATTGCAAGCCAACCAAGCTGATTTAGATTGATACAATGATGTGTCCTAAAAGGCAGCCCAGTGGCAAACCTGGCAATGTGGTTGTAGCAAATTGAGTGTTTGTTAAGGACAGTCTTGTTCATATTCGAGAGTAGAGGGGATGCATACATAAGGGTTGAAACAAGGTGTGAGCGAGCTATGGCACCTTTAGCTGGAGGGGTTAGGAAGGCTTTAATTCTGTAAAGTGACCCTAGTTTTCTATTGATGGCTTTGATAATTTGGTTAACATGTAGGTCACATTTGAGATTATTGTCTATGATGACACCTAATAGTTTAGTAGATGGGTCAGGGGAGATTATTGCGCCATCAGTTGATGTTATGGTAGGTGAAAGCGGTAGACCTACGTGTTGGTGAAATAACAGCAGTTTAGTTTATTTGGGATTTAGGAACAGACGATGTTCAGAAAGCCAGTTTTCTATTGTATTAAAGGTGGTCTGGGTAGCTGACCATAACTCTACTGGAGATGTGGCTGAGCAGATCAGAGTAGAGTCTTTAGCATATTGGATACAGCTGACTTTTGGGATGACAGTATAAAGGTCGCTAATGAAGATGGAGAACAGCAAGGGCCCTAGTATAGAGCCTTGTGGTACTCTGAGGGTGTTAGGTAGAAGGTTAGAGAGTTTGTTCTGCCAGAGGCCAGCCTGCTGTCGACCATGCAGGTAGGGTTGAAACCATTGGAAGGCTCCAGTATCTAAACAGAATGTTTGCAGGGTGTGGATTACAAGTTGGTGATCAACCATATCGTATGCCTTGGAAAGATCCAAAAAGAGGACTGAGAATATATAATTAGTGTTGCAAGTATGGTTTATGGTGTTAGTAAAGGCTAGGAGGCCTGAAGTAGTGCTGTGATTAGGACGGAAGCCATACTGAGTGTCTGCCATAAGGCGATTTTGGATTAGGTGGTGCATGAATTGTCTATGACTAAAGTTTCCATAATCTTTGCAAGTGGAGAGAGTATAGCTATTGGCCTATAATTGGAGAATTCAGTAGAGCTGCCTCCTTTGTGAAGTGGGATTACATATGACATTTTCCAGATGGTGGGAAATTTAGATTCTACCATGGTTCGTTTGATTACCTTTGAGACGGGGTAAGCAATAGCATCATCTGATTTTGATAGGTACTCGACAGGGAGTTGATCAGCAGAAAGTGTAGTGGGTTTCACTGTTTCAATCAAGGTACGAAGAAGTGAAGTGGTGACTGGTTGGCAGCTGAACGCAAGTAGGTTTCTAGGGGTGCTACTTTCAGGACCAGGGGAGCTAGGAGGTAGATCGCTAGCTAGGGCATGAAATGTCTCATTAAAGAATTGGTCAAAACTATCAGGAACATCTTCAGGGGTATTATCAATAGTAGCAGCAGGGATTGGGGTTGACATTTGTCCAGGATGTAGTATATATGACATGCCACCTGACAGGGTATGGCATTACTGGGTTCAGAGAGCCCAGTCCCCAGATTGGCTGTATGGTGGCATCCCACACATGTGTTGTACGTTCCTGGCCAAGGGTGATGGCTGACTGCATACATGTGGCAGCTGTGACATTGACACATGACTCACATAAACCACAACTGGACCATAGAGGTGATTCACAGGTTACCTTTGCACATGCTACCCTAGTGGTGTGATTGCCATGGTGAGTACCAACACATAGGGCCAATGGGGAACAACATACTGAAGGTGTGTATGTGTGGGTGTACCGCTACTGTTTCATAGCACTGACATATATGACTGCACACATGGGTAAATACCAGGTAAGACATGTGCAATGTGTCACAGGCAACGTACATGCGTACAGGACAGACAGTGACGTTCTGTCATGTGGAAAGTTGACATACATATCGTACCCTATGCAGATGTCACTAGTAGTCTACAGAAGCACTGTAACTCTGCATTGCAGGTGTAAGCAGTGTTCCAGGGAACCCCAAGCGAACATGCATGCAAACAAAGCTACAGTAAACAGGGCTGGAATTAGTGCATTGTACAACAAAGAAGGGGTAACAATAACAGTAAGTAACAATGCAAATATGTAGGCACTATCAACATGTACCCAGGAATACACAGCGCAGATGCCCATGGTAGAACTGATATTATGTAATAGTTATTTGTGATTTGGATTACATTGGTACTGCACACATATCTATATGCGCGAACATCCACATGGCATAGTCGTTGTGGGCAACTTGACACCATTACTGTACATGTCCACCATTGCATATCACTACTTGCTAGCTTTCCCCTGTGCTACCCATGTATGCGGCTATCTGTTGACAACCTTACCACCGGCATGCAATTATGTGCAGCTGTTATACTTTGGTATGTACTATGGGTGCAGATAACAATTCAGGACATTCATACAGTTACTGCAGCAGGCATGCTGGGATAAACACACAGTCATAGCAGCACACTGTACTGTTACCAACATGATACTACTAATACACTTCTATGTAGTCACCCTGTGCATCAGCAACGTGTTTACCTGTTCCCGCAATGATGTTGGAGATTGCAGGAGGTGGCACAGTGTCATCATATGCACAGGGTGTGGATTAGGTATGCCTGAGTCAGCCACTGATACCACCAATTGACATGTGTGTGTATGTGTGTTGTTGAGGGGCAGCAGTACAGGGTGGGGCAGTGTTGGTGCAGTGTGTGCGTGTATGTGGTCACCCTAGGTGTTAACATTTCACATGTGTGTATGCTTGCACACAGTTCCACCTCATGGCTGCCATATACAGGGGTTTGTGGACAGCCACAGACTGCACCTGGCAGGCTATACAGATCAGTGTCTGTGTGCACGGACACGGTACCTGTGCCTGGCATTGGGCCCCCCTTTAAAATTAAATCCCCCCTGAAAGTAAAAGGGCCCCCCGTACCTCCCCCTAAAATAAAGGGTCCGGGGTTAATGCGGGGTCCCAAAATAAATAAATTTACCCCCTACGGGGGACAAGGCCCCCCCTTCCCAAAACCCAAAGTGAAAGCCCCCCCCCCCCCCCCCCCCCCCCCCCCCCCCCCCCCCCCCCCCCCCTCCCCCCCCCCCCCCCCCCCCCCTCCTCCTTGTTTTTTGGGGAATTTTTCCCTGGAAACTTGGTGCGGGAAAAAACAGGATGTCATACTCCGCACCAGGCTCTGGTGGATCTCCTCTCTTCTGCTACAGATGGGGGGGTTACGCTGATGCCATCTCCTGGAAGAGAACACAAACAGGATATCAGCAGACCATGTCAGCAATATATGGCACACATACTATACATGATACTCATGTGATAAAACTACTACTCCCATATGTTGCATGTGTGTTTTCGTGGTGGATACACAGGAACAGGGCCAGATATCAGTGCTCAGCCAACACCGGTGCAACAACCCCTCCCACTTCCCACACAACATAGTAGCATCCCCCAGGGGACAGCACCCACTGACGGGTGCAATGCACAACCTCACTCTGGGGTTCATCCCAAGGTACTGTTTTAGCCCCACTACTGTGATGTGGACAAAGTTCCCGGCCTGGATATACATATCCCACCACCACCACCAGCACAGTAGACTACTTTGATATGTATGTGATTAGACAGTTATTCACTTGCTGGGACTGAGATGGTATCCATGCAGCACACTGGGCCAGTGGAAGCCACAACCCACACTGCTGCCCCCTTTGCAAATGCTTACCACGGACATGCCACAGATTGCATGGAACTTGCACACAACATGCTAACCCAGACCCTATGCAAAAAGGTTAGGCATCCTGTCCGGTGGACCCCAGACAGAGGCAGATTGTATAACAATAGCAGGAGGCTACTGCAGGACAGAGCACATTCACATTAAGGGAAGGCATCTGTGGTCAGCGCTGGTACTATGGGCCCATCATAACAACGCCACGGCCTACTCTGGGAGGAAATGGCCACAAACACTATGGATGACCACAAGGCCTTCTTCAGTTATGTTACACATATGGACCACATGCCTCAGATATGCTCTGTGTTAATACACACCTACTTAACATTCACCAAACACACGGATATTGGCAACAGTCTTGCAGACATGTTGGTGCACGATCCCCTCCTTCTCCCCACCAGTTGAAATATTTATCACAGCTGTAAACCTCGCTATCATCTCACATGTCCAGGTGAGGGCCGCCCTCAGCAGAGCAGAACACACAGCATCACTGTGACCTCATGGTATCCCTGGATGTGTGCTACCTGCACTCTGAGAGGACATACAACGCATATAACACTGATAATTTATCTTGGCACTACAGGATATGTACCTGGACAGTGGCATACGGGACAGTGGTCCCACACCACTAAGGAGGCACCTCGACTGACCCTGGGCACCACATCATATGCATAACCGGCCTGGTCTGCTAAGCTATGGAATTATGCAGTATGGGATGCATATGCAGTGATATCGGGTACCTGCAGACACTTGTTCCCAGCCAGTGTGCCTTTGTGATGGGCTGACCCTGCCTTTTGAACCTGGCTGACCTTTCAAAGCAGTTACTACTGCCATTGCTAACCAAGACAACTGCTGCCAGGATCATGGCCTAAGACTGATTGACATGAAATGGGTCATCCCTTTTGGTGGAACTACACACAAACATATCACATGGACATACCTGTAGATATAGACCTATGACACATTTGGAGGGTTCACAGTATGCACACTAGTAACCTGCTACTTTGCATTACCTGTGTTTGTCCCCTGGTTGCATTACCACTGCTTCTGCTTGCTGTTTCTACTGTCACTGCTGACAGCTTTGACAGAGTCACAGTGTATAATTTTTTTTGTTGTTTTCTCTCTCTCTCTCTCTCTCTCTTCCCTTTTCCCCCCCTTCTGCTTCCAGACAGTGCAATGAATGTATTGCATGTGTGGAGTGTTAGTACTGGATGCTTTTGTAGGTATCTGCATAGGTCCATGTGATGGCCTCTGCACCAATTGTAAGCCAGCATTTGCTAATTGCATACAGCCAGTTGTGTACTGATTGCAGTTCTCACTGTGATTTCAGGTCAGTGCTATAAAAGGGTATGTGGGATAGGCATTGCCCTTTCAGATTGTAAGGGTGGGGACCATGCTGGTATGCTGTGGACAGTGTTCTGTGAGTGTAAAGGTTAGTATTTTCTCATGATTCAGGCTGTGTTGTAGATTCACATTTCTCCATTCCCCTCTCATGTTCCCTTAGTAAGTGTGTATGCACAATGACTCCTACAACTTTATATATATATATATATATATATATATATATATATATATATATATATATGTACATATACATACATTTATATATGTACTGTAACTGACATTATTATCTACAAGCTACCAACTAGCATGGCTGTTTTGTTCACACAGTACTATTATGGGGAAACCAGTAGTTTTGACAGTAATTCTACATGACATGCTTTGGGTACTACACATCCTATATTCCCTTTACATTCATCCCTACTATTACATGTTATATTTATTTTAGCACAATGTTCTTGTTAAAAGTCATGGCTTAGTGGTAGGTCATACAGACTAGTGTTTCCAAGGTCCTGGGTTGGGACTGACAGTGGGATTTTATTTTGCTTTTGAACTGAGTACAGGACCTGTCAATCAAAGTGACTAAGGCACTTTTTAAACATTTTAAAGCTGGTTTGTGGGGCTCACGTGGCATGGGTTAGCTCCCCCCCACCGCTTTCAACCCTTAAGTGCTTACTCCACCCGCTATTTTCTTTGAAAGAAAAAAAAATGGGGAGACAGGAAAGTGGTGAAAAAAGGGGGCACAAAGAGGGTAAGACGTAGGGAAACAAGCTTGGGATTTGCAGGAGGGATGTAGGTAAGGCCCATAGCTGCCCATTTCTTTATCAGCAACAGCTGTGCATATGTATGTAATTTGGTGTGACATTTGAAACCTTCCACCCCTGAGAGAGGTGTCAGGACAACAATAATACTTGTTGTACAGCCAATTGTAATTGATAGATTCCATGTCCAGCAGACATGTGTGGAATGGGCAGCTATGTATGGGGCAATTTTTTGGGTACAGAGTGCTCTTTTTTTTTTTTTTTTAGGTGAGAGTGGTATGTCAGGTGAAGGAAGTCGATACAGCTGGGGAGGTAGGTTGGATAGGTAAACAGACAAGACAAACAAGACGCATACAGGGGGGTGTATGACATTTTGGGGGTCACACAATTGACGGGGGTGGAGGTTTGGATATCCAGAGCCCATGAGCCCACAGATGGCAACAGTGGAACTGATATCCCCACCCATAGGCAGTTGCCACTGTTCCTTCACTGCCCAGGACGGGGCTGTGTGGGGCTTTTGTGGGCAACAGGCATGCCCGTTTGTTGGCCACCTTGGTGGGGGGGGGCCTCCCAAAAGCCCCCCCGGCCCCGGGGGAGGGGGGCCCCCCGAGGGGGGAAAAAAAAAAAAAACCCCCCCCCCCCCCCCCCCCCCCCCCCCCCCGGGAGTTTTTTTTCCCGGGGGAAAAAAACCTTCCCCACGCCCAAAAAAACCCCCCAGTTTCCCCGGAAAAAACCCTCACGGAGGGGTGGAAAAATGGTTTTTGGTTTCTCCCCAAAAAAACCCCAAACCCCCTTTTTTTTTTCCCCCAAAAGGGAAGGGGGGGGGGAAAAAAAAAAAAAAAACCCCAAAAAAAACCCCTGCCCTTTTTGAAAAAGGTGGGAAAAAGGGAAAAGAAGCTCGAGGGGCCTTGGTTTGCAAGGGGGGAGGGTTAAGGGATCGCCATTTCCCCAACCCAAAAAAGGTTCAGCAATGTAGAATTTGGCACACATACTATACATGATACTCAGTGTAGTGATATACTACTACTCCCATATGTTGCATGTGTGTGTATCTGGTGGATACACAGGTACATGGCCAGATATCAGTGCTCAGCCAACATGTGCAAATAGCCCGAGTGCCCAACATAGTTTTCTCATCGGTCAGAAGTTTACAGATGAATGCAAACGTCACTCTGGGGGTTAAAAGGGTTTGGTAGGTGAAACAGTCAAGACTAAAAGGTACGGAGTTACTCGGGGGATTACATATCCCACCCGACCAGGTTTGGAGACTACTTTGAGCCAGTGATGACAGTATTCATGTGGAACTGAGATCCCACCCATAGCACACTGGCCACTGGTACCCCCAAGCCCAAATGCTGCCTTTGCAAATGCTGGGCACGGCATGCCACAGTTGCATGGAACTGGCGAGGTTCGAACCAGACCTAGCACAAGGTTACGGGATCCTGTCCGGGGGCCCCAACAGGGGGCAGATGGTATAACATGCAGGAGGCTACACTTGGCAGAGGATCCACATTAAGGCAAGGCATCCCTGGCAGCATGGCACAGGGCCGGGCATCGGAACCCGGCCGCCACTGAGGTGGGAAATGGCCAACACTGGAACCCGGGCCCTTTCCCTTCTTATGTTACACATATGGTCATGACATTTGGGTTAATACACAACTACTTAACATTATCAACACATGAAATTTGGAAATTTTTGCAAACACCCGATTACACCTTACCCCCATTAAACATTTATAACAGTAATAACAGTCCTATCAACTCATGTCCAGGTGAGGGCCTCAGCAGAGCAGTAAAACAGGTCATGCATCATGGACCTGGATGTGTTACCTGCACTCTGAGAGGACATACAAGGGCATATAACACATAATTTTCTGGGTTACAGGATATTACCTGGACAGTGGGGTAAGAGAAAATGGTCCCACACCACTAAAGCACCTACTACCCTGGGCACTTCCACAGCTATGATAACACCTGTCTGCTAACTAGGAATTTGCAGTATGGGATGCATATGCAGTGATATAGGACCCCGGGTACTTTTTCCCACAATATACATTTTATTGTTCTTCATACACATTTATCTGTTGAGCTACATCATCCTCACTTTGCTTTTGCTTAGACAAGTGTGGATGTTGTTATCAGACAAAATCCTATCTGATTGACTGAGAGACATCCAGTTTTGGGAACACATTCAGATCAGCAACACTTGAACAGGTTTTGCTTTGGTTTTGACTCACATGCATTTCAGTTGACTGCAGTATACTTTTTGGTTTACCTTTTTGCTGGTTGCTTCCACTCTCTCTTGCTTTCATTCACTCTGTGGTACATCACTTATATTTTTTGTGTTTTCTTCCTCTCCTTCTTCATTTTCTTCAAATCAAATGTATTCATTTGGTATACTGTGCTTGAGGTTCTGATATCTAGGTGCATTTACAGATTTGCAATTGCATCGTTTACTACTGACACTTTTTTCAAGCATACTTCAGATTATGATTGCCTTTATTCTTAGGTTGACCTTTGCTGAGTATCTTTAATTTTCGCTTTTTTATTTGGGACCCCTGGTTTTTAAAACCCCTTTTGGTTTTTGGTTTTTTATTTTAATTTTTTCCTTTTTTCCAAGGGGGGGGAGGGGGGGCCTTTACCCCCCTTTTTGGGGCCCATGGAATTGTTAGCCAGTTCCTTTGGATGGGTGATCCTCCCGAACCTGGGCCTTTAAAGCCACAAGCCATTGGGGACCAAAGCAATGCTCCAGGACAGGGCCAAGATGTTTGACTGAAAATTCACCCTTTTTTTGGGGAACAAAAAAAACTTCCTGGACCCAAAAACAGATATAAAATTTTGAGGGTTCACAGAGCACATATTAAGAGCTTTCCTGTGGTCACACTGGTTGCATTACCACGCCTTTTCTGGATGCCCACATTTGGGGGACACAGGTTTTTTTGTTGTTTTTTTTCCCCTTTTCCTCTTTTTTTTTTTCCTCCCCTTCCCCAACGTAATGAAGTTTGCAGGGGGGTGTTAGTACTTTTTTTTTAATTGATATCCATGTAGGGCCTCTCCCCAAATTTGTCCAGTTTGAAGCTCACCCAGGGACACAGCTCACTGTGATTTCAGGTATAAAAAAAAAGGGTATGTGGGAAGGCTTTCCCTTTAATTGTAATGGGGCCCACGGTAGGGTTGGACAGTGCTTAGGAAATTTTTAACCCTAGACATTTGGGTTTGCATTTTCCCTTTCCTTTCCTTTTCCCTTGAAAGGGTTTATGAAATTAAAAAAATTTTTTAATTTTAAATTATTTTTAAAAATTTAAAAATTTTTAAAAATTCTTTTTAATGCTTTCTGCTTTTACCGCTCCCCTCAGGCTTTTTTTCACACAGCATTGTGGGAATCCAGATTTTGCAGTTTTTACATGACATCTTTGGGACTACACACCATACCCCTTTTACTTTCATTACAACATGAATTTATTTTAGCAATTTTTTTGTATGATCTGGTTTATGGTGGCATCCTGTTTTCCGGTCCGGGGTTCGGGACAAAGTATTTTTTTTCTTTTAACTTCCCTTAAACAAATTTAAAAGGCATTTAAGGTTGAAACGGGTTGCTTGGTTTGAGTCATGAGGGGGTTGCCCTGAACCCCTTAAAACCTTTAAAGGGTGCTTCTCGGGAAAAGTATTTTTTTTAAAGGTGGGGCGGGTGGTAAAATCCGGGGGTAAATTAAAAAAATTATTTAAATTATAACCCATATTTTTCTTATAAACATTCATTGTTGTTTTGGTGTAATTTGAAATTCCAGGGGGTTAGGCAAAAAAATCTTTTTCACCTTTTTAAATTTGTAACCATGCCCGAAAGTGTGGGAAGGGAGTATTTGGGTTTTTTTAGGGAAGAGTGTTTTTTTTTTGGGAAGGGATTCAGGTGAAAAACCCCTGGGCAGGTAGGTTGGGTAGGTAAACAGACAAGACAAACAAGACGCATACAGAGTGATGTATGACATGTGTGGGGGGGTTACACAATTGACGGGGATGGAGGTTTGGATATCCAGAGCCCATGAGCCCACAGATGGCAACAGTGGAACTGATATCCCCACCCATAGGCAGTTGCCACTGTTCCTTCACTGCCCAGGACGGGGCTGTGATGGCGGCTGTGTAGACTGGGCAACAGGCATGCCCGTTAGTTGCGCCACCCGTGCCTCAAGCTGGCGTAGGGGCTCGAGAACAGAGTCCCGAATCTCACTACGCACCACAGTCCGGACCCTACGGAGGGTGAGTGGTGGTTCTCCTCCAGCCACACTTGCAGAGGGGGGGTGAGCCCCATCCCCTGCAGTGCTTCCACCCGCAGGTGGCACAGGGCCACCGGAGGAGGGTCCGGACTCGGCACTAGTGCCAGGTGCACTCGCCAGCTGAGGTGGGAGAGGTGGGTCCGCTGGAACCCGCCTTCCCTGTCGTCTTATGTTTTGCATTATGTCATGACAGTTTGGGTTAGTGACATATAATACCATTCACAATTAGTTGTAACAGCATGCATTAGTATTCCCATTAACCAAACACCCAGATATTAACACCATTGAACAGCATGCATAACACATGCATAATTTGAACAGAAATACACAGTCCAACAACATGCAGGGTTAATTGATGGCAACAGGCCATCAGGTTTGGATGTATGAACAGGGCAGATGCATCAACGGACATGCAAATATATATGACCCAACAGGAGAAACGTCCAGGGGTGTTCATTGTGATTGCACATACCATTTTCACGTGGAATGGGTTATATGTGGTTATAGGGTGGGGGTGAAGAAAATAATATTAACACCTTCAAATACCAATACATATGCTGTACATTTCTAATAGCTACAGATATATACACACTACTGTTCTAACTACAGTTTCCTATATGATAATTATTTCAACTTGGTGATAGGACTGTTACTGCAACATCAATATACATTTTATTGTTCTTCATACACATTCATATCTAGCTTTGTTCAGCTACATCATCCTGCTACATTTGCTTTATATAGCTGTAGACAAGTGTGGATGTTTGGTATATCAGACAATCATCCTATCTGCATATTACAGACTGAGAGCAACATATCCAGATTTTGGGATACACATTCCAGATGCAGCAACACTTTGAACAGGTTTTGCTGTTTGGTTTTGATTCTCACATGCATTTCATTCTGTCTTGACTGCAGTATACTTTATTCAGGGGTTATTACTACTGTATTGCTGGATTCATGACACTTTCTCACACTCTCTCACTTGCTTTCATTTTACTCTTTAGGATGGTACTTACTTCTAGGCTTTATTGACATGTTTTACCTGTAGTTATTATAATCCTTTCCAGCAGTCTCACTTCTGTCATGTTTCAGTATTTCAACAGGGATATATTTCACACATGTGATTTCATCATCTTCTGCAGCTATACTTTTCAGCCTGCTGCAGGTTGTGTACTATTTTCTTACAGGTGGGGCATTTTTATTTCAGAATTTATGTCAGACAGTTTCATTTTTCGGTTTAACTTACAGGCTGAAACACACTTTTGTAATCAAGCAATACTTGCAGACACTTTCACACTGTTACTTGCACATTTTATTCCTTAGTGACTACACTGCACTCTTTTGCTGACTGTCATACTTTTATATTTCTTTACAGTTACTGGTAGTGGATTACTGACCTGCCTGGTGGCGCAACCGCACCAGCCTATCGCCATAGGCTCTGTGGTTCGCAGAACGGACACCTGCAGCTGTAATATAAATGAAGTAATATTGGAATACACATCTCCATAATATCAGCTAGTTTAATTTCTTACATACATAATTAAATGTAACTTACTCAGTAGTGGGGCGTTGGATGTTTGCCGGGCCTCCTGGATCCAAAGGTTCAGTTGGTCCTGCTTGTCTCTCTTCAGGTCCGCATGGTGGTGACGGACCTGCTCACCAGTCCTTGGAATCCCTGTGGCACTGGTGAGATCATGAGCCAACCGGTCCCACGCCTCGGCCCTGTATGCTCCCCAGAGGACCTGGCCCTGCATGAGTTGGGCCTCATGATTGTGGACTAGGAGCAGACCATGTACCTGGACTCCTCAACGCCCCACCTCTGTGCTCAAAAGCAACTACCCTCTCCTACTCCTGTCATTCTGCCTGCAGTTCAGTTCTACAATCGTTTATGCTGTGTATTCCCGCCTATGAGGCTTATATAGTCCGTTTTTCCCACACATATCTGTGATTGGCCATTTTGGAATTGTATCAACTTCAGTAAACCTGCATTGTCATGCTCCAGTTTGTATTCATTCCTATATATTAGCTATTATTGCATTTATAGGTACTACTGTCATGGCTTAGTGGTTTGGTGCCTTGACTATAGTGTATAGTATCCTGGGTTCGAACCTGGCCACTACATTTTATTTTTCATGACTGTCTAGACAAGCTGAGGGGTGTGTCTGTGTAAAGGCAGTTTTGATACGGCTTGCTCAACGTTGCCCGTCGGTTAGCTTGTTTGCACGGTGTGCAGCTCCACGCAAACGGGGTACGCTGGTTTAAGCTTCATTTGGCTATCTGCACACATATTACACTCAGCTCAGTTAGGGGCACATAGATTTAGTGTGTTAAACCACTGCTCAGCTACGGGCACTCATTTTGCACCAGTTAAACTACTGCTCATCTACGGGCAGATGCACTCACCCTGTTAAACTGTAGCTCAGCTATGGGCACATCTGGCATTTTTTATTCTTTTGTTACCTCACATTTCTTAAATATAAATGGGCTATTTCATTACATTTTACATAAAATGTGGTTTTATGTGTATATATTTGTCAGGGACTTGTTTCGTGCTTATTTTGCTAAAAATAAAAATTGGTGTTGTGGGGGCTCGAACCATGAATGCCTGCTCTTCAGCCAACATCTCTACCGCTATGCTATTGCTTCCTGGCTTATTTTGCATATTTAGCTCTTATATGCTTTCCCACTGACTGCTAACTGTAGCTGCGCTACGGGCACGCCAGCGCAAATGAGCGCACTCACGGTTAAACATTTTTACAATTTAAAAAAAAATATATAACATGTTTATTTATATGTTTTCTGTTCATAGTCTGTGGGGGCATGTGTTGTGTTCTGTTTATTCACATTTCCATGGACTCTGTCATGGGTGTTTACTATGGGAACTTTTCCTCTTCTGGGGGCGTGTCCGCTTACAGGGCTCGGCCTACGGACACGCCCCCTACTGTCTTACATGGACCGTGTTAGCCTTAAGTGTGATTTAGCATGCTCTCATGAATATGCAAAGCATGCTGACATCACTCCGTTTAACTGCAGCCTCCATGTATGAGTTATAACTCTTACATGGAGGCTTCGTGAATCCTGCCCATTGTCTCTCCCAATGGGCCATGATGAAGTTTGCATATGCTCCCCCACAAGGGGACCCTTATAGCAATCCGTCTTTTCTGCAGATAATACTTGTTTTTGAAACAAAATTATTACTGAGAACTAACTCTAACAATTCCATAATAAGGTTGATTTTCTCATGGGAAATTCCCTGTTCCAGTAACATCTCATTTACCCATTCTAGTCCTATTAATTGAGGAATAACTGTGTACAAATCCCACACATCAATGGTTACCATTATGTCTTTCTGGTCATATTCAATTCCATTCAGGAATTCTAAAAAGGACCATGAGTCTCTATAAATCTGACTCTTATTTTTTAACACTTTTTTAAGTTCATAGTCTAAGTATTTGGCACATGCTGATGTTATGGAGTCCCTTCCATCCACAAGTGGCCGCATGGGGGGATTGTCAATACGTTTGTGGATCTTAGGGATTCCAAAGAAAACTGGAACTCTTGGTATCGTGATGTTTAAATAATTATATAAATTAAGTTCTATCCCTTTTTCCAAGAAAATGTCACTCAGCTGGGTAGTAATTCTCCTGTATGCCCCATTTAATTAATTTAGTGATACCTCTTCTAAGTGTCAGTATTTAAAATCTAATTCATTTTGCTACTATACATTTGTACACTCATAACAACAGCACCTCCTCCTTTGTCCAGTTTCATTATTCTGACTTTCTCTGCCTGTAATAGTTTTAGGGAGTCTTGTTCTTGTATACTTAGGTTCCCATCATTACCTCTCACTTTTCTTCTATGGATATACAGATTTTTCAAATCCATTTGGCAAATTTTTAACTAACTGGGTTTTAAATGAAAGCGCTCATGTTTTATTGTTTTTATGCCATTAAAGTCTTTGAACTTTAAAAGTTTGTCAGTTTTTATTGGATACTTTGAAAACAATTGTTTTGGGTCCAGGCACCAGCTTTCATTTGGTGTATTTGCTTTGTTTCTGTGGATTATGGTGTTTCATGTGTTATGGCTACTTCCTTCAGCCACTCACGGAAACAGACGGTGAAGGAATGGAGAAAAGCATCAGTAATTAAACTGCTCTTATTATGCAGCTTACTCAAAGGATGGACTATTTATACCAGCGAATTGTCACCCCAATGGAAGCTAGCTCAAACTTGTCACCTAATTCTAATAGAGGAAATGTTACTACAGACTTCCATTTAACACCACAATGTCTTGGAGTCGGGGCAGTTCTAACACTACAAATCTTTTTCCAGCTACCCAAACCAGAGGAGCAGTACAGTTTAATTTGGAAGCTAATAGGCCTACAGGAGCAGGCGTACTCAACCAGGAGAGTGTAGATGGCTGCAATTATGGAAGAAGGAGAGAAGTCCCCAGGTTGAATGACTCATTGGGAGCCACTTTCACGTTTACCCCTGGTCAGAGATTAACTGTTCCAACTATAGACTGTAAGCTAAACGACCCTGACAGTAAATTAATGAAATGTAAAAAATTGCAATTTGAAACCACCTACCTTAGGGAATGTATTAAACTTAAAATCATTCCCAAAGGCTTGCGCTTATGGCATTTTCCGACTGGGCTAGTCAACAACTCGTCCCTTCATACAGACTTATTAAAAATGTTTGATAGATTTGGAATGGAACTTTTGGAACTATTAACTAAATACAGTGACCAAGACATTGAAGCTCTATGAGATGAATTATCTGGCTTGGACAGGGATATAAGAGAAGATGTATCTTATGAGCGAATGAAATATGAACATTTGCATACTTATAACAGTATTGACCAACATTTAGAAAAGTTAAAAGCTGAGAAAATGAACAAAATCACTAGAGGTTTAAATGACTATGCCAATGGCTCTGCATACCCGAAACCTCCCTGCTCCCAATATAGAAACAGGGGTAATAATAGGAATGGTGCACCAAGTACTTATGATGCACATAATGGGGCTATCAACAATAATATAAATAGAGAAGAACAAGCAGTTTTTGCTTACAATAAAGAATACCCCAAATTGAGGAGGTCTGAAAGAATTAGAAACAGGAATAATTCTGACAACAGGCAACAACAGCAGGCTGGGTTTCAAGGAGTGGGGTTTCATGGAGCGAGGCCCAAGAACAAGAACTGGAAAATATGAACTTGCTTTTTCACAATGAGCCATTGACTTCGGCCATTAATGAGACTTATGAACTTGGAGTAACAATCCAACAGCATGATGGCATCCTGGGTAGGGAAGGAAACATTGTGACTAACAAATGTACAATAGTTTTAAATGAAGAAAAATTTTAAAGTGTATAAATTTTCTGAAGTATGCACTGATAATAATGTGGCTAATCTACTAGCCAAAGGTATGACTATTGTTCCTACCAATTTGTCTAATTTCACTGACATTGTTATAGATTTGAAATTGTATTTAAGAAAATTGAATTTTGTGTTATTACATCAGGATAATATGTACAACAGTGGGAACAATAGGTATAGTATCAGTTACACTTACAACCCACCCCTCCATCCCCGGTTAGTTACTTATGAAACAATTCGCCAAATGGATTTGAAAAATCTGTATATCCATAGAAGAAAAGTGAGAGGTAATTATGTGAACCTAAGTAGACAAGAACAAGACTCCCTAAGACTATTACAGGCAGAGAAGTCAGAATAATGAAACTTGACAAAGGAGGAGGTGCTGTTGTTATGAGTGTACAGATATATAGTAGCAAAATTAATTAGATTTTAAATACTGACACAAAGGGGTATCACTAAATGAATTAAATGGGGCATACAGGAGAATTACTACCCAGTTGAGTGACATTTTCTTGGGAAAAAGGATAGATCTTAATTTATATAATTATTTAAACATCACGATACCAAGAGTTCCAGTTTTCTTTGGAATCCCTTAGATCCTCAAAAGTATTGACAATCCCCCCATGCGGCCATTGTTGATGGAAGGGACTCCATAACATCAGCATGTGCCAAATACTTAGACTATGAACTTAAGAAAGTGTTAAATGAGAGTCATATTTGTAGAGACTCATGTTCCACATGAATAGAATTGAATATGACAAAGACATAATGGTAACCATTGATGCGTGCGATTTGTACACAGTTATTCCTCAATTAATAGGACTAGAATGGGTAAATGAGATGTTACTGGAACAGGGAATTTCTCATGAGAAAATTAACCTAATTATGGAATTGTTAGAGTTAGTTCTCAGTAATAATTTTGTTTCTTTCAAGAACAAGTATTATCTGCAGAAAAGAGGGATTGCCATGGGGGTCCCCTTGTGGGGGAAAATTTGCAAACATCATCTTGGCCCATTGGGAGAGACATTATATTTTTAACACCAAGTTTAATAATCACATTAGAACATATTATAGGTTCCAGGATGACATCAGTTTGATATGGAAAGGTTCGGGGAGTCCCTCGAAGAATTTTTAAGATATATTAACAGCACGACTAGATTTTTGCGCTTTACTTGGAATATCAACCCAAATTATATGGATTATTTAGATGTCCATTTAGTCAAAGAGGAGGTTAATGAGAGATATACAGCCACAATACATAGAAAGGAAACATATTCCAACTGTTTCCTACATTACAGCAGCTCACACCCGGAACATCAAAAGAGATCTGTCGTTAAAGGACACTTGGTGGGAGCTGCTTGTATGGTGACCAGGCTAGAAGATTTTATAGAGGAAAGTGGCACCTTATGCTCAATGTTTTTGAAGAGAGCGTATCCAAGCAATTTGATTGCTGAGCCAGTGCAGGAGGTAAGGAGGAAAAGAGAGGCTACTTTAGACCCATCCTTAACGCTAGGAACAGGATGGGTAGAATTAGTAGCCAAGATACCAACATGAATATGAATGTGTCCTTAGGGAATGATTTCCCTGTTTTGGAGGGTCAACCAGCACAGGAGTTGCACCTTGCTAATAGCCAGTATTTTTCTAAAGCCGTGATTATCACTTGCAGTGAAGATTGTAGAAGTTTGAAATGGATATTTGAGAAAAACTGGTCCATCTTGTTAGAAGACCCTTGTGTTAGGAAGTATGTACGTGAAAGATCTACTATAGTGTACCAGAAGGGAATGACCTTCAAGGACTTATTAAGGTATACAGTGCAAGAAAATTTCAATGGCATGCATGGTATGATTAAATGTGGAGCATGCACTTGGTGCCATAAAATAAAGACAGGAGACAGGTTTACTGTAAGAAATAAAACATATCAAATAAAAAGACTTTCGGCTTATCCTGGTTAGGGGTCGCCACAGTGGAACTCCGGTCTGCTCATGATTGGCAGTGGATTTTTACGGTGCCGAGTTGCCAGCCCGACACCCAACCTTCAATGAAGGCACGCCCATTCACGCTCACACCTACCTGCATGTCTTTAACGTCACTCGACCATGGGGAGGACATGCAGACTCCACACAGAAGGTTCTCCAGCCGAGAATCGAATGGGAGAACCTCTTGCTGTGAGGCGACAAGGCTAACTACTCCACCACCGCAGCAACAAATAAAACATATCAAATAAAAGAGAAATATAATTGTAAAACAAAAGCAGTGGTATATATTTCTATCTGTAATGCATGCTCAGTATTCTATATTGGCAAAACGGAAAGGCGGTTTTGCCAGAGAATTTATGAGCATGAATATGCTATTAGATAGCACAATTCTAACAAAGCCTTGGCTAAACTTATTAGTGACCAAGTAGGACATCAGTTCAAGTGCATGGTCATTGATCAAGTTTGTATTGATGACAAGAAAGCATGGGGTGTTTACTTGGAGTTAAAAGAGTTGAAATGACAAGTGTGTTTGCAAGCTGACAGCTGGACAGGTATCAATGATCGTAGTTCAATTACCCCAGTTCTAAAGTTAAAAGCATTGGAGGGGAAGAAAATAATTTAAAGCCACTAAATTTGGCTTATTTTTTTAAACACAGTTATGTATAAATTATTATGTCCTTGAAAAACAGTAATAATGGTACTAAATATAATAATGACACTGTAACTTTAAAACAGGACCTTGTGGTGTTGAAATAATTAGGAGCATAACCAATCAAATGCAAGTAGGAAGTACTTAAAGAGGAAATGTGTTCAATACTATGTCTGATGAAGTTTAACCCTGTTTTAAATGAAAGCGCTCATGTTTTATTGTTTTTATGCCTTTAAAGTGTTCGAATTTTAAAAGTCTGGCGGTTTTTATTGGATACTTTGAGAACAGTTGTTTTGGGTCCAGGCACCAGCTTTCGTTTGGTGCAAGTGCCTTTTAAATAATTTCTTCATTGTCACATTTTTTGCATTAAACATTTACCACTCATTTTTATAATCTCCATCTTTAGCTGCAGACATTCAATAATTTCCACCATTAATTACAATGATTATCTCATTTTTTTCTTCCTTTTTTCATGCAAATATGATTTCCTTTCCTTTCCTCATGCTACACCTCACCATCATTTATCCCTAGCTTCCTTGCTGTCACCTGACAGCAAACCATATAAAACTGTGACAATTATTTTATATTGGTGCCCTTACTATGCCTCATCACCTGCCACCACCTTACTATGCCCTATCACCTACCACCACCATCATCTCTATTTTATTTAGGACAGTATACAGGATCCACCACTTTTTCATGTTT
The DNA here is from genome assembly GCF_019279795.1 of Protopterus annectens. Lineage (NCBI taxonomy): Eukaryota > Metazoa > Chordata > Ceratodontiformes > Protopteridae > Protopterus > Protopterus annectens. Next base: position 1,011,701,743 of record NC_056747.1, on the reverse strand, counting down.
TTTCATGATGTCTTGTGAAAATCACTGTTGGCCTGAACCTTTCACGTTACCATTTTCCCTCCCAGCAATAGATGTTAGTGTGCTGTAGTCTACTTTTGGTAATTTGAGTTACTCGTTGCTATTTTGCTTTTCTTTCTTTCTTCCACACCTCTTAATTTACTCTTTAAGATTCTCTTCATTTCTACTGCTTGGATAAGCAGTCCTTAGGGAATGTCTCCATACCAGCTGACTCCTCTTTCCTTCCCACTTTAGTGGCTAGGTGGGTTACACTGGAGTGCCCCTCTTTTTTATATTCTTTTTCTGATGTCAGACATTCTATGGTCTCCTTTACAGATGTAAGTAATTTACATGACAAGAATTTAGTTGAGAGAAACATCTCATAGAAGTGTTCATGGAACTCTGGGTATCTACGGTGAGGCCTCTTTGTTGTTTTATTTATGTGCTTTATTAATTGGGTTGTCCAGATATGTTGAGACCCATTTTCAATTAATGCCTGGAACCACTGTCTAATTAAGAGATTTGTCCAGAGTCATAGACTAGGTATATGAAGACAGAAAGAATCAAGCCCAGGATTAGAGAGTGAGGTGTGTTAGCAGTTATAATTATCTGTGCTTGGTGTCCTTGATGCTAAAGTGCAGTAATGTCAGAGATGGCTAAAGTATTGCACTGAGTGGGGTGTGGAGGGGTTTACAATCAATAAAAATCTCTTATTTATGTTTTAATTAAAGGGCATTTCTGATTGTAAATTTTACTAAACTTCATTCAAACAACACATTAGGTGTAGTTCTATTCAGCCAATAGATCACACCACCATATATCTATATGCACACACATCCACAGACAGTTATCCGTGAATAATTTCCCAGTCCATCATTCAGTAAATCTGAAAAACTGGGCCTATCAATTCTAGTCTTTTGTTATGTTTTTTCTAGGCTTGTATGACCACCACTTTGTTAAACTCATTAACTACCTATAGCAGCTGCAGCCCTTCTACCCTTTCACCCCTAGGCTACTTACCTTATGTATATTGCCCTTCCCCCTTTCTCATTAACTAGCTATAGCAGCTGCAGCCCTTCTACCCTTTCCCCCTAGGCTCCTTACCTTATGTATATTGCCCTTCCCCCTTTCTCATTAACTAGCTATAGCAGCTGCAGCCCTTCCCCCCTAGGCTCCTTACCTTATGTATATTGCCCTTCCCCCTTTCTCATTAACTAGCTATAACAGCTGCAGCCCTTCTACCCTTTCCCCCTAGGCTCCTTACCTTATGTATATTGCCCTTCCCCTTTCTCATTAACTAGCTATAGCAGCTGCAGCCCTTCTACTCTTTCCCCCCTAGGCTCCTTACCTTATGTATATTGCCCTTCCCCCTTTCTCATTAACTAGCTATAGCAGCTGCAGCCCTTCTACCCTTTCCCTCCTAGGCTCCTTACCTTATGTATATTGCCCTTCCCCCTTTCTCATTAACTAGCTATAGTAGCTAGCTGCAGCCCTTCTACCCTTTCCCCCCTAGGCTCCTTACCTTATGTATATTGCCCTTCCCCCTTTCTCATTAACTAGCTATAGCAGCTGCAGCCCTTCTACCTTTCCCCCCCTAGACTCCTTACCTTATGCATATTGCCCTTCCCCTTTCTCATTAACTAGCTATAGCAGCTGCAGCCCTTCTACCTTTTTTCCCCCCTAGGCTCCTTACCTTATGTATATTGCCCTTCTCCCTTTCTCATTAACTAGCTATAGCAGCTGCAGCCCTTCTACCTTTTCCCCCCTAGGCTCCTTACCTTATGTATACTGCCCTTCCCTTCCCCCTTTCTCATTAACTAGCTATAGCAGCTGCAGCCCTTTTACTTTTTCCCCCCTAGGCTCCTTACCTTATGTATATTGCCCTTCCCCATTTCTCATTAACTAGCTATAGCAGTTGCAGCCCTTCTACCCTTTCCCCCCAGGCTCCTTACCTTATGTATATTGCCCTTCCCCTTTCTCATTAACTAGCTATAGCAGCTGCAGCCCTTCTACCTTTCCCCCCTAGGCTCCTTACCTTATGTATATTGCCCTTCCCCCTTTCTCATTAACTAGCTATAGCAGCTGCAGCCCTTCTACCCTTTCCCTCCTAGGCTCCTTACCTTATGTATATTGCCCTTCCCCTTTCTCATTAACTAGCTATAGTAGCTAGCTGCAGCCCTTCTACCCTTTCCCCCCTAGGCTCCTTACCTTATGTATATTGCCCTTCCCCCTTTCTCATTAACTAGCTATAGCAGCTGCAGTCCTTCTACCTTCCCCCCCCAGGCTCCTTACCTTATGTATATTTCCCTTCCCCCTTTCTCATTAACTAGCTATAGCAGCTGCAGTCCTTCTACCTTTCCCCCCCCCAGGCTCCTTACCTTATGTATATTGCCCTTCCCCCTTTCTCATTAACTAGCTATAGCAGCTGCAGTCCTTCTACCTTTCCCCCCCTAGGCTCCTTACCTTATGTATATTGCCCTTCCCCCTTTCTCATTAACTAGCTATAGCAGCTGCAGCCCTTCTACCTTTCCCCCCTAAGCTCCTTACCTTATGTAAATTGCCCTTCCCCCTTTCTCATTAACTAGCTATAGCAGCTGCAGCCCTTCCACCCTTCCCCCCTAAGCTCTTTACCTTATGTATATTGCACTTCCCCCTTTCTCATTAACTAGCTATAGCAGCTGCAGCCCTTCTACCTTTCCCCCCTAGGCTCCTTACCTTATGTATATTGCCCTTCCACCTTTCTCATTAACTAGCTATAGCAGCTGCAGCCCTTCTACCCTTCCCCCCTAGGCTCCTTACCTTATGTATATTGCCCTTCCCCCTTTCTCATTAACTAGCTATAGCAGCTGCAGCCCTTCTACCCTCCCCCCCAGGCTCCTTACCTTATGTATATTGCCCTTCCCCTTTGCACATCATTATTCTCTTCCCTTTCTGCCTCATCTTCCTAGTATCTCCTTCATTTCACCTTCCTTTCTTCTTCTGCATATATCCTCTTCCACCTCAGTTAAAAGGTGTCATAGCTTGATATACCTTTCCAAATTCATTTTCAGCACCACTGTTCCCTATAAAGTCCAAACCAAAGAGGTAAAAATGGTCTCACAGACAAACCATTCAGTAAAAACTGCATGAAACACCCTGCCCAGTTATAATTTTCACTGTGTAATACTGCAAACTTCTTGTAGTGGATGCCCACGGGAAGTATGCACATTTCCCCTTAAGAGCATACTAGTGTTTCAGCGACATGACTTCTAAATGCCCATGAGTTTTTACTTTTTTGCTTTTTAAGTCTGTATAGATACATTCCAGTCAATAAAGCGAAACCCCACTAGCTGTAGACATACCATGTTTCAGCCTTTTTCTGATCTAGAGAGTACAGCACAATCCCTTGTAAACTGAGATAAAACATATACCTACCAAACAGATCTTTCTCTTACTATATTGTTACTTTATTGTAAAATACCCTCCCCCAAACTGCCTCAATGTCTAGCAGCTGAACTTTTCTATTTTGTCCTGTTTTATTCTGCTGTCTTTGGTATGTAGCACTTCTTCAAAAGCCAGAATCCTTATCAGCAGTGCCGGACCTATAATTAAAAATGTCACAGCCATAAAAAATAAGGTATGACTGCCAAAGGAATACTGTAAATCTCAACATTTGCTGGTCTACTATTACAATGTATTTGCAGTGGTCGTCTTGATCTTGATCCTTGACATGTAGAGCCGGGTTCCCCACACCCAATACTTTCTAATTCTAATTGGTGAACATTGGCATAAACTAAGACGTGATATACAGTTCCATGTTTGGATTTTTCATCTTTATTTTATGAGGGATGTAATTGTGGTCCTCAGAATTGCAAAAGGAATCTAAAGATGGGTACAGACTTCTTTAACATTTTGCATCATCCAGCAACTAATTTTCTGACTATTGCTGCTTTCCTTATGCTAGTTTCCACCAAATGATTTGTGCCTACATGAGCCACTATATGTGTGGGCACTCTCTGTGTTTTTGTAGCTACTGTTATCACTTCTTGGCCTAATCTCATCCCCATCAGGCCTGGGACTATCTTCGCATCTACCAGACTCCTACCATTTCCTTCCCTACCATTAACAGATTTCCATTGTGACAAAAGTTCAAAACACTAGCACCTCTCTCATTTCCACTGAAATATTCTGGCCTCCAAACAGCTAACCTGCCTTCAGAGCCCCATCCCTTTTACATTAGTTTGCAATCTTTCCCTCGTTTACTCTATCTCAGCATGTCCTCTGCACTCCTCTTTCTAGATCGGCAGTACATTTAACATAATACCTTTTCTCATAGTGCTTCCTACTTTCTTGTCTCCTCATATCAACCTTTCCACACTGTCCATTGTCACTTGAGATCTAGCCTCATCACATCTGTCCTTATTATCTTCCTCCTGTTCCTGTATGTCCTAATGGGTCGCTCCCTCCTTTCCTCCTCCATCGATCTGTTGCACTTATGCTCTTTCCATTTATTTCTCTTTCCTTTGCTCTTTGAACTGCTCTTTGCTGCAAACTGGTCATCTGAATCTTGTTGGATTTCTTCATGCAGCTGTTAGACCTCTGCTGGTGACATTCAAGTCAGCACTCGGGTGTCCTTACAGCCTTACTCAGCTCGGGAGCCTGAAATGGCTCCATCCACCCAAGATGGATGAGCTGACACTTGCCACCCACCTTCTTCCCTTGCCCCAGGATGGCTTGCACTGTGTTCACTACTTGCATTGGGTTTGCCAGAATTACAGTCAGGGCTGTATCCCTTTGCACTATGGAGCTGGTGGTTTTCAGATATATGCATAATCTGCATGCTTAAAGATTATGTTTAAAAGTATCAGTATTTCCTTACCCATCACAATGTTCTAAGATAGTGCACAAATGTGACATGATAATGGATATACTCTATTCAAATTCATCCCAATTATACATACACACACATCGCAAAATGATGCAGACATGTATTGTACTTATCAATGTTTCCATTATCACTCTGTTAAAACCGTGACTCCCAGACTATAGAGTTCTCCATTCTACTCTAACAGGAGGCACAACATACAAATCATTCTTCCAATAGGCAACTTCAGTGCCCCTAATTCAGTTGTGCTGATTTCTCTCATCATGGGATGAAAAGAGCTAGGGCCTATACACCCAAATATTAATGCATTGTGTCACAGGTTCTGGCAGGAAAGGTCAGTTAGGTATATAGATCTTGACAGCAAGATTTTTCTATTGAGTCAAAGGAAATCATCTTGCTAACTTGTTTCCTAAAACCATGATATGTTTTACAAATGTGAGTTTCAAATGCTGATATACACCACCTCAAATTCTTTTATTACAATGTAACCAAAGGCCCCTTTCTCCATCAACATGAGTAAGTCAAGAGAGGCTCTGAGCCTAATCAATTTTCTGACTTCTGAAGATGGTATAAGACAAAATCACCTTATGTGCCCTACGTTTTAGCACCTTGTATCAATTATAGAAATGGATTGCCCCACTTCATAATTTACAGCAGATAAAAAGGGGGTGTAACTTGTAGACACTAAACAGATCCAAATGTTATGTTAAAGTACTGGAAAGCAGAGTCCCACAATTTATTTTACATATGGGCCCTTAAGTACCAATGGTGGTCTTGGGAGAACCCCTAAAATGCATTTATATTTGAGGTAGATGGGCCTTGTTTCATGCCATTATGGGAGAAATGTATTTTTCAGATATGCCCTTTAGTACCTGTGGTGGTCTTGTCATGTTCAGAAGCACTGTTAATTGTTGTCTGATTCTGAAACCAGAGTCCAACAATGCATTCTGGGCTCTTACGTACCCATGGTGGTCTGGTAATGTTCAGGAGCAATGTTCATTTTTGTCTGGCATTGAAACTTGAGTTCAATGGCGCATTTTGCAAATGAGCCCTTAAGCCTCTTCGCACAGTTCGTTTTACCAAAATAATAAACATATATCCCAAGAATGAAGGACACAGATAGCCTTCTAGAATAAGGAAAGAAGCATTATTATAATATGACCCAAATAATGAGACATGAACATCAGGTATAATAACAATAAAATAAAATTATCGTATGAAGCTTGTAATCTAGCTGGATAGTACACTGCAAGCTCTAACAATATTTAGTTTGTATGCTGTTGTTTTTTTTTGGTAAAGACTACTGTGAATGCTGCAACATACTAAATCAGATCAGCTGCATCTCCAGTAAACTATATGATGGATTTATCATCCTGTGACCCAAGCAACATATTTCTTTACCCATTAAGCAGCTCCTTTTGCCTACTGCTTTAAAACGTGTGTGTTTCAGTTATGTTCAGTGTACAGTGGTTTTGCTTACAATTTGTTATGCTTAAAGGAGTCACTTATTTGATGCCTTTACATCAAATACTGCATTCTAGCAGGCAGAGCACAGTCATCTAATTAAAGAAAAACCTAGCTATATCACAGATGTCTTTCATAAGAAAGCCTAATACAGCTGCAATGCTTCTGACAGACATATGGTAAGAGAATCAGTATTACTTGGAGTAGATCTGTCGATCTCATATGACTCAAACACACTTCTAAGTAATTTTCACCATTTATTATGGGCTTATCACAATGTTTTCACATTTTTACTTAGCATACAGCAATAAAAGTAAGGCACTAAGCCTGTGCTGGTATATTTCACTCTGATATGCCACAAGTTATGCTTGGACTATACCTTTTTCTTAAGCCAATAAGACACATTATATAATGTAATTGTTGAATCTTGCTCTTTGTATACCCCATCATATCATTCAGTGGTATTATACACAGAAAATACCTGTACTTTCTTTAGAAAATTATTGTTAAACTTCCAATCTAATCCTGTGTCATTATGTTATAGTTGGAATTCATGTGGACCAAATGGGTTGCCAAGGGAAGAGAACTAGAATTTCTTTCTGTTTACATTTAGTGTTCTTCTTTCACACATTGATGGCTCAAGCTGGTCTTGTTAAACTTTCATTAAATCCTTGTTAAATGTTACAATGTCATAAAGTTACCTAACACTTGATTTTATGGCCTGGCAAGTCAGTGAGATGGCCCCCATTTTGGGGAGGGGGTATCAGCAGCCACATCAGCTTGGACAAGGATTCAAGAAATCCTAACTATGTACTTGCATTTTTGCTGGTTTTATGGTGTAGCCTTGATGTCTGTTCTCAGCTGGGTGAGGCAATGAACAGTTAGTTTAATTTATATGGCAGAATATCAATCCTGCCATGTCTGTACACCTTTCCTGATGGTCTGGAATAAAATGCTTTGCATTGTTTTACTAAATTCATTTAGTAGGCATCAGTGAACTACCTCGAATCAGAAAATCTGCACTTGTGGGTTTCGCTAATCTTACATGTCTTCATCAAAGTTATATTAAATATTTTGATTTTGTACATGTTCTAATAATGACAGAACAACCTCTGATACCTTTGGCCCACGAATTGTTAGAAAGCAAATAGCTAACATATTTCTTTACATTCTTTCTGGAGCTTTTCTGCAATCTTTGACATTGGATATTTTTAATGGTTTCACAGTTAAAGATTTTCAGACATTAAGAAAACATAGTTTAGAGGTCTAAAGCTGCTGTAGGTTTTCTTGTACAGTCTAACATTTAATGGCTTGGAAAATTGAAACCAAATGTTTCTGTTAAGATCGACACACATTTGATGGATTCCTTTTATTTTAGTTTATTAACATCACTGAAGCAAATACCTGTTTTGTCAGTTACACAAAGAAAAATAGCACAGCAATAAAATGTAATAGAAAAGAAGAAATGCAGATGTTCAAAGCTGATCCATTAAATAATTTTATAAACAGTAGAGAGAGATGCTTCTGTTCCACTACTTAAAGATGTGAACTTTTAAGAAGAAATAACCAGTTCATATGTCACAGTTAGCAAAGTCATTCTGTAGTGATAAGAACCATGCAATTTTCGTGTAACCTTTACATGCTTTGGACTTTTATGCTGACAGACTGAATCAAAATAGTGTACTCAAGCATTCCTACCTAGGTGAATGTAGTTTCGACATTTATAATGAAGAATTCAGCATGTTTTGACCTGGAGTAAGCAGCAGCCATATCCCAGTTTATATCGTATACCTTGCATATTAACTATTTCTGCAAGCTGTAAGTTGTTTTTTTTTCTTTGTGCTTTTGTCCCATGCCTGCCAGTCTTTGAGCCTTCTAACTATCAATCCAACCATTGATTTCACCATCCTGGTTATTTCCCAGTAAGAGAAACAACAGGTCAGGCAGCATCATACAAGCAGCCATGGTGATGTGTGTGCCTTTGTTGGCATCCCAGCAATGAGGACAATTTATATTTGGAACTAACCCCATCTCTGGTGGCTAAAGTTGTTACCTCATGGGAGTCTTATGTCCTTCCCCTATGTGTGCATGTTCCTACATGCACAAATACCCATTAGGGCTACCACCACTGGCTTAGGATTACCAAGAATACATCTACTTGTCATGGAGCTACCAGTAATGTGCAAGTTTTCACTTGAATGGGAGCAAGTGAGCCTGACCAGGATCACCATCTCTCTCTTCCAAGATGGTGAGCTGCCAAGCACCACTCACTCCCTTCCTCCCACCACTCACTCCCTTCCTCCCCTGACCAGCTGTTCAAGAGCCAGAGATGATGTTCCCACTCTGGTTACTTAGGCATGGTCAGGGTTCTATTGGCATGCACCACAGAGTTTGGTCTGAAATATTTGTTTTTCTACCTGCCACAACCAAACAATGCTTTCTTCAGTCATTCTATTGCCATCCACCTAATCTGCAGAACAGCATCATATCATCTTACATGCTGATTGGTGTAAAAATGAAACAACAGGCCTATCTAATCTGACCTTTCAAGTGTTATAATATTGCCCTTAAGTTCTTTAACAGTACTGCTGGTCTTATTTTTCATTGATTCCATGGTGCTCAGGATAACTTACAGGATTACCCTAGATTTCTTTCTCTTTCTTCTTCCTCTATATCTTTGTGTTTTATAGCTAAGTGCCTGCTCCAAAGGCCTTAGTCCCAATACTACCCTCAATGGCAGAAAATAACTCCTAATACTTTTTACCTTCTAACTTTCCTTTTTCTATCCAGGCATTCATTCCACCACAAAAGATATTAAACTTGGAATCATATAAATCTAATAAATATATAAATTACAGATACCTCAGAATAGCTGTGTGTGTGTGTGTGTGTGTGTGTGTGTGTGTGTGTGTGTGTGTGTGTGTGTGTGTGTGTGTGTGTGTGTGTGTGTGTGTGTGTGTGTGTGTGTGTCTTTGGGCATGTGTGTGTATGGTATGAGTTCATGAGAGCATGAATGTCCATGTGTGCATGCATGCAAGTGTGGAGAGATGGTGGCCTGGACAATCCCTGGGTGACGGAATATTTCTTTTCCCCAGGGATTGTGTGATTTTGTAGTTAGTATATATAATTAGTAGGGGTGTGGGGGCAGAGCCCCCCATGTCAGGGGTGCAGGGGGGCTTGCCCCTCACAAAAATTATGTTATTTGTTTTTTTGTTGGTTGCATGTGGCAAGGATTTTACTCTTGCATATGTAGTTTAGTGCCTGCATTTTACATTGTATCATTGCTTGCAACCAGTAAGATAGCCATGCATCACTAGGTTGCACATCACCTTCCTTTCATAGGAAGAGCAATAATACAGAGTGCTCACTCATTCTCCATCAGCACCCAAACCATACTGGGGATCATGCCCTGCCTAAATAACTGAACAGGATGGTGGTTCAGTAACTTTTCTGCCGCATAACTCCAGGGTCTGGGTTTCAAGTTGAGCATGCTGTTACTGTCTTTGCAGAATTAATGTGCTCTGTCTACATCCATACATGTTGCCTCTCAAGTCCTTACATCTTGCTGAGTAAGAAGCAGAAGAAGATAGACTCATCAAGTTCGCCTGCTTTATGCTAAATTTCCCAAGAATCACTGCCAAAGTGCTTAATATTGGCACCATTGTAGTGGTTCCTTTTCAGTCTGAATTTCTGTTTTTCTCATGATTATAGGACCATGGAGGTATTATATATAAGTTGAAGTGCTGTGAAACATGCAAGAGGTCTTGATCCATTAAAAAATGCTTTTTCCTGAGTTTTGTTGACTTGAAACCATAACACATTTGTTTCCTCTGGCTGAAACTTTAGGGCATTGTCAGCCAATGCAACACAGCTAAAGTATTTTAGCCAGGCATTTCAGTTTCCAGCTCAGCTCTTCAAAATATGCTAGTTAAACTAGCTATTACTGTCTATTTGTATATAGGGTTGTGGCCTGAGGTATGGCTAATAGGGAGCACCAATGAAGGATTCACCTACCCAGTTAACGAGTAAATACATTATGTGAAAAGAAAGGTCAAGCATTCAATAAGAGCCATAGATCTGCTGCTTTGCTATTGGCACAGAATTTTCCAACAGATTTTGCCATTCCTTTAAAGAGAGAATTACTACTTGGGGTTGTCCTAATGGTTAACGTATTTATCTCACATACACAAAATACAAGTTTTCATTCTCACCCTTGGCCACTATCGGGTTGTTGGTCAGCACGTAATAGTCTGTGGAATGGTTGCCTAATATTCATCTAAGAAATATGTTTCTAAACTGCTCTTTTTAAACACAAATAGTTTGAAAAAGTCCAAGCAAGGCACTGCTGTGACGCAGACACTTGTGTGCTACTTCCGTGGACTAGTGATGTTATAATACAACAGGGTAGCGTAATGTCGGTCACTTACTTTTCCAAAATAGCAGAATGTAGTAATCGTTCTTCTTTTCATTTCAGAAGAATGTTCTCCAGTTCTTTAGTCATGAATGAAGCATTCTTTGTTGAACGTGTCTGAACTATTCTCTTCATTTGGATCTTTATCTTCTCCAGCACAGCTTTTGAGTTTATGTACTGAAAGTCGAGCATTAATGCTGCTAAATCATTTTCTACCACAGATTTTTTTTAGTAATTTATCTGTTCTGAGGGACTTCAGATTTTTTTTGTATCCTGAAAAAGTTTAGACAGATGTTCATTTCATAATGTCATCGTCACTTACACCTCATGTGAATTCTGCTAATCAATGTTTCAGATGTGGGCTGTGGATAAACTACACTTGTCTACCTACTTCATTACTTTCCATCTGTGGACGAATAACCTTACTTGCAGTCTGTCTTATTGAGGAACTAGGACTATTCACTGAAAGCTCATTTCAGTGAATCACATTTCACTGAATCACATTTCACTGAAAGAAATTAGATTCCTAAATATAATAGTAAATTAGTGCTGTGCCCCCCACTCCCCCTAACTATTTATACTAACTCCAGTGTCACTCCACAGTGGGGAGAAGGGCATATATGTTTCTTTCAGTGAAATGTGATTCAGTGAAATGTGATTCAGTGAAATGTGCTTTCAGTGAATAGTCCTAGATCCTTTATTGACTGTACTTCAGAATTGCCTGGGCTTGCAGCCAAATGCAGTGTCATTGTTTTAGCGGGCTGCATGCTTAGTTTGGTGTCAGGAAGATTAGAAAGCTGTGGTTCTTACTGTGTTCTTATTGTTTGGAATCATGTTTCTGTGCCGACAATGTTGTGCTGCATAAACTGTCTGTACTCTTAAGCTGCTGTCCTTCAGATGGAACTTTAAACTGAGGACTCACCTGCATAAGTTGGTGATGGTTCAGGTGGATGTAAAAGATCCCCTGACAATTATCAAAAAAAGGAAATTAAATTTAAAATCAACAGTACAGAAATACATCAAAAACAGTTTTATATACCCATCTATTCAGGCATTTAGCACAGGGGATGAAGGTCTATAGTTTGATTCACTCTGCCTTTATTTGCCTACATTTTGGTTCTGAGCAAGTCATTTAACCAGATAGGACTCCCAGGCAGAGTATGAATGATGTAGACAGCTTATGTGAACAAATAAGCAAATGAAAAAACAACTACATCATGAGCACTATGCTCACTATACCTCTGGGGACTATGAATCACACTAATTTCTGGTGCCATACATTTCGGTTCCTATTTTTGTGAACAGTGCACAGGAGTACCTGGTACACCAATGCATACTATGTACTTCTGTGCTTGGGCAGGATGATGGCATTGTGCAGCACATTAGAGCTACACAGCACAGTAATGCAACATATGAGGGAATAATAGGCATGGCTGCAAACCAAAGGTCATTACCGTATTAGGCTAATGAGGGGATCTAGTGCTGGGTGAGTTCACATTGGCAGAAGCTTGACAACATTATAATGTAGGTCAGAACAAAGTTGTGTCCTGTAGAAGGTTTACCTACTCTGGCTATACTACATGGGCCTTGTTGCCAGTGCCATGCAGAAGTTTTATTTATTTATTTTTTTCACAATAGCACTAGTATGTTGCTCAACACTGTCTCCTGAGAGGCATACTAGTAGGATAACAGTTTTAGTGTACCCACAAATGGTACACCATCAATGTGAAATGCAGCTGCACTCCTGCAGGTTACTCTACTGAGTCCAGCACATACAATGCTACTGTCCCATTTGTGACTTGTTTACAACTGGTGGGCAGGGTGATTTGCATGGGCAGTTGGCGAATGGGGTACTGTGTTTAAATGGTAGAAGATTAAGCACAGAATTTTGCTCCACTGTGCAATGGGTTTTATGAGTTGCAAGGTACTTTTGGGCATTATTCTGTGTTGTATAAGACCTATTTCATGGTGCACATTGTTTACAAATACTGACCAGAGACACTTCCTACATTACAATTCTTTTCTAATGAAATTTGAAATGTCATTAAATCTAAAGTTTCCATTCCTTATTACTGACAGTGTACACAAAAGCAGTTAATCTAATTTTCCCCAAGTATTTTTCAATATAAAACCACACCAAAATTCCATCAGTCATTCTTAGAACTGTTATTACCAAATTACACTTGCTAAATTCATAGTCCCCAGTGGTATACTGAACATGGTAAACAGAGTGCACAAGGTGTAGTTGTTTGTTGATTCTGTCACATTTAATAAATAATATGACCCTAGCTTCTTTATACAAACTTTTTTTTCATGAATTTCTTACTTTACAAGTAGCATTGCATGAAATGATCACACAGTCTTTCAAATATTTGTATTATATTTTATTATTTTTACTATTTAAGTGTATATACTATAATACAGTTATGAAAATCCTCACCCAAATGTTCCCAATTTGTTAAATAAAATACTTCAGATGGCATTTTTCTGTACCATTTATCCTTTTAGCTTTTCGTTGCAACAGGCATTTCTTTATTTTATTCCATTACATTTTTGAAACTGAAACATTTTCCCTTTTCAACAAATCTCATCTTTTTCAACATTCTAACAAATTTCTTTATTTCAAATTTATGTCCCTTAATCATGAATTTTCTTTTTTTTTTCTTGTTCCCCAGCTCCAGATCAACATACCTTATGAGTCTATACAGAATTCTTTCTTTTAAGAAGTTGATTCTAGTTACGCATAAAGCACTGAAGAAAAGACATAAATTTTTGGTCTCAGAAGCTAATGAGTATATGAAGGACTCATAGGAGGAATGGACTGATAGTACTGATAAACTGAAAGACAGAGCAGAATAGAATAGTATTGGGAAGATTGTAATGTAGTCTTACAACAAAGAAATGATAAATTACTTGGCCGTCATGAATTTCGTATAGGATTTCAAGCATCTTTTAGGGTAGGTATGGAGAGGGTAGGGTAAATGGAAATGTGGAAAATGGCAGAAACAAGGATGCTATTTTTTCATGGGATGAAAATTGCGAATATACTAGGTTGGATAGGATTTTAACTGATAGCGTGAAAGCAGATACAACAAAAGATGTTAGGCTGACATAAAATGAGTTGCCAGGCTATAATATGATAATTACAGATTAGGAAGATAATTTTGACATGGAGGTATAACACAGGGTGTACTGTAGGCTTGATGATTCCAAGGAATGGTGGAGCAGGTTTTGCAAGAAAAAGAAAGTGAATTGGGTGGTGGGAGATAAGACATGGAATGACATAAAAGGTAAATAGAGACAGAGGATAATGGGGATAGAGGAGAAAAATGAAAAAGGGGGCAGATCAGCTGAGAAAAAGAGAGGTTACAAAAACAGTTGGAAATGGTTAAGGGGATTGAAGTTGAGATAGGGGACGATATTGACTAACTGAATATTCGGATAAAAGAGGTAAGAGATAAAGACAGAGCTAGCTAGAAAGTAGCAAAATGGTGTGTGTAAGGTAAAATGGATACAAAATTACTTTACTGGAAATTGAGAGGTCAGAGAAGAAAGACAAAGGCAAGGGGAATTAAGAGTGAGGATGGGGAGGTAGCACATAAAAAAGTGAGATAAAAGAAGAGTTTAGGAAATTTTATGAAATGGTGTATTTAAAGACAATCAGTGCTGCTTTGAAGCTTGGTGAATGGGCAAGGATGGTTATCCAAAATAGCCAGAGAGAGTAGTTGAATGGAAAGTTTCAAGGGGGGGAATGTGGTTATGGTGATAAGGTATTTAACAAATGGTAAGGAAGGGGTCCTTGATGGATTCTGACACCTAAAGTTTTATAAGAATGTTGCAGTAAAGCAAAGGAAAGACAGAGGTATTTAACAATATTCTGAATATGGGGAAATGTCTGACTTCATGTGCAAAGCCATGGCAATGGTTTTATGTAAAGGTAAGTGAGAGATATTATAGTCCAATTTCTTTGGGTGATGCAGATGCTAAATGATTTGGCCATATTTTAGTAAAATGGTATAATTTGGGAAAAGCATGTAGTTATTGTTGAGGGAAGGCTTTTGTATGACTACTAGAGAACATTAATACATTTTGAGAGGTTGTTGAACTTCAGTAAGGTAGGTGCCATAGTTTGGTTTTGATGGATAATAGAATGTTTTTGATGATATTATATGGGAAAATTTGATCAAACTGTTGCAGCAAATAGTGGCATATAGAAACTGGTCAAATTTTGTGCAGGCACTGGATAGGAGGCCTTGGGTGAAGATTGTAGTTAATAACAGAGGATCAGAAAAAGATGATTCTTCACAGAGTGACAAGGAAGGGTGTTCATTACCAGCAAACGTATTTTTAATTTGAAATGAAAGCCTTATACAGAATTTTATGGTACCTATGAGAAAAGGGGTAGAATTCAAAGGACAAGGAAATATGCATTGTTTGCACATGGTCACATGTTTCTGTTAGAGAATGTGGATATGCAATTCCCAGTTATGTAGCATATTTTCAATGGTTTGGAGAAGAATTAGATTTGAAATACAATCTATATAAATTGTTAAGTGTTATGCTAGGTGGTAGGAGTAATGAAGTAGGTTTTGTTTTGTTGGGGGGGGGGGAGTCAAAATTATGGAGGTAGACTTTATAGTGCAGTAGAAGATATCAGACAGAAAAAAAATGGATACATGCGAATGGAAAGAGAACAGATCATTACATTGTTAGACAGGCAGAAGTTTTACACTGAGAGAGTTAAAATGATTAGACAATTGACTGACCAACATGTGCTATACAAATGAAGAGGACAGAGGCATTAGTCCTTAACATGAGTTGAGCAGTTGGAGATTAAAGAGTTTGAGTCAGGGGAGAGTGGTATTTTCTGGGGGGGGAGTTGGTAAAAATAAAGTAAGACACAAAAGTGAGAGAATATTCAAAAAGGAGAGATGCAAGAAAGGGAAAAGAATGAGAAGAGTATTGAGAAAGGATGGATAATGGCGGCTGACAGAAAAGCACTTTATTTATTTATTTATTTTATTTATTGACATTTGTTAACTGGGTTTGTCCAGCTGGGCCAGAGACCCATTTTCAGTGGAGGCCCAAGGAGAAAAGCTCCAGTTACAGACTGTTTAAAATACATGGAAGTTCAGTTTACAGTACATAAAATTTCAATTTGCAATACATAGCAGTTCACAGTGTAAGATACAAAAATGAGTAAGGTACATCAGATCAGGAGATGTATACACATTTTTTTTGTGGAAGATGTTTAGCAATACAGCTGTCAGAGCAATCCAAAACGATTTGAAGTAATGGAGTAGGGAGTCTGTTAAGGAAGTAGCATTTTAGGAATAGTACAGATGTGAGAGATGAAAAAAGCTTTATAAAGTAGAAAGGGTAGTAGGAAGTAGATTAAGATGCTAAGTCAATATGAGGGAAAAATTGGAAAAGATTAGGCTAAAGATTATGATAAAGGGTTGTAGTGGAGTTAGGGTCATGACAAGTACAAGTTTTGCTGTACAGTAAGTGAAGTCTAAGTTCTTATTTAAAGTGCATAGGGTTGATAATAGAGCATATGTGTGTTGGAAGTTTATTCCAAGCTTGGGATACTGAGGACTTGTATAGTAGTTTACCTACAGTTTTCTTAGGTGGACAGATGTCTAGGAGTTGCTGGTTTGAGGTGCGGAGTGTATGAGTGGGTGTATAGGTGGATACTAGGGAGGAGAGAGCAGGGCAGGAGGATGGTTTGTGTAGTATGAAGTGTGCACTTTGAAACTGGGATAGAAGGAGTTGTTGTGGAAGTTCAAGGCATTGGAGAGAGTTGAGTGCAAGGCAATGATGTGAGTTATAAGGGGAGTTTGTGACAAATCGTGCTATTTTGCGCTATGTTTGTTGGGGTTTAGTCAGGGTAGTGGACTGTATGTTAGTTAGGACTAGGGCAACATAGAGAAGGGAGGGGAGGAGAAGAGGCTGTGCCCAAGGAGAGTCTAGCATTAGAGGTTACTACAAAATGGGAATCAAAGTCTAAACCAACTGTGCTAGAAGTAGTGAATATAGTAACAGAGATAAGACAACTGGAAATGAGATATTTAGAAAAGGGTAGGAGTAAAACTACATAGGAAAATGGGAATTGTGGAAACAATACATACAAGGAAGGAATGAAATTTAAAAGAAGACAGGATTTGAATGAGTTATGTAATGTATGAATGACAATGATTGCGTAGATTATATGTGGTATATAATATTTGCAACTAGGATTGTGTCAGTATGGCGTGTGATGTAAAATGCTTGCAGCTAGGATTATGTTAATATGATTTGTTTTCATGTATATAATTGTATGATTGCTTATGTCATAAGTGATAATTTAATAAAGATGTTTCTTGTTTAAAAAACAATGGTTTATTGGTCTTTGTGAAAAACTTAAACAGACGAAGCAAAGGGGAGATTAAGGAAAATGCTGGCTGGCAGAGAATGAAATATGGGAAAAATGACTTTTGGGAGGACATTTGGAAGTTGGAAAAGGGTAGCAATTTGATCTAGCAGGTGATGTGCAGTGGAGGTTCTTGCACATGTGGTATGAAACACTTGTGCCGGTGCAGAGTGATGTTTGGTTATCCGATGTTAATTATTAGAGATGTATTTATTTAACTCTTATTCAAATGCCCCTAAAATGGCATTAAGGACAAATACTCATGCAGTCTCTTATTGTTAAGGTGCAAGTCATACGAGCTGAAATTCTTTCAGATTATCTTTTTCCTTACAACACAATCTGTACAAACCTTTGTCAAAATTAATTCTAGTTCTAAACATGAGTAATACATTGCTTCAGAAAAATGCTGTAGTGTTCATACCTATGCAGATCTAATTCCCAGTAGTTGCACAATTTGATCCCAAGGAGAGTATATTTCAATGTCATACCTGTCCATTGGGAACAACTGAAATTATAATAAGAATTGCTTCTTTTCCATCAAAATATTGTTCCTCATTCTGACTGTAGCTTCCAGGAACATAATTTTCTACATGACTGTGATGTTTAACATCACTTTGACTTCTCAGTTATCTTAAGAATTCAAAATACGTTTCCATATTACAGAGTCTTCAGCTGCTTCGTTCTTATTTGTACATTTTTAATGGAAACCGTTATGGAGACTTATTACCTGCAACATCACTGCTGTCTTGTTCATAAAGGTGTGCACTCCATTATGGCTGTCACACCCTATTCCCTGCTGATTCCTGGGGCTTTAGAATAGTCTCAAACTCTACTGACTTCTCAGTGGAAAGTCTAACTTTACCCATCTCTGTCATCACCTCTCCTGAGCCCAGTAGCTACTCTGTACCACTTAGTTCCTACTACACCTCTGCTATGTTATCCCTAAAAGAGGTCAGCCCATTGGTCTGATGGAGTGACTATTAAAACTTTGTGTGAGTACTTACACTAAATACATCAGCAGTCCTATGACAACACCTACATAATATTCACTGAACATAAAACATAATTATAAAAATCTACTTCATTATAATCACTTTTCTTTAAAATAGTCTTGAATATATTAATACTCATTTCTAATGCTACAGTTTGTTATGAAAGAAGCACACCAGGGTCAATAACATCAATAAATTAAGTTTAATAAATTGCAAAATACACAGACGATAAGTGCTTTCTTCCCCATAAACACAAGGACTTCATCAGAACTTCCAGTTGTAAAATACAAGCCCAATAAATAACACACTGGCAGAAACATGTGACACCTTATTGCCAATAATTACAAAGCTACAAAATAAACAAATGAAATAATTTAAATAAACCAAAAAATCATTTAAGTATAAAATATAGAATCATTGACATAAGAACAAAACTAAATTAAAAACTCAGTCTGTTAACAGAACTAAATTAAATCAGTGCTGTCTGTTACAATTTCACAACATGCAGCTTTAACACACTGCTTAAAGAAATTGCATTATTTCACCCAGGGGATGAATAGGTATTCAACCTAATCTGCCATAGTAGCTCTCTGTATTCTAACCTATACTCCCAGCCCCCACCCCACAGCATTGAGCTGAACTTGTTTTAAGATAAAAAAATAAAGTCTGTTGCTTTGCAAACAATTAGATTTGTTTTTATAAAGTGCGTTATTAACATTTGCAGTCCTGATGTCATAGTAATACTTATAAATTATCTTCCTAAATGCACATTAATTTTAACTACCTAGTACCCATGGCAATCACAACATGCTAAATAGACTACTCCCTTAGAGCTGCAATTGCATGCACAATTTAATTTGCTTGTAGTTGCATGTCCTTAACTTTAGCACTTGCCTTTTATGTATATATTTGCACTGTTTGCAGAAACCACACTTTTTCAATCCCTTAAATCTCTTGTTGGTTGCATCATAACTCATTTCCAACCTCTCTTAATGTTGGGATATCTTTTGTAAACAAAACAGGGTTGGTTGCTTAAACACCTCCTTACAATGTTATCACATTGAATAATTCTCCAATAGTTTGTTACAAGTTGTTTGATAACATTAGTCTCCCCTCTAAATTTTAAAAGCATAGTCTGTTCAGAACCTTTGTTAGATTTCAAATCATGCTTTTTATTCATGATGTACCTTCTCTTATAATATTCCTCATCTTTAACATCAGTCAGATTGTCAACAGTTCAGAAAAGTAAACAGTAAAAAATGAAGGCAGTATGGAATGTAAACAGAAATAGGTTGGCACAATGGATGTGAGTGAGTGTGTTTGTTCAAGTGGGTTAGGGTTTACAGTAAGGATTAAGTAAGGGTATAGCTTTCATGTTGTGCATGTTTTTTCTGTCTGAGCCTCTCTTGTGTAGCATCAGTCAGTCAGTCAAATGATTTGGAAGTTATGATATCCTTTGCCTTCTTCTTTAGTATACATGCTAAAATGGTGGGAACAAAAGCAATGCAATAAGTTGGCTTCATGCTGAGAAATGTTTCTATTAGTATTGAGGCTTGTTTAACATCTTTATTTAAGTCATAGATCAGAGCCATTATAGAACATAACAATGTTTTTGTATGAATACTTTATGACAATGAAAAAGCTTTGAACAGACACAAAGGAAATTAACAAGATAGTAATATCAATAAGGAACTTGAGTTCCATGGATAGATGCAGATGTTTAAAATTGTATAAATTGCATTATAGACATAAAACCACTACTCATATATAAAGTATTTAATGACACAATTTCACAGATTCTTTTTTAATATGAACATTTATAATAATAATGATATACATAGACACTGAAACATGAATTTTGATGCAGGAAAATTTAAATCAAGTTTATAACTACAATGTGCAAAAAATGGCATTATTGTGCAACAAAATCCCTATAACCATTAGAAGATCAGCAAATATAGACCCTTTAAAAATAATTTTGATGGTTGGGAAGGTGATAAAGTTTTTGACCTTGAAGTCAGAGAATCAGTGTTCCTAGATGGCCAATATGGTCTTAGCACTGCAACCTACTTATGAAGTTATAAATCAAGGAAAGCTGCAAATAAAGTTTGTTTCCTAAGCATAGTATTAAGTTCTATGATATGTTAATGCAATTTATATGCCTGGGTTTCAGAACTTTGTCCACATAAGCAAACTATATGAAGACAATTTTGTTCGGCTGATTTGTTCTTTAAAATATGGCAGTATCATTGTAAAAAAATGTTCAGCAAAGTATCAAGTAATGTTATAGGTCATGACTATTCAGATTAGTCTTGCTTCCCCTTTTATAGATTGGAACTGTTATGCTGTTCATCCAAAAATTTGGAAATTTTCATTTTGCAATATACTTCATGAAATCATTTTTCAATTTTATAACACCAAACAGCTTCCAATATGTGGCTATCCTTCATGATGCCATCAGAGCATGGTACTTTGTTAAGCCTGTTAATAACTTAATTTAATTGCACTAGTTTTATTTTTAAGCATGATCTTATCATTATTAGTAATATTATTTTCAATTTTTCTTCATCTTCATTAATATTATATTTGCTAAACAATAAGTTAGCCATTGTTTCCCTCCATTGTGCCAGTGTCCTGCAGGTCCAATATGTTCTTTTGTCTTTGCTTTTAAAAGATGTTAACATTGACTCCCAAATTTTTCTCTGCATGATTTCTTTTTCCCCAATCATATGTAGTAGATTATGTTGTTTAATATCACATGACAAGGCCCAATCCATCCTTAGTTAACTTAGCCTTTATTTATTTTCCTTACATTCCTGATCAAACCAACTATGATATATCTTGCTTAATTGGTTTCAATACACCTCCTTTTTTGTTACCTTTTTATAAACTCAGTGATGATCTTCTCTATTTTTTGAGTTAACGGTTCCAGATTTTATTTCAAATTCAACATATAATACTCATTTTGAGTTCTATAATATATGCAAAACCAGGGGGGGGGGTCTATCAAATTTTCATCTATAATAATATTATCTATTACCAATTTCCTAAATTGGACATGTATGTATAGGCACCATTTTTATCTCATTCCCATGTTCAATACCACAAATCATGTTTCTTGACATTTTGGCAATGCTTTGCCTTTCCCATTCACAAAAAAATCTCATAATTGTTTGATTTTTCTCTTATTCATGTATTCTGTAAATGAATAATATGAGCTCATCCTGGCATTTATATCTTCATAAATAACAACGTTTGTTGGCTTAGTAATTGGAAAATAAACGATAACAAACTGAAGAAAATATCCAGGAGAAGCCACCAAACCACGATGCAGAAGCCAAAAAGATATTTTATTGAAGACAAAAGCTCAAATCAAATAAACTGTAAAGCGCTTTTCGTTTGATCTATGTCAAACTTCTTCAGACAAACAGCAGCAATGATGTCATTTCCTTATATAATTTCAAATTGTCAGCTGATGAACAATCTAATGATGTCATTTCCGTTTCACATATTGGTTATCAGTAATGCGCCATCTACTGGTTGGTTACCAAAATAACTGGATGTTTTTACAAAATTCATTAAAAAGAGCACAAAAATTAATTTAACAAAATTCTAATAATAATATTCTGAAAAATGTATATAAAATATATTAAAAATCTATTTTTTTTTAATTTTATATAAGCATTAGTAAATAATCTAATTACACACAACACTGTGCATCAAACATTGCAAACTTGTAAAGCATAATTCTAAATATTAATATTAATATATTAATGTATTTTTCCCCTGTGCAACGCTTTAAGTTTTAATACTGGAGTGATAGATGCTCTCTCATTGAGACCTGGCCATGTATCAGATTGTGTCAATATTTGCCATCTTAATTCTTTCAATTCTAATAAAAGTGGCCAAACAGACCTATCACTAATAGTAACATGATCTATAATGGCAAAACCGAAAGAATGAGAAGAAAATTCTTTTATATGCTTGGCTAAAGCATTATGTTTAATGCTTTTTTTGATGGCATAATCATGCTCATACAACCTACAAGTAAACATCCTCTCGGTTTTGCCTATATAAAATGCTGTGCATTGGTTGCACTGGGGAAGATACACAATCGCTTTACTTTTACAATTGTATGTGCATCTAATTCTATATGTGATGTCTCTGATTTTAAAAATAGAACCTGTGTTAATTTTTTATGGAATGTGGTAATATTACCACATTCACTTATGATCACAGTCTTATAAAAGATGTTTTGATTCGTAATTGGAGCATTGTTATGGAAGACAACTTGTGTCGCAACATGTTGCCCAACACAGTGAACGTGGTATATAAGAAAGGGAAATCTTTTAAAGAAATATTGAAATATGGTTGTTATGATCATAATAAGAAAACAGAGGTGTGGTGAAATGTGGTGCCTGTAAATGGTGTCATAAAATTAACACAGGCTCTATTTTTAAAATCAGAGACATCACATATAGAATTAGATGCACATACAATTGTAAAAGTAAAGCGATTGTGTATCTTGCCCAGTGCAACCAATGCACAGTATTTTATATAGGCAAAACCGAGAGGATGTTTACTTGTAGGTTGTATGAGCATGATTATGCCATCAAAAAAAGCATTAAACATAATGCTTTAGCCAAGCATATAAAAGAATTTTCTTCTCATTCTTTCGGTTTTGCCATTATAGATCATGTTACTATTAGTGATAGGTCTGCTTGGCCACTTTTATTAGAATTGAAAGAATTAAGATGGCAAATATTGACACAATCTGATACATGGCCAGGTCTCAATGAGAGAACATCTATCACTCCAGTATTAAAACTTAAAGTGTTGCACAGGGGAAAATACATTAATATATTAATATTAATATTTAGAATTATGCTTTACAATTTTGCAATGTTTGATGCACAGTGTTGTGTGTAATTAAATTTTTTACTAATGCTTATATAACATTTTTTAAAAAATTAGATTTTTAATATATTTTATATACATTTTTCAGAATATTATTATTAGAATTTTGTTAAATGAATTTTTGTGCTCTTTTTAATGAATTTTGTAAAAACATCCATTTATTTTGGTAACCAACCAGTAGATGGCGCATTACTGATAACCAATATGTGAAAAGGAAATGACATCATTAGATTGTTCATCAGCTGACAATTTGAAATTATATAAGGAAATGACATCATTGCTGCTGTTTGTCTGAAGAAGTCTGACATAGATCAAACGAAAAGCGCTTCACAGTTTATTTGATTTGAGCTTTTGTCTTCAATAAAATATCTTTTTGGCTTCTGCATCGTGGTTTGGTGGCTACTCCTGGATATTTTCTTCAGTTTGTTGGCTTAGTGTTTGTCTGTAATTCTGTTATTATATTGTCTACATTTTCCCAAACATTCGGCCTACATCCATATTTTGTTTCCTCATGAGCAAAATACATGTTAATATTGTATCACAACCAAATATACTTCAATAATGCCAAAAAACTTTTAATATAAATTTCTGCTTTCTCTGTCATCTTCAGATGTAGTCCATTAATAATTTTGACAAATATATTATCATCAGGCCACCTTTAACTATACCAACATTCTTGCTGTTTGGACCGCATTTTCATGCACTTCCTTTTGTTGAAAGTTAACTTCATTTTTGACATCACCTAAGTTTCCTTAAAATTAACCATTTCCAGTTGTTTTATATAGTCCAGAAATTCTCTAACCTGCAGTTTCCTTTTCATTCTAGAAACATTCAAAGTCAGTATGCAGGATTCAAGAAACTCTGTATAGGGTTTGTGTAGAGCCTACATGAAGTGTTTCTGCGTACATAAAGTTGTGCCTGTGGCTGTGCCACACAATGCATATTAATGAATAGCAGTGCTCTTAAACAAAACTTTGTGGCATGCAACGGTTATTTTTTGGCCGCAAAGCATCTTTGCAAATGTGGATAGCATTTCCTTGTAAGGTTGCTCCTCCTAAATCTTGATTGTACTCAGTGATTGAGTGACAGCACTACAATTGCTTTCCCTTGTTCAAAATTTGGCAGGATCCCAAACACATTTAAATTGAGAAAAATCATACAAGGGACCCTTCCATAGATATGTCATTCTGCATTTATTAATTTCATATATTTTATTGTTTTTCATTTCTCTCTCGTTTTTATTTTTTTCACATTTGCTTGATGCTTAGCTCATTTGCGCATTCTGCATTTTTTATTTTTCATGTTTGTGTGATACTTAGCCTGTTTGCGAGACTGGATCACCCATGTATTAGACATGACCCAGGCAGCTAAACATAGAAACTAGATACATTCATTTAATACCACTGGACATTGCACAAACGACATAAGCGAGGCTGTGCTGAGCTAACACCATCAAGTTAACAATGAATACTAATATAGGGGATGTCATGTAACTAATCCTCAGGTAATAGATGGTAAGTCTAGATGTGGCATGCAAATGGTTCTGGAATCTAGTACAGGGCTATCAAGCTTTTCTTTTGCTGTGTTGATATTGTGGATTATACAAATGAAGTTCAACATAGACACACCCCAAACTACAGAACTCAGAAAACCCAAAAAATTCTGGAATACTTTGAACCAAATTCTCTACCTAGGGAATCCAACTCTTATCCCCTGCCCAAATAACACACTTCAAGAAACTGCATCCATTTTTAATTCCTACTTCATAGATCCCATCAACAAACTTATGCAGACCTCCAACCCAACCATTCCCTCACTTCCCACCCACCACCGCAACACAACCCCCTCTTACTAAATCCTGTTCCTACCAACTATATTAAAAATCTCCTTCTTAGGCTTAAACAATGTTCCCCATCTGCAGATATCCTGGCATGTCTCATTCTCAAGGCTGCTGCTAACTCCATAGCATATTCTTTCTCCATACTCATAAACCTCAGTTAGTGAATTCACTATTCTCTGCAAAAAAAAAAATCTATACCATACCTATCCACAAAGATGGAAACTCAGTAGAGCTCTCTAACTACTGACCTATTGCCTTACTTTCTGCCCTCTCTAAAATTCTTGAACACTGCGTTCATGAACAAATCATGGCCTATCTCATTAAAAAAAAAATCTGATCACCCCTACCCAGCATGGATTCCGCCCCACCACAACACCACTACAGCTTTTTTTTCCTTTACTCAATCCATCTTCCTATCCAGAGGCAATAATAAACTTGTATCCTATGCCTTTCTAGACCTCTCCAAAGCCTTTGATCCATCTCTCACCCCATCCTCCTCTCCAAATGTTCTCAACTCAACCTCTCCTTATTAACTATCTTCTGGTGTAACAGCTACCTCACAGACAGACAATAATCAGTCAAAAGACTCTTTGCTGTTTCCCCTTTCTCCCATCAAAATGGGAGACTCACAAGGCTCAATTCAAGATCCCCTTCTTTTTAACATCTTCACTAACCAACTTTACACATCCTGTCCTCTGTCATCCCTCATACAGTAGATGGGTGACTCAACTATCCTCTCCATCATGGACAACCCATCTGACCTGCTGTCCCTAACACAAAAATCTTACAACCTCACTGAAACATGGCTTACTAACAACCAACTCATACTCAACCCCAGAAAGACAAAACTTCTACTATTCTTCCCTAAATTCCTCTCCCACATCAAATCATCATTCACCATCTGTTCCCTTAACAACACTACTATCAAACCCAAAACCTACACCAAGCTCCTTGGAGCAATCATAGATGACCAACTTAAATTTGACCTTCATGTTCTTCACTGTATCAAGAAAACCCACCAAAAGCTTGGTCTACTGTATAGAAACAAAGGGTTCCTCACACCAGATTCCAGAATCTCACTTGCCCATGCATACCTTCTCCCTAACCTCTTCTACAGCTCACAGATATTAACAAACTTACAGTCCAAACTTGAAACCACCTACAATAAAGTTTCTCAATTCACTGCTATTCTTCCTTCTAAATCCCACCACTGTCATGCTCTCAGGACATTCAGCTGGCTAGCGCTTCCTCACCACCTCTTGCTTACTCAACTACTCATCATCTACTCTATCCTGAACAAGCTCTCCTGCTGCCCTAAAACATCTCTTCACTTGTCTCCCTCTATACCCCCTCGTACCGTCAGAAGCTCTGACCAATGTCTCTTACAGATTCTCTAGCTCAAAAAGTCTATTGGCCAGAATCTCTACAACTATTTCCCTGTTCTACCATGGAACAAGCTTCCCTTGACAATCAGAAATGTCACCCAGGTCCAGGAATTCAAGAAAGCTCTCAGAAACTACCTAAACAGTACCTAGATCTGTCACTGTGTTCATCCAACTTGAACCCTATCCCTCCCCCTACTCCACTTCATCCTTTTCCACTAATTTTCTTTTATAAAGTTACCCCCTCTTATAACATGATGGTCTCTTATTACTGTCCATCCTCATACATTGCCTAGTACTGGTAACCTGCAACCTGTATTGTACTTTCAATATGGCTCTTATAATAAATACTTACACCTCCTGTAACAAAAAAGACAAACTGCCTATGAATTGTACACTTGTCCACTGATGACAATCCAAAATATGTTACTACCAGTTTCTTGTAATTACCAGTTTCTATACTCACAGCATTGTATTAATGTCTCTGTAGCTGTTTTCTCTTACTTGTATTGCAATGGTTGTTGCATGATCTATTTTATTTTATTCTATTTGACTTTTGTTATATAATATTTGCTTACTTGTACTGTGGAGCTTTTCTCCTCGGGCCTCTGCTGAAAAAGAGCAATGGCTCAGTTGAACTACTCCCAGTTAACAAATGTCAAATAAATGAAAATAAATAGAGAAGTGTTTTCTCAATCTTGTTATGACAAGCGCTGTAAGCTTAGGCCTATTGTGCACATATTCCTGGGTTCGAAACCTGCATATTCCACACACTTTTAATGTTGTTCCATGTCACATAGTATTCACTCTCAATCATAACACCTGACATGGTGTAGCTGATATTAATATTTACATGTATGAGAGCTGAGACACTAATATTGTGTCAGTTATTTACCTATTCATTTATATGGGTATTCTGCATATATTATCAAAAGTATGACTGTGGGTATAATGTGTACTATGTTCATGCAAGTATATTTCTGCAATGCCATTTAAATAACAGAGCTACACAAGTGGCTGTATATAAAATATAATTGCATTGCTTTTTATTTATTTATTTATTTTATTTATTTATTTTTTATTTTTTTATTTCCCACTGTTGCTCATCACTTTCCATCATACAAACAGATGCTCTCTGGCTTACTGTGTTTGGACAATGGTAAGAGATGCACAACTTTTTCAAATGTAGAAAAAAACAGAGGGTGCACACCTACGGTAAGCGCAATTCATGCACTTGGCAAGAAAACATATATTTAAAGTGGAATTGGTGAGAAATGCTCATTATACATTGAGCTTGATCTTTAGGAGACATAGCTGATGTTGGAGAGGGTGTGCACTTTGGAGCACAATGTTCAGGTATTCAGGAGTCCAAAGTCTTTGTTGCTCTCCTAGTTAAGGAGCATGGCCCACACTTTTTGCAGAGGGACTATTCAGGTTCTCAGTATAAGTCTGAAGCCTGGACTAGTTTGGCTAGGGCTTTGGCCAGTGCGATATGTATCCCACACACTGGTGAGCAATTTTATCATCATTATAATGATCTCTATAGGAGGAACAGGGATACCCTTGATAACTGGCTCATTGAATGTAGAGCAGGGAACACTCCACAGATCTGTAAGTAAGAAGGGGTTTTGACCAGTGCGACAAGTATCCCACACACTGGGGAGCAATGTCATCATCATTATGATGATCTCTGTAGCAGGGAGAGCGATACCCTTGATCAATGGCTCAAGGAATGTAGAGCAGGGAACACTGCACAGATGCATAAGTACAAAATGCATTCACCAATTGTAAAAGTTAAAGCTGAATATAGTCAGGACTGGTATTCATAATGGCATTCTGTTTTGTTTTTCTTTTTCCACAGCTGCAGAAGGAGGGGCCTCAAATGTCAGATCTCATGGTGCATGCCTGGCAAGGATGAGAGAAGCATGTAGTATGTATGCATATAAAAAGTACTGTTACTGTAGCTTTAATGGTTAAAGATGGATTACTTGTTATTTCAGACAGTTATATATAACTGAGCATGCAACTGTAAAAGAAAGTATGCATGCCTTACTCTGTAGCACAAAGCAAACATTTCACATTTTCAAGGAACAGTGAGCATGCATATATAAAGTGTAAAAGGAACGTATACATGCATTAGTCTGTACGCCAAAAGAAAAGTACAGTATTACAATAGTCAGTAGTTGTGGGTTCAAAGACCATACTTCCCAGATATATAATAGTGTGTACATTAGTGTTATATTTTCATCATTATACACAATACTGTTAGGCAATCATTATTATAGCAAGTTAATTTCAGACCTCAATACCTCTGGCATGAATGGGCTACTGTCAAGTGTAATCATGCATATGTGCAATATATGCACACATGAATGATTGGTGGCTGTAATCTGTTCAGTACTACAGTGTCCATCTTGTTAGTAACTGGGGTAGAGTGCAAAGTACTTAAAGAAATTTCTTAGGAGTTGGCAGTGTTAAAAGTAAAACATAACAGAATACAGTGAAATAACTGTAGAAAGCTTTTGTACATTAACTATGAAGATAGTAATCTTTTCCTGTTTTTTTTCTCTCATTCAGTCCCTTTTCTTCTTTATTTTTATTCTTTAATTTATCATTTTGTTATTATGTATAATTTTGCATTTCTTTGTTTTATTTTTTATTTCCAATTTTGTTTGTATTTGTTATATACATTTATTTTGTTATTTTTATTATAGTTTCATAGTTTCATAGTTTAGTACTAGGCTATCTGCCCTGGGGCATTTGTAAGCCTAGCCATAGTGATGTGGCTTTCGCCACCCCATGAAATGGTACAAAAATGCACAGAATAGATTTAGAATACTGTGCCTCTGTCTAGTAGTGACACAGTGAAGGCCCCCTTATATAATAGAATTAGTTTACTGTGCCTCTGTCTAGTAGTGACACAGATGTGACCTCTGGGGTAAACTTACGATCTCCCATCCATTCATCAAGATTTCTCTTGAAGAGAGTCAGTGAGGGGCTCTGCCTAACATGAACTGGGATCTTATTCCAGAGCATGGGAAGCTTCTGGGTTATGAATCTATCCCTCCAGCATGTCCTATTCCTACTTGTGCCGAAGTTTAAGTCTTTAGCTCTTGTGGTTCTGATGGATTTGGATTTTTTGAGGTGGAGCATGTCCATTAGTTCCTGATTGGACATGGCCTTGTATGTCAGGCAGAGATCACCTCTGAGCAGGTGGTATGCTACTGAATAGAGCTGGAGTTTCTTTAGTCTGGCAGAATAAGACATATGTTGGAGACTCTTGATCCTCTTGGTGAGGTACTTTTGTGGTCTCTCCAGCTGTTGCAAATGCCGGGTGAGGTACATACCAAATGGGGCATTGTACTCAATCATGAGTCTGATGAGGGAGGAGTATAGGGGTACAATGACATCCTTGGATCTGGATGTGAATCCCTTCATGATAAGGTGTGCAAGGTAGAATGTCTTTCTAACCACTTTGGCAACGTGGGTGTCAAATGAGAGGTCGCTGTCGACTTGGGTTCCTAGGTCTCTAATTACTTTTTCTGTACTCAGTGGGTTGCTGTCTATGTGATAATTTGTGGGTACTTTGTTTTTCCCAAAGGGGATGACTATACATTTTTTTGGCATTTAGTTTAAGGCCATGACTCCGGCACCAGTTGTCCGTTTCTGTGAGGCCTTTTTGTAGGATGTATGTGTTCGCTGGTATGTCGACTATGGTGCCTAGTTTGCAGTCATCTGCGAACTTTGTCAGCCACAACCCTCCCATGTTTGCTTTAACATCTGAGAAATAAATGCCGAACAAGAGGGGTCCAAGGACAGATCCCTGTGGGACACCACTTGTGACTGGCTTTGCGTCTGACATTGCTCCAGCAATTTTAACTTTATGGGTTCTGTCCTTTAGCCAGTTTGCAACCCATCTAGTGACATAAGGGTTTACATTTAAGCTGTTGAGCTTATCTATGATGCCTGAGTGGGGTATTGTGTCGAAGGTCTTAGCCAAGTCCAGGTAGGCTGTATGGACTGCTTTGCCCTCATCAATGGCTCTAGTGACTGTTTCGAAAAAGTCAACCAGGTTCAAAAGGCAGGATCTGCCCTTTACAAAGCCGAACTGGGTG
The DNA here is from genome assembly GCF_019279795.1 of Protopterus annectens. Lineage (NCBI taxonomy): Eukaryota > Metazoa > Chordata > Ceratodontiformes > Protopteridae > Protopterus > Protopterus annectens. Next base: position 1,011,671,349 of record NC_056747.1, on the reverse strand, counting down.
GGGTCAAGTGTCTGTAGGTCCCCAATGTCTCTGTTTATGAGTTCCATAATGATTCTTTCCATAGCTTTGCAGACCAGGCTGGTTAAGCTTATGGGGCGGTAGTTCCCAGGGTTTGTTTTTCTATGTGCATCTATTTATTTTTTATGTGCCTAATTTTTATATTTTCATTTTTTTATTTTATAATTGTATGTTAATGTTTTTTTTTATTACTACAGCACAGCAGGGTAGGCAGGTGCCATGCGATCCTCCTACTCTCACTCTACTTGCTACAATACTAAGGCTCAGCACATCTTGGCTGCAGCCTGGCAGCACCCGTTCTGCTCCCACTGCACCACCTGGGTCCTCAGATAGTTCTGTCCCAGAGGATAGGTCTGTGGTCCCCTCTGGACGCAGTGGAGGAGATGGTGCATTTATCACCTGGAATGATTTGCCAGGTATGGTACTTAGGATTGTGCACTGCACCGTGGAAACACACCTACACTGGATGGAGTGTACAAGGTGGACACTGCAGCTGCTGACACAGTGAGGAGACAGTGATGACAGTTCACCGGGTGAGGATTTGATTCCCACTGTCACTCTTCCTGACTTCCATGAGACCTCAATTTCCCCACCATGACCCCAACCATGGTATTTACCCCCTCTTGTGTCTTTCACCATCCCTTTATCTTGTCTTGTATGCTCGGTCTGTCAGCAATTGCTTCCTCAACTTGCCAACTTGCTTGCCCCAGATATGTCTATGTCCCTTCCCCAACATTTCTCTCTCACCAATAAAAAAAGAGCACCTGTCCTAAAAAAACAATCATTCCATGCATAAGTCTCCATTTAGCACATGTGTCTACTTGACAAACTTGATTCAGTCCAGTTGACTATACAACATGATTATGTTGTTGCCACCTTTGTCTCTGGATGTGACAATCCAGATTCAGCTAATATTGTATACATCTGATCAGTTTTGCTGCCGAAGAAATGGATAGCTATGGTTCTTTCTTATACCCTTCCTGCACATTCCTGCCCTCCTTTTACTTTGTTTTCCCTTGCTTATTCCCCATTTCACCACTTTCCTATCTTCCCCATTTCGTTTCTTTAAAGAATCAATGTGCTATGGTGTGCAATGTGCACCATCACTAAGCAACGGTAAAAGGCAGTAGTATCAGTAAATGTATGTAAAATTATCATACACACTTGTGAAATTCATGCCTACACCCCATATCCAACCCAGTAGCATCTGCCTCCAACATGCATTAACCCATCCAGACACAGAGTCAGTTCATTATTAGTTTATTTTATACAATCAATATTAACTGTCACATTTTATCTTTATATTTTCCCTTTATACTCCCCAGTGTTGGTTCTAATATTATCCATGTCATAGTTTCAACATTAACTGTGTATGAAGCATCACTGCAGGATAGACATTAAGGTTCTATAAAGCCTTAGTGCACAATCCCCATTTATTTTTATAAAGCATGTGTGCGCCATGTTGCGCATCACTCAGCCTCACTAAGCAAGGCAAATAAACATTTTAATAAAGAACAAGAATGAGAATAGTAGTGAATAGTATTAACTACAGCTTTATTTGGAACCAGTTCTATGTGGCCAAAAATAGGAACTTATCACTACCTGAAATTAATTACTACTTGCAGCCATAGATTCAGTTAAGTAGCAGGTGCATGCAACAGCAGTGCAATCTGCAATTTTCTATCCAGTGTGTAAAATACACATGCTATTCAACTGTTGATGCATTGATCCAACCTTATTTTGGTTCAGATGGTACTGGGTTCAAATACAGGTGTATGTAACAGTTTCACATATTTTAAGTGTAAATAAAAATTATTAATTGGGATACTTATGAATTTGTGTTATTATTTTTGGAGAACATGGCAGTGGTTTCAAATGCAGGTTCATATAATAGCTGTAATTGCTTTAATATAGGCACATGTTGTTGTGAAATGCACACCATCATGCACCATTGAGCACAGATTCTCTAAAGAAAAGAAATGGGGAAAACAGGAAAGTGTTGAAATGGAGAGCAAGCAGGGGGATAAATAAAGAGAAAAGAGGGCAGGAATGTGCAGGAAGAGTGTAGAAAAGAACCATAGCTATCTGTTTCTGCAACAGCAAAACATGATAATATATGAATAATATTAGCTGAATTTGGATTGTCACCTCCAGAGAGAGAGAGAGAGAGAGAGAGAGGTGACCACAACACTATCATGTTGTATAGCCAATTGAACCAAATCAAGGGCGTCATGAAGACACTTGTGTAAAATGGAGAGCTATGCATGGGATGATATTTTTGGGACAGGTGCCATTTTTTCTTTTTGGTATAGAGCGAGAAATTTTGAGGTAGGGACCTAGGTATGTGTGGGTAAAATAAGATAGGTAGGTGAGGAAGTCATGGCAGACAGACAGGACATATAAGATGAGACAGAGGGATGGTGAAGGACACAAGAAGGGTGTGAACACAATGGCTGGGGAGGGGGGGACATCAACAGCACATGGATGTCAAGTTTGGAAACAGTGAGAATTGAATCCTCACCCAGTGGACTGTCATCACTATCACCTGACTGCACCAATGGCTGCAGTGTCTGATGTTTACGTTTCTTTGTATTATTCATAACAAAGATGGAGAGCAGTGTCTCCACCCAAAGTAGGAGTGCACCAACTGTGTGGCGCACGATCCTATGCACCAACCCTGGCAGTTCATTGCCAGGGATAAAATAACCACATCTGCCACTACTCCTGGGGGAACCACTGGCCTATTCTGTAGGGCAGAACTACCTGAGGACCCAGGTAGTGCAGGGGCAGCAAAGGAGTGCTACCAGCTTGTGTTCCTGATGTGCTGATGTGCTTGGATGTGGTGCCATAGCCGGTGGAGTGAGGGCAGGTGACTCCCATAGGGCAGGTCTACCCCACTGTGCTGTGAAAAAAAAAAGGAAAAAAAATCATAAGGGGTGGGGAGAAAGAAAAAAAGGAGAACATTAGCAGCATCATAACTGAAATACAAAGCAGTGATACAATTATTTAATTCTATTATGTTACCTTTTCTTTAAACAGTACAAACTGCAAACAAACTATTTTTGTAATGTTTCTGAACACTCACTTAATAACAGATGCACACAATAGTACAGATTTCAGCCAGAAATCCTTGATGTGTGCATATATTGCCCATATGCAGGCTCCAATTCTACTAATTGCATTTTTAGCAGGCCATTTGTGCCACTGCTAGAGAGGTCTGCAGTTACAGTGCAAAAATTATGAAAATGTAACAGTATTTGTTCATTTGGTAATTGTGGTGTTTGACCTCACAACTGCTAACTATTCTGTACTACCATCATGTTCTGTGTTCCTTCAGAGTACTGCATGAATGCTTTCCTTTTATAGTTGCAAGATGTATGCTCTATTTTATACTAATGTATTCATGGGCCTCAAACTCTTACAGCAATAAATGTGGACAAAGGCATATGTAATAGGGGGCCAAAGTCCAAAAAATAGGGATGGCTCTTACATACTTGCGCTTAAAACTTATTAGGGTGATACTGTAACAGGTTTTGCACCTGCATGACTTTTCTGAAGGGTCTGAGGCCTGAATATCACGTCTGACATTATTTAGTGACATCAGACTTTAAGCCTTATGAAATTATTTGACTGAAACCCACAATTATAACTGTAACTATAAAAAGACTGGACAGTCTGTGGAAATGTGTACAGTTGACAGGTATTACTGTATTACATACCAACTAGGCCCATACCTGACAATATCTTACAGTAAAAAATGTGGACCAAGGAATAAATACTGGGAGTACATAGGCGCAAAATAGCAACACATTTTACATATTCTTCTACAAACCTAGAAAAGTAATACAATAACTAGCTTTGCATTAGCACAGATGTTCTGAAAAGTATGAAGTATGAGACACAAATGTTATTTTCTTATTGCAGTCCTTAATGCTTTGGCTAAGATTTGCCAGACAAACACAGTTTATGTGAAGCAAACCAAAATTATAAGGCAACAATCTGAACATTTTGCAAATCCCATGCACTTGAGAGGTATTACAAAGCAGTCTTTATCTTTTAATGCTACAATAACAGTACTGTTGCGATGCATACATACTACAAGCTGCTCGCATCCATGCCAGTCTACTTTCACAGGCTCTAACATTCAGATCATGATCTGCCTCAGCTGTGAAAAAAAAAACAGAACAGAACAGAATGGCATTATGAATACCAAGCCTGACTATATGCAGCTTTAAACTAGTACAACTAATGTCTGAAAGTCATTCTTACACATCTGTGGGGTGCCACCAGTCCGAAATTGCTCGATCCAATGGTTGAGGGTATACCTCATCCTTATCCTGAGGTCTTAGTAATGCTTTCTACAGTGTCCAGCAGTGCAGGGAATACCAGTAGCACTAGTCAGAGCCTGGGCCACACTATTTCATGCCTCTGTCCTTGATTCTGAACCATGATAGTGCCTTTGCAGGAGCCAGGGCCCATGGTCATTCACTAGGAGTCCAAAAACACATGGGACTACTGGACACACCACCTTTGAGTCCTAAATCTCAAACCCTTTCCAGAAATGTTTTCCATTTCTGTCACAGAAACCAATGTAGAATGATATTTTACTGCCAATTGCACGTATCATGTTTACTCATAGGGTGCAAAGGGTGCAACTTGTTTGTGCAATAGTAAGCAATGCAGAAGTTTGGTAACTAATGTGATTTCTATTTTATTTGAGATTCGGGCAATTCTATAACTGTGTCTGGTCCAATGGGAAGTGCATGCCAAGCCACATAGCAAGAATATACTTGCCTGAACATAGTACACATTATACCCACAGTCATACTTTTGCTATTAACTATACAATACATAGATTGATAATTACATAACTGACACAATATTACTGTGTCAGTATTGTCATAGAAATATTATATAAGCTACACTAGGTCAACTGCAGTAAGTGAAAGTGACTATAATGTGAATTAAAACAACATTAAAATTGAATGGCATACACTATATTCGAATCCTGGACCATATGGATGATAGTCCTGCACTGACAGCTATTGCCACAGGAAACTTGGGAAATCTCTTTTCTATCTATCGGTTCTTTGCTAAATACTGCAATGTCACAACTGTAAACCAAAGAGTATATACCTTATACTCAAACCCAGGACCATCTAGACTTCAGACCTAGACTTATCACCTGCTGCCGGAGAGTAAGTTACATAACATTATCTAAGTTAATATTTATTGTTAAGTTCGCACTCTTAACTGCAGTGCAATGGCACTTAGTGGGTTTGCGTGATACACAATTACATTAACAGAAAGCATCCAGTTTCTATTTTTGGTTATTTAGGTCCTGTCTGCTACCTGGGTGGTTCAGTCATCCATTTTGCTCAATGCCGCTCTACACGCAAAACTGATTAGCAAAGCCAAACCTGTTTGTGCTAAGAGATGTATCACTCAAACAATGCCCCCCACATCACCCACTAAAGTAAGACAGAAGGACCAAAAAGGGGGAAATAGAGTTTGTTACTACATGGGAGGTATGTCTGCAGAAGTCTAGATTTAAAAACTCACTCCAATGCACCTTAAGAAAACAGGATGGGTGCCTTATCCCTGTTGGCCAAACAAACAGCTTGGCAACAAACAATTTTAAGTTATCCATCATACAACAATCTTCCACAATGTATTTTAACTGATATCAAGCCATCAGCTATTTATACATGTATTATATGAAATAGATTTGGACGCACTGCACTTAGTGATCACACAGTCTGTTAGGACTGTTGCTTGAAATTATACCAATCTGTGTTGCTTGGCCATTCAGCAGTTACTTGACCAGTATTCAGAGATATGCAGCGTGAAAGCCAGTCTACCTCATTTACATCACATTGTGCATGTATATTAACTGGGAATAGTGTGATAAGCAGTTGTCAGCAAATGAAGGCCAAGTTGGATGGCACGAAAAAACACATACTGTTCTTTTGGTGGTGGGAGCAAAGATGAATTCCTGTTATGGCACATGCAAGGGTACACTATTCTTTCAAAGGGGTGGGCAAAGCTAAGGTCATGTTATGGCACAACTTCTCTATATAAGGATATTCCATCACAAACATATGATGCTAAACTGAGGCTATGCTTTGATCAGCAGTACTTTGGAGAGTTATGTATGTGTGAATCTTGCATAGCTGAAGACTACCATTTTCTAATGGACACATACAAGTGAAATAACTCTCTGCTGTCACGTTACTTGACTTTCTGTACACATCTCCCACCTTTTAACTGCTTACTGTGCTACAGGATGAAATACAAGTACATGCCATAATAGTATTATTTATTACAGTACATGTTCAGGACTTACCTTGTAAATGCTATCTCTGTACTCCAGATATTATGAAATCTCTAGGAAAAACCAGCATGGAGTCTGCATGGATGCTTTATATCCTATTGAATAGCTTTACAAGATTTGTTGATTAGTATGCAATTCACCTGATTATGCAGTTATTAGCATCTCTGGAGCATAGACCAAGACAGATGCAATCCATTAATAATGTACTCCATTATAAAAAGGCAAATGTATAGCTAGCCAAACTGATGTCAAGGATTGTTAGTATATTGTTTAACTTACTAAGACAACTATATTTCTTCACAATATATCTATTCTCTACAGAATAGTATTGCACTCCAGCAGGTATGTTCTCATTTTGTTACCTACATACTGCATATGCTGGAATGTAGTTAACAATAAATGTAAAGTAATGGCTTTCACACTTTAATCTGTATGCATTACTTAGAAGTGTAATGATGGCATGGCATTGGTTGTCAAGCAATTTCACAGACACACAGCACTGAGAATACCTGAAAAGGGAATGTTGTATTATAAATATGTACACGTTAGATGAACAGGTCCTTTGATAGCACTTTTACCATATCAAAGATGTTTTGTTAGCACAATTGGTCTCTGGCCTGTCATTGTGTTTGAGAGGGAGCAAAGATGAGTTATTGCTAGGGCACTAACTAGACTGGACTGTTATTTTGGGTGGGTGAGCATATTTTCCTTACTGCTATGGCACACACAAGATATGTTTCTCTTATTAGTCTCCTTGTTTTGTATCCTTCGTCCTGTTATTTTTTGAAATATGCATACTCTTTCATGTTTATCCAGGGGAGAATAGTGACAGCCTTCCTTTACTGCTTTATCTATTAACAGTTAATTTGTAGCTATGAGATCCTCATATATCATTATTTTGTCTTGTAGGACACAATATGTTTGCTCTTCATAGGCCCTCATTTACAGATGCAGAGAATAATCTGTTAATTGATGCCTTAAGGCAAAATGCTACTGTGCTGCTATCCAGGGGGTGGGCCAACATGGCTGAGTTTACATCCCTCTGGGATGAATTAGTGGCCAGCATTAACACCGGTGGGCAACACAGTCACAGATATGAGCAGGTATGTCACACAGCCACAGACATGGTATTGGCTGCACTTAGGCATGCAGCTGCAGTGGCACGTGATTGTCAAGTCAGAGGTGGAGGCCCTGCTGCAGAACCCCCTCTCACTGCCATTGAGGAATTCCTGGTGAACGCTGCCACCCAAGACAGCTCCCAGAAATCCATGGCACAGTATGTTCTGGATGTGGGTACAATTCCTGCATCCCAAGAGGAGTTTCCAGGGATGTTTTGGTAGATGATAATTAGAATAATGTGGCATAGTAGAATAGTTTCAATAATGTATATGTTTGTGTCAGTTGTTTGTTGGGTGGGTGGACTTAGGATTACTGCAGTTATAAGCTTGATTTGAAGTTTTCAGCCACATTCTTGACGGCATTAGAGGTACTGCAGTTATAGAGGTGTAAATGTATTACCCCATGTTTTACTGTTAAATGTGATGATGTTGCCATTGCTTCTTTCCTTACTTATTTCAGGACCATCAGGAATACAGAGACATAGGCCTCCTGCAGATGGTAAGGCTACTACATTTATGTCACTACTGTAAATAAATCTCAGGATATCTCATAATGTGTCCCCTCAGTCCTGTTGTATGTATTGTTGTACTGTTTGTAATAATGACAGCAGTCTACTTTTTTAGCATATGTTGCAGCAAAGTAGTGCATGTATTAATGTATTCCTGTCTTTCTCCATTTTTATCAGAGGTGAGTGTGACAGTGGGATTGTGGGCACACTGACACCTGATGTCAGTGTCTCACCAGACACTGATGATGATGATGACCAAATTGAGGCACAGTTGGGGGATGCAGAGGTTGAATTTGTCACAGAGGTTGACATCCAGTGACTCTCTTCATTTTCACCAGACACAACCAGTAGGCCTATGTCTACCCAGGCCACTGAGGCCAGAGATGTTGGACAGGTTGAGGACAAGGACACCGGTCAGGGGAGAGTGGCTACTGTGGCTTTAGTGCCTCTTGATTCTGTCCATAGGCAAAGTGTTGGTGAAGTGTAGCAGGAGGGTTGATAGGGATACTCGGAGGAGGCCTGCTGTCCCTCCTCGATCTGGTGCAGATGTCTCTTCCCGTGTCACTCAACAGATATTTAGGGCTGTCATGGAGGCACAGACATGTTCTGAAAAGTGCTGCAGACAAGTGCTCCGGGTTCTAGATGTGGCACAGTTTGACATCCATGACTGCCTCTACAGTATAGCCAATTCAATAGATTGGTTGATTGACACATTGGAACATGGAGAGTTTGTGATGGAACAAGGGGTTTATATCATGGAGCCTGCAGTGTCTGTGATGACATGTCTGATGGGAGGGGAATATCGTCAATGCCAGTGTGGGTCAGCCACACCATCTGCTTCTAGCCAATGTGGCCATGCCCAATCACTCTCCCATAGTGGTAGTACTTCTCCTGCTCTATCAGGGAATATGCTGTCCACACTCAGACTTGGCAGGCCATAGGGATGGGGTCGTGGTCCTCAGCATTCCTGTGAAGGCAGCACATCCAGCAGATGACAGTCACATTCAGGTAGTAGCACTGCATCTGACCTTGGGTGTGGAGGTGCCACCGCATCTCTTGGCAAAGCAAGGCCTCATGGTTGAGGGTGACAACTATGAACTGACAACTCTACTATGCACAGCTCACACCTCTCCAACATACCAAGACATAGAGCTAGAACTGAGCTTTACTGTGTTCATGCACCCTATCACACACCACTTTCACATGGAGGACCCCTACACACACACAAACACACACACACACACACACACACACACACACACACACACACACACACACACACACACACACAAAATAGTTACATGGTTCAGCCTGCCTGCTTCTCCATTGTTATTCAAACACTCAACAACCTTTGTTATCAGCCTAGGCCTCCTGCACCCCCCCACCACAACACCCTGTGCAAGTGATGATAACTGTGCCATATCCATGATTTCTCTCTTTTGGATTCAGGGAAACTAAAGCTTTGTGTCTGATGCACAGTGTGCTTACCCACATTATTTCTTAGTATATCTATATTTATATTGTTTAAATGTTAATCGTACTTGTGAATTATATTTGCCTTGTCACCTTGTATAATAAATAATGTCATCATTTCACTATTTTATAGTATATTCTCTTGTAAGGCTTGTGAAGTCAACAACTGCAATGTGTCTTATTACTTTCTAACTGTTCTCTTTAATGACTATCCAGTACAAATGTATGGTGCACATCATACGTCAGGCCATACTTTCAGATCTCTGGATTGCATGGCAGCACAGTAGTATAATCTCATCAGAACAGTACAGTATCATGCTCTCTGTTGCATGTAGTTCACCTGAAACATGCATCTGCAGGACACCCCAGAGGGCTTTCTCATCAAGCTAACACCGAGCCTACAAACCATGCCATGATGTGTGTGCACAGATTAAACACATCACTTTAATCTGTCTTGTATTGCATAATGTGATACCTGCCTCACATCCAGTCCACTGTCTGCTCATGCTCTGGTGAGATACCAGTATATACAATACTCTGATATATCCGATGACATCTGCATTATTTGTTGAGCATATGGGAATAACAGTGTACCACTTGCTGGTGTAAAATGCTGTCTGTAATATCAAATTAAAGCTGACTCACAAACACAGACGCAGTTAACTACAGTGAGAATAGAACCCCATACCTACCTAAAGTACACAAGTTACAGATCACTGAATGTAACACACATGCCACAGCACAAGTCTGACTTGCACTGTGTCAGACAACCCTTTATAGCCGATGACATTAGCATTGTCTGTTGTGGACAAGATATGTGTCTCATCTGCTGATGTAAAATACTCTCTGTAGTATCAAGTTACAGCTCACTCACACAGGGTGATAGACACACCCACACACACAGTTGACAACACTCAGATTAGAACCCCTTACCTCTCTGAGTAGACAGATTACAAAATGCAGTACTTAATGCATTCGCCATGGCACAATTCTGGTTTCTCTAGGGGTGCAGGTGAACTTATAATACGTGACATCAGCAGGTCCTGTGAGAGATAACAGCTCGGAAGGCCGGTATGAAATGAATGTGTAGGGATGGGCAGCTATCAAAAAAAAAAAGGTCATACGATTGGAAAGGTAACTGTAGGATACCACTTATACTCTGCTGCCTAAAGTTACACACACCTAGTTGACTATAGTGAGAGTATAAGCCTTCTCTATCTAAATAGGCAGATTACAGAACACAGTACTTAATGCATGCACCACGGCACAAGCCTGACTTGCACAGGTGTGCATGTGAACTTATAGTAGATGACATCAGCAGGCCCTGTGAGAGACAACATCTTGGAAGACCTGCATAGGCACATCAATTCATAGCATCATATAAGGCTAATAGTCTAATAGCACTAGGCTGTTTGGAAGCCTAGCTGTATAACAACACAAGTACACTTACTGAGCATATTTGGATGTTTGAATTTAGCAGAGCAAGGTTGTGAGCACCACAAATTGGCACTGTCCTTGAGGGAGCACACAACAATATAAATTACACTTTGTTGTGTGGTTGATATATGTGTGGAAAAAAATAAACTGAGACCCCATGGTTGTAATGCTTGTGGGTGTGTGGCCAACACATGGACAGAAATCAGACAGCATCATATGTACATTTCCACATTGGGCCATACCTCTCAACTTTTTATAAGAACTCTGGACAAAGCCATACATACTGGGTTGAAAAAGGGCCAAACATAGGGGCACATTTTATGGGTCTAGGACTAATGCTTGACTACACATTTCTAAGAATTGGAAATGGCTGAGCACAGTTTTGTGAAAGTGCTTTTTCAGTGAAAAAAGCACTTTTGCGAAACTGTACTAAAAAATGAGGAAATGTCTGTTGTTTAAATCGTAGCACAGTGGGGATAAGGGAATATTCCCTTTTTCCCACTGTAGAGCGATCTCAGAGTGTGAATATAAAAGTAGGGGAGTGGGGGCACAGTCCCCCACATGGGGGGTGCAGGGGGGGGGGCTAGCCCTCCTGCATAAACATGATCACTGTTGTTTTTTTTTAATGTTGTTAGGTTTTTTTACTTGAGTTTTGCGAAAGTGCTTTTTCGGTGAAAAAGCACTTTCACGAAAATGTGCTCAGCCATTTCCGATTCATGGAAATGTGTCTTCAAGCATTAGTCCAAGATCCCACATTTTGCATATTACTCTCACAAAGTTATACAGTTGATAGAATAACATATTTTGCATTAATGTGAATTGTCTGAAGGGTACGAGTTTTGAAATTCAAATGTCTGTCATTGTTTTCTGGCTTCAAGACTCAAGTATTTTCAAATTATTTGCCAGAAAATCAACTTTTTATGAGGAGCAGGGCAGAAATATGATTGAAAAATAAAGGCATTCTGCAAACATCTATATAGTTGAAAGGTATGCACTGGACAGCAGATTTGTGCACTCATGCAAGATACAGCTGTTTGCAAGCAGGTACACAAATGCGAGCCTCATTGCTAATGTCTGAGTTACTCCAAGCCAGGTTTTCATAATGGCCAAAAGCATTTATAGAATGTATCCAGTTTGTATGTCTGCCTGTCTGCTTCCTAGGTGATTCAGTTTCAGCAATGCTGCACTTCACACAAGCCATGTAAGCACAGCCAAACCTGCAGTTATTTGTTTGTGCAATGTGACGCATAGCAAAACCAATGGGAAAAAAAAAAGGTAAGAAAACAAATGGAAAGGGAGCCATAAGTGAACTGAGCAAGAGCAACATATAACATACACAGTACAAAATGATACCACACATCAGATATTTCTACATAGTTCAGGATTTGAACTCTCATACCACTGCAGATTCAGAAAAAAGGATGGATGCCTTAGCCCTCTTTGCCACACAAACAGCTTTGCTGCAAAGAACTGAAGTAATTGTTCACATAAACAAATGCATCAGACTGTACACTGCTATGAGATCTTCAGCTATGACTTGTACTTTTAACCCTCTTTATTTTATTTAGACATAGTGCACTTACTGATCACACAACCTGTTAGGATTCTGTTTAAAAATATACAGCTTTGTCTTACTTGTATGTGTTTCTTGGTACTTCATCAGCTATCTGACCAGTACTGTGAAGCATTCAATATCCTTGGCCTTAAATGTGTGCAGATATTAACTGGGAGTTCTATGATATGTATTTGCCAGCTAGTGAAGGCCAGGTTGGATGGCACAAACAGCCATATACTCTTGTTTTGGGGGAACATTACTAGTTGCTGTTATGGCACAAGCAAGGTTACACTGCTCTTGGGGGGAGGCTCATGTACTGTTATATCACAAACAAGCATATCCTGTTGTTTTGTGGGTAAACAAAGTTGTTACTGCTATGGCACAAAGATCTGATGCTCTTGTTACTCTTCTTGTTCTGCTTCCTACCTGTTGTTTGAGCTTGGGAAGGGTTATGAAGTCAGAAACTACAATGTGTATCATTACCCTCTAACTTCTCTTCACAGATTTTCCAGTACAAAGGTATGGCGCAAAAATAAGGCCATGTAGTGAGCATAAGTATACTTCAGAGGTAGGACTGAGTGAATCTTTGAAACTTAAGGCCTACTACTGGGCACTTATGAGTTAACTAAAGGTCTGTCTACTGTCACATGTTAAAGTACTTTTTGCACAGATCCACAGCACTATTTACTTAATTACTGTTCCAACCTACTAAATACAAGCATATACCAAAATATCATTCAAAAATGACACTTTAGGTTCAGGACTTACCTTGCAAAGGCAACAGTGGACACATTTTGATTTCAGGAATGACTCTGTACGATGCAAGCAGTACACAGCCAGTGCATAGGGAGGTACAGGTTGTGTGAGTTGCCTGGCATCAATTTTCCTATGTGTTTGAGTAGGAGAATGGTATTAGGCACCTAGGTGGTCAGTGAATGTGCTATGTGTTGTCTTTTAGTGAAAGCAAAGGCATACTGAGCATGCCTATGTCTGCCTGCAGGCATAGTAGCTGGTGGTTCCTCCTCTGAGCCCTCTTCTGACTGTGGCTGTGGTGAACTAGGTATTGGTAGGGATGTGTGTACCTTCCTCCAGCTAATCCTGCTGCAGTTGTTTCCACAAGATCAGATTGTGTGGCATATCACATACTTTGAAGACTTGTGCACATGTTTCTGGATTATACTCCAGGGCTCCCCCAAATGTGACTTCAACAGCCCATACGCATATTCTCTGATGCTTCTGATTTAAGTTTGCACCTCATTATGGCATTCTTCCATGGATCAGTATGTACTTCTGATGGGTGTCATCATCCCTGGTTCCAGTGCATAGCCAACATTCCCAAGTAAATTATTGTGGGATGTCTGCCTTAGCACCTTGTTCTCCTTAGCAAACATCTGATATGGGAGTCATGATAACTGCCAGGGTTGCCAGCACACACATTCAAGATTATTCCCCCGGGCATTGCACATGACTTAGCAGCTGATGGAGTGGTATCCCTTGCAGTTCATGTAGATTCTACTCTGCTTACCAGGTGGTGCCTTAATGTGTACATGAGTGCATTCTATGGGAACCAGTACTTCAGGGTAATGTGCTACATGTTTAATATTGATGCAAACCTCTTCTCAGAACTATGGGGAAAAAAATTGTGCTTACTTGCATGCATGAACATAGCATCCAGGAATTGGTGGAGGATCCTGACTGCTGATGCCTGTGACACATCCATCATGTTCCCAGTTGGTCTTTGAAAAGTAGCTGTATCTAATATTCTAAGGGCTACACGTACATTAGTTTCCACCAGGATGGGTTCCCCTTGATTGGTTTTGGCTATGAGTTGCGGGTGTCAGAGCTCACAGAGTTCTTGTAAGGTGTCCCTGCCCAGCCTGTAGTGCTCTACAATCTCCAGGTCATGCAGCATCTGATAAGTTATCCTGGATCTGAATAATGTTCTCCTTCTTGGCCTAGGCTTATTGCCATCAGCACCAGCAGCATCAGCCTGCAGTGCATAAATATGTAGCAAAGCTGCAGCAGCCTCTAACATTTTAAAATTTCCTTTTGTGTACTCCAGTGGTATTGAAGCATTCAGGAAAAACAAGAATGTGGGTGACATGGATGCTTTATAGCATGTTGAATAGCTGCACCATGTTGGATTGGTTCATGAAAATGAAATTCACCTGCTTATAATGTAATCAGCATCTATTACACACACCTGCTGCTTGCTCATTAATCAGCTAGGTGCACCTCAGTGCACCCACACACAGCTAGGTATAAATAAAGCAAGCATGGCAAAATTGTAATTACTTTCTTCTGTTCTCATGATATCTTGCAAACATTGAGTATATAAAGGAATGTGTTCCTACCCTGTACTTGAACTCAGGACCATACGTACTTTAGCTCTACCACAGGGCTACTGACATGACAAATGCAACAAAAGCTGCCATTCAGTCCTCCATTTTCCATGGTTGTGGTACATGCACCATTGTGCAAATGAGAACATAAAAAATGTACAAAAAATATTTGAAATGGACAGGATAGACACATTTTATAACATAATTCTGAGGATGACATAAAACCTGTAATTTGTGCATAGCTTACATGCACTTTCACCCTCCACAGACCAACCTGTGACTTTGAAAGTGTAACCTGGCAAACACCCCTGATGCCATCACTCACTATTGACATCCATTGAAAATAAAATAAAATGGAAGTGCCTAGATATAATGGGCATCCCCATAGGGTTACTCCTTTTTGAGATGCAGCAATTCCAATGTGTTTTTACCTAATTTGCATCTTCACCTTGCTGATAGTCTGAAATCTACACAGTAACTGTGTCAGTGGAGAAACTGCACGGGAACTCAATGGTGTAAACACAAGGAAGACTATTACTTTGCCCATATATCTGCTACATATGCTTACAGTACAATATAATATTCTGTTACAGGATGTTTACACATTTAAGCAGCCTGCATTATGTAAAATTACATTTTATTTTGGGGGCGAGGAGCAAAGGTGGCGCTTAAAAATATATTTTTTATATTGTAATTCTGATAGTCTAGCATCTACAGTGTGTAATTAGGTCATAATATGTGTGGGGTTACATGTTAAGGTCAGTTCTGTGCATATTTTAAGAGCCTTTTCTTGTTCTTATTTTCATGTAGATTCCTTTCTGTGACTGCATTCGAAAAGTTTCCGAATACATAGCCAACATGAACATGGAGTCTACAGGGTTGCTTTAGAGGTTGTTGAATTGTTCCACCATGTTGATTTGCTTCATTAGCATAAAATTCAACTACTTATGCTTTAATTTGCATGTCACAAAAGTTTCCGTATTTGCTCATAAGTGTGCGCCACTACACAGAGTTTACTGAATCTAAAACGTTTTGCAGTCATGTATGCATCTTGCTGCGACATGCACATGGTAAAAATTCTCATATAGGATTTTGTAAACCCCCCAATATTTTTCATGTTTTTCTCTGTTTCTAGTCAATATCCAATTGTCCATTCTTGTCAGAATATTATATATATATATATATATATATATATATGCTTCTATCATTACATTTCCTGGTATCTCCCCACAAATTGTATTGCAGTTTCTTAATAAATCACATAGCAGTTTGTGTTGCTGATTCTAAATGTTCAACCTACATAATCTGTCATAGGCTGATGTAATGTTCTATTATAGTTTCAAAAGTAAATTTCAACACATTTTCAAGTCAGCATGTGATCTCTTTGCCCAATCTAGGTACATTATAAATAGATATTACAGTTATTTCTCTCACTTTTTTTTTTATATTTCCCTGTCATTCATTCTTTGTCTTTCCATATTTTTCTCATTAAATATTTTGATGTCCATTTCCATCTTATCATCATAGTCTTTTATACCTCTTCCTTTATATAGTGATAGCCTCAATTAGCATGTATATTGGATGTCTTCATTCATTTTACTAATTCTAACATCTGCAGGATTTCCAGAAGAAACCCCCATCTGTATAATGTAAAGGACTGAACTGTAAAAGAAACGTGTTTTAAATCCCCTAAGTACAGAGTTACACTCCTTTGTAAGCTATCTTTCCATTCTCTGTGTAATTGAAATATATATTTTATAATTATTTATCCAATATAAAATTAATGAAAATCTCAAAACTATTATTCCCGGATCATTCCCAATGTTACAGACTATATCATATATCAATCTTTGTAAAATGCAGCTTTGAAAAGATTAGTATACCTTGATTTTCAATTAAACTGTCTTCCCTATTGTTTCTTCCCTAAGATTATTTTCACAAAATGTTTCTTACTAATTTCATCTTCTGCTTCTTCAGACAATGCTTTGTTTTTTTTCTTGCATTTCAGTTTACATGGTACAGAACTGACAGGCTTTTGAGTTATCGGTAGTATTTCCATCCACCTGCAAATATACAAATCTTTTCTGTCTTTTCAGCTTGGAAATGTTACTGTTTTTGGTAATGACATCCACAATTTTAGATGTTTTGGATTTAAATAATTGCATGTCAAGTAAACAACATATGATTATTAACAATTGACCTATGTTCTATATTTTGAATTCTCTTTGAAGAAATCTGTGTTGGGAATTCTAACTGCAGAATTCTGCTTATAATTCTGGTTTACAACTATATCTGAAGACTTGTGTTAACAATTGTTTGCTTAGAATACTGTGTTCAGAAAACTGAAATATTTAACTGTAGATTTTTTTATGTGAAGGATTCCCTGTTTAGAATTTTATGTGTATAATTATGCCGTTAGAATTTTATTTTCAGTTTTTTTCTGTAGAATTGTACATGTAGAATCCTTTATCTAAACTTCAGTCTACATTTTTTTCTGACTTCTGAGCTTGACGTTTCACTTGTAGAATCCATAAACTAGATATGGTTTGCAAAATTCAGTGTTTAGAAATTCATCTGAATTCAAAATTATATCTGGAACATCCTGTTTTTATAATTCTATGTGCAGAATGCTGTATTTATAATTTTATCTATGGAATTCCATCACTAAAACTCTATCTGTACAATTTTGAGTATAAAATTCTTTCTTGAGAATGATGTCTGTAAGATTCTGTATTCAGTATTACTTCTGCAAAATTCTGCAGCATTCTACATACAGAATGTTGTTGTGTCTTTCGGCTTTTCCCTGTTAGGGGTCACCACAGCAGAACTCCAGTCCGCTAATAATTGATAGTTGATTTTTATGTGCCGAGTAACCAGCCCTGACGCACAACCTTCAACGAAGGTACGCCCATTCACGCATGTCTCCACGCAGAAGATGCTCTAGCTGAGAACCGAACCAGACAGAAGTCTTACTGTTAGGTGACAACGCTACCGCAGCACCACCACCGCAGATTTTTCTACATACAGAATACTTTGTTTAAAATACTTTCTTTATATTTGTATATTTAGAATTCTGGCTGTTAAATTCTATGCTTATAATTTTAACAAATTCTCTTTTCAGTGTGTTTAAAATTAGGTTGAATAACTATATTTTTAATAATTCTATCTCTAGAACTCAATATCATGAATTGCTGGTTTAGCATACCAAATTCAGAATCCTCTTTGTTGATACATGCCACTAGAATTCCATCTGCTGATTTGAAAATCTGTCTGTAAAAATTTGTGTGGCAGTTCTATCTGTTTAGCTTTATGTTTGCAGAATTACCTGTACCATTCTCTGTTATAAACTACTGTGGGTAATTTTCTACCTGTCAACTTTTTTCAATTAGAATTCTAGCTACAGACTTCTTTCTGCAGAATTTAATTGAAGAATTCTATGTTTAGAATCCACACTGCACAATATTATGCTTATAATTAAGTGTTTAGAATACAATTCACACAACCCCATCTGCAAAATTCAGTCAGTAAAATGCTGTTTGTAGAAGTCTGTATTTAGAAGTCAGTGTGTAGAATTTCTGGTTTAGAACACCGTGCTTAAAATTTCTTCTGTGCAATTATTCATTCTGAGTTTTATGTGTAGAAGTCCGTATTTCAAATTCTGTCTGTTGAATTCCATGTGTAGAATACTATCAACAGACTTCTGTGTTTAGAATTGTTTGCAGAATTGTATTTTTAAAACATGATTGTTGAATTTTGCCACTAGAATTATATGTTTAGAATTCTACTTATTTGTTTAGAGCTCTGTCTGTGAACTGCTATTTATAGGATTTGATAATTAGAATTCTGTCTATTAGGTATTTAGACGCATGCTCTTAGTACTACCTGTAGGATTCTATTTGTGGAAATTTTGTATTATATAGTCTCTTTTTGGGATTTCATTTTTTGCAATCTATCTGCAGAATTCCAAAACACGTGCCTGGAGCTCTGCTTACAGTATTCAGTTTTAGAATTCTGTTTCTATAATTCTGTGCTTAGAATCCAGCAGTTTAAATATTGTGTTCAAACTGCTGTTTCTAGAATTATGTCTGTAGGATTCTGAACTTACTATAATTTGTGTAATTCTAGATATAGTATTGTGTGAGACTGCTTAAAAAAAATCTGTTAGAAAATGTCTAGAATTCAACCAGAGGAATTACTATTTATAGAATTATCTATATCAGGAGTGTCCAACCCGCGGCCCACGGGCCGCATGCGGCCCTCAGGGCTCTTCCATGCGGCCCGCCACCCTTAAATTAAAATTTTACTTTTTTCCCCGTTTTCATGTCCGCATCTTTGAGCTGCTATGCGCATGCGCCAAAAGCACCATTCCGTAGTTTTTTGCGTTGGTAGATGCATTCGCGCTAAAGAGCTGAAGGAAGAGGATCTTTGAATTGAATTGAGCAAGAGGGATCTTCTGAATTAACAGGTAAGCTTATTATAGTTATAGTAGTAAGTAGACTAAGTAAATGAAAAGCTTTGAGAGCTATTTTTCTATCCTGCAAAGAAAAATTACAGATGCTAAGGTTGTGTACTATAAATGGGAAATCGGAGCCGTGTTGTGTGGAGCACAGACAGAGGCTGGGGTTGTACTGTCAAGAGGACAAAACTTTTATCTGTGTCTTGTGTGTTCCCAGGCATCCCGACCACAATATTATGTTTTCACATGAGACAGCCAGTGTATTTTAAGGTAAGGGATGCTGTCTGATAACTGGCATTAAGTAACACAGCATTCCTCTGTGACATATGCTGAATTTTCACCTTTGAAAGTATAATTTGGTGGCTTATATTTTGGTTAATGGAGAGTGTCTATGAAAAAATATATACTGCAAAGTGTGATTTAAATTTTAAGTTAAGAGTATATGCATGTTTAGAGAATGGGCGATCGCACCATGCTCAATGAATGAATGTTCTCCAGCAGGACTTTAATTTACCGGTAATGCTCGCTGCTTCACTGCCATTGAGCTCGGACCAAAAAAACGTCCGGATTATTTTACGCTCGCTAAGCAGCCCTTTTGCTGTTTAGCGAGTGAGAAAAGTGTGAATGTGTTTGTCTGTGAGTGCATGCGTGTTGTACATACACGGTGTACGTGAGAATGAGAGATCGGTCGAGCGGTTATCTAGCTAAGCAGCATTTTGGGTGAGAAAAGTGTGAATGCGTTTGTCTGTAAGCGTGCATGCATGTTGTACATACATGGTGTACGTGAGAATGAGAGATCGGTCGAGCGGTTATCTAGCTAAGCAGCATTTTGGGTGAGAAAAGTGTAAATGTGTTTGTAAGAGTGCATGCGTGTTGTACATACACGGTGTACGTGAGAATGAGAGATCGGTCGAGCGGTTATCTAGCTAAGCAGCATTTTGGCTAGTAAGTTAAAGAGAAAATAAAAGCGTGTGCCTGTGTGTGATGGAGACTGGAGAGCGATCCCTGGCAGCAGCAGTGAAGAGGTTTGTCTACTAAACTACTTCTTTATACCTCTCACTCTGAAAAAATCCGAACAGAGCCACACAAAACGGGAGGCAAATGACCAGAAAGTAAGGACACATTTTAAAATTAAATAATTATTTGGGCTTACAAACTTGGAAATTGCTAAACAGTTGGGTTTCCTTTACCATTATCGGAAAGATATGAAGTCTGAAACTCGGGTGTCTTATTTATTGACTTCAATCCCCAATCATGTGCCAGAAAACTGTTTTATAAGATGGGACAAAATTAGTACAAGGCTAATTGCCCTTGCAAACCATTTTAAGCCTAGCCAATTATCCCTTGTGATACTCAAACCCTGTACCTTGTGTCACCTTCCCAAATATATATATATATATATATATATATATATATATATATATATATATATATATATATATATATATATATATATATATATATATATATATGTTGCTGCTTAGAAACATTTTCTCTCATGTAAATTTACAGTTAAGCAGATGTTGAGTGGAAAAGGAGTTTGCTTGTTTTTCCTTCTTTGGAATACTTGTCAGCTTGTTTGACATGATTGTAATTATGTACTCCATGGGCATTTGTGGAGCTATTGTAACCTGAGGGTGTCACAGCAGTTGCTGCATAAGACTGACTTATAGGTCATCTCCTAGGTAGGATGTCACAATACTAGTAAAAGGCTAGCTGTCAGAAAGCCAGAATAAAGTCCAGAAAGTTGATATAAAATACATAATATCTTGTAAGTGGTTCAACCCACTGATTGCATTCATTTTTGTGTAGGCTTCTGTTACTTTAGCCCTGGAGTTATGGATATTTCACTAAGAGTGTCAGTGTCACATCAGTTTGCACACTTGCCTTTGATGCTTATAAAGGTGTGAGGAGCTGTGGTTCCATCTTTGCACAAGCAGTAGTCTTCATATTCTGTCACATTTCATGGAGGATGCTAAACTTCAGAGATATATTAAACAACCAGCACAAATATTATATTATTATATAATAAATGACAGCAGCATGCCCACGCAGTTAATTTAATAAACTTCACATATCACACTTAGAGGCTCGGCTAATGCCTTTAGATGTGAAGTTTAATAAATTAATTTCTTGTATGTGCTTTTGTCATAGCTCTCAACCTTCCACCTCCAAAATGAGGAACACTAGCTCTGATAATGTGGAACAAATGGGCAAAATGTGGAACACATAATGGCTTACTAACAACTTCAACTAGGAAGGCCATAGGATAGTTACCTGTTAATTTTTTTTACAAATAAACTACGATGTTAGATTTAACTGTTTTTTTTAATAATTAGAATGAGATATTGAATTTTAGGGCAAATATTATGCATTTATTAATTTATTTATTGTTCAAATTCACCTACAATACAGCCAGTGGGCCGACTTTGTATTAGTCCACATATACCTAGGGTCTTTTGCTCTTTAGTTTATGACGCAGTTTTTTTTTTTTTTTGGTCCTCAGTTGCCGTTTGCCCCCAGACCATTTCTGTTGACTCAATGCGGCCCTTGCAACTGAAAAGGTTGGACACCCCTGATCTATATAGATTGTGTCCAATACAATTCTTTTTGTATTGTTTGTTGATAATGTTTATACAAATATTTTCTGTTTAGAAATGCATATATAAAATTCTATCTGATACTTTGGTTAGAATAGTATTTATAGAATTATCCATATAGAATTATTTCAGTAAACTTCTATATTTAGACTTTACTGCTCCAAATTCTATCTGTAAAATTTTGTGTGTGAAAATGTTATCTGTGGATACCTGCCTGGAATAATCTGTGTTTAGAATACTTCTACTATAAGTAGGAGAAAACAAATGCACTGAGGATTGGGATCCACAAACTGCATTTGCTGAAAATATATTTTTAAGTGTTTTTGGAAGGGGTAACCCCCCCTACATCCCTGATGTGGGGGCAAGCCTCCCACACCCCAAAGTTATATATACCAGATCCATGGTTGCACCAACTCAAAGAAGAAGAAAATCCACCCAAAAGGAAATCACTTCCAGCACAACTCACCTGCAGTAATTTTCTAAGGAGGAATTCAGATTGGCAGTGAGTTGAAGCTCAGGCAGTCAAAGCTTGAGAGTTCAATATTCATCTACCAGTAGGTTACCCATATCGATTCCTATCTGTAGCATTTTGTTATGAAGTTAGAAAACTATGTCAAATATTTTACTTGTAGAATTATATGGTTAGAACATTATCTTCAGAATTCTACCTGTAGAATGCTATATGAGGAATTATTTCCTGAAAACTCTTTCTGTCGTACTGTGCATTTAGAATATCATGATCTACTTTATCTATGTATTCAGTCTGCAGAATTTTATTCATAAACTTCTATTGGTTTGAGAATTTATTAGAATAGTGTGCTTAGAATGATATCAGTCTATCTATATACAGATATATAGATATAGATATAGATATAGATGTAGCTATAGATACATGGTTCCCATTCATAATGTTGACTTTTCATAAAGTCAAACTGCATATGGTCGAGACCATATGATAGCTTTTCTAAAATGTCAAAGTGTTTGTACTGAGATGGTATAATGGGAAATGGGCAATTTACCATTTTTCCCCTCTGTAGAGCAATCTTGGAGTTGGTAGATATAATTTTCTGGGGGTATAAGGGTGCAGGGGGCCTTACCCCTATGGAATGTTAATCCTATGTTCTTTGCCATATGCAGTTCTATGTTCTGTGATGTCGATGTTATGATATAGACCCATATATACATACATGTATATATATATATATATATATATATATATATATATATATATATATATAGGGTCTATATTACTAAATCGATGCAGCAGAAAGCTGAACACCGGTTCATCGACACATATGTGTCGAACTCCCAGGTAAGCAAATGGCCAGATCACTGATTTTTTTCCTAGGGAAAAATTGGTAGGCCAACTACACACGACACACCAGTACAAACATTATAAAGTGGGGGGCTCCACCCCACTCTACCTCAATGTGGGGGGCTGTGCCCCCCCCACACCATCCTAACTAAATATACTAACTCCGAGATTGCACTACAGTGGGGAAAAAGACAAATTCACAACGATGGACAAACAATTTTTTCCCCTAGGAAAAAAAATCCGTGATCTGGACTTTCGGTTACCTGGGAGTTGGACACATATGTGTCGATGAAATGGTGCTCCGTGTTCTGACACATCAATTTACTAATATAGACCCCATATATACATATATATTTCTCTGTTGATAATCGTATGGTATAAGTATATGTTTAGAATGCTATCTCTGTGAGTAAAATACTATCTGGAGAATTCTGAGTTTAGAATTTTCCAATTAGAATAATGTCTGCACAAACGTATCTTTAGAATTTGTCTGTGGAATACTCTGTTTAGAATTTTATCAGCAGAATGCATGGGTGTATCTTAGATGGCGGAGATGAAATTCCCCATGTGTCAATTGCCAGAAGCACAAAGAACACAATGTTGATCATTGTTACTATAGGAAGTCACTGCCTGTGAGGTTTTTAAGTGAGCATGCTGGTAGTAATTCCTTTGTTTTGAAAGATTTTTCCTTTCTTTATGTTGGAGCAGCCATGGCGTTGATATATATAACATTAGGGGTGGGGATTCTTGCCCACCACATTGGGAGATAAAGTGCAACTTGCCCCTAACAAAAAAACAAAACAAAAAAACAAAACAAAAACACTTGCAGTTTAATTTTTGCCCTTTTGTTTTAGGTATTTCTTTTCAGAGAATTGATTCCTCAGCATTCTATATAAAAAACATATTAATTACTGTACTGGTGTGCTTTCATTTTCTATCTGAACAGTTTTTGTTAAGATGTTTATGTATAAAATTATCTGTTTAGAATTCTACCAGGTATTCTCTGTGAAAAATTTGAAGAATTTTGTATTTCGGTTTCTGTTTTTAGAACTATGTACTTAGAATTATTTTCTAGATTTATATGTTTAGGTTGGCTGTCTTACCTTAGACTGAAGCAATGTACTTTGACTGGCATTTAATTATTCAGAGGTGCCCATGCTCAGCCATTAAATGGGCTAACCATTGAATGGCTGAATAATGAACAATTAACAGTGAAAGTTCAGTCACCAAACTTTCATTTCATCGACAGGGTAAGTAACTAGTAGTCCAACACTTCCCTGTCTTATGACTAGTGTATTCGATGGCCGAACATAGACCCTATTCCAAGAACATCAAATATGCATATCAGCAACACTTTAAAATAACAAAAACACAATGCCTTGAGCAGATGAGGCGAAGCCCTGCATTGTTTGTGTTTCACCTTTTAACCATAGTATGAGGACACCTCTGTGACCATAATATTAAAGCAACATCAAAGGTATACATATAAAGTAAAAATAAAAGTCCTATATACACTCTTTAACCCATGATGCTAGCTTTGTCTGGTAGGATGGAGCACCATTATGCTATTATGAAGCTGGCAAACTTGTATTTACGTTTGCAAGTTGATTTTGTGGTTTCATTATCTTATAGTGTTGCTGATATGGATGTTCAGTGTTGTCTCAATGACTTAATGCAAATCAAAGTAAGTTGTCTCGGTCTTAAGTTAGAAAGCCACTGAGGTTTCTGTAAGTTTCCATCGTCTTAAGTTAGAAAGCCACTGAAGTTTTTATTTGTTGATTTCTGGCTGCAGAATTTTCTGCTTTGAATTCTGCTTAGAGAATTCATTATTTAGTAATGTATCTGCAGAATAATTTCTATAGAATTATTTGCATAGAATTCTAGTTGTTGAATTATGCCTTTGCAATTTCTTTAGATCGTTACTTGCAGAATTCTATATGTGGTATTCTCTGTGTGAAATTCTGTTAATATATTTCTTTATTAAGTATTTTATCTGTAGAATTATAGGTTTGGAAATCCATCCATATAATTCAGTGTTTAGAATTGTAACTGTAAAATTATGCCTTCTTAATAATTTTATGACTGATATAATGTGTTTTGAATACTATCTCTATAATTCTGTATGCAAGATTGTGAGTTTGAAATACTATGTTTAGAGTGATAAGATTAGAATTCCTTATTCAGAACTCTTTGTGCAGAATTCCATACTTAGAATTCTATGTTTAGAATGGTATCTCTTGAATTCTCTGCTTAAAATCCTACATGTGGTATTTTATGTTCAGAATTTTATCTGTAGAATTCAATGTGTGGAATGCTTTTTCAATTATATCTGTGTAATTCTAGCTTAAAATGAATTGAACTCTGTGGGGAGAGATATATGAAAGCTTATATGATAATTTTTATCATGTGCACGTCACGGTTGGCGTGATGCGCACATGGGTGAGACAAGTTTCAGATTCAGTAAACTCCACACAGCGGCACTCACTCACGCACAAATATAGAACTTTTGTGCCATGCAAATTACAGGCTAACTAGCTGAATTTTATGATAATAAAGCAAATCAACACAGTAGAGCGATTCAACAACCTCTAAAGTAACTGTGTAGACTGTGTTTGTGTTGTTCGTGTATTCGGAAACTTTCCGAATACAACCATGGAAAGGAGTCTACACAGAAGGAAGAGGAAGTAAAAGCGCTTAAATTTTGTGCAGAACTGACCTTAACATGTAACCCCACACATATTATGACCTAATTACACAATGTGGATGCTAGAATATCACAGTTACAAAATAAAAAAAATACATTTGTGCAGACCATGACATAAATGCACCTTTGCTCCCCAGCCCCCAAAAGAATATATAACTGCATGTAATGCAGGCAGTTATAATGTTTAAACATCCTGAAATAGACTATTATATTGTACTGTAAGCATACGTAGTATGTAGCAGATATATGGGCAAAGTAATAGCCTCCCTTGTATTTACAGCATTGTGCTCCTGTGCAGTTTCTCCACTGACATGGTTACTGACAGTGTAGATTCCAGGCTATCAGCATGGTGAAGAATCAAATTAGGCAAAACCTCATTGGTACTGCTGAATCCTAAAAATGAGTAATGCTGTAGGGATGTTCACTCTGTGTAGGCACCTCAACAGTGTTTTTGTTTTCAATGGGTGTCAGCACTGAGTGAAGACATCAAGGGGGTGTGTCAGGTTACACTTTCAAAGTTGTACATGTTGATCTGTGGAGGGTGAAGGTGCATGTAAGCTATGCACACATCACAGGTCATATGTCGTCCTCAGGATTTTGCTGTAAAATGTGTCTTCTCATTCCATTTTGAATAATTTTTGTACATTTTTAATGTCCTCATTTGTGCCATAGTGCGTGTAGCACACCATTGCACAATGGAGAAATTAATGAATGGCAGCTTTTGCTGTGCTTGTTTTGTAAACAGTCCTGTGGAACCACATGTATGTGTAGGGCTAGAGTGCAGAAGCTTCTGGGTTTGAGTACAGGTTGGGCAAGCTTTCCTTTTTATACTGAATGTGCGATATCATGGGAATGGAGGAAGGTAATTACAATTTTGCCATGCTTACTTTTGAACTTAAGTGATGGTTTATTTGGAGAATGGATACATTTAGATCAACCTATCTTGTGAGGCTATTCAACAAGATATAAAGCCTCCATGCAGACTCCATGCTGGTTTTTCCTAGGGATTTCACAAAGTGTAGAGAACAGACACAGCATTTACAAGGTAAGTTCTGAACATGTACTGTAATACATAATACTTTTTTGGCATGCACTTGTATTTCCTCACATAGTACAGTAAGCAGGTAAAAAGTGGGAGATGTGTACAGAAAGTCAAGTACTGTGTGACAGTAGAGAGTTATTTCACTTGTATGTGTCCATTAGAAAGTAGTAGTCTTCAGCCATGCAAGATTCACACATTCATAACTCTCCAAAGTACTGGTGATTAATGCATGACCTCAGTTTACCATCATATGTTTGTAATGGAATAGCTTTACATAGAGATGTTGTGCCATAATGTGACTGCATCTTGGCTCACCTCCTCGTAAGATGAGGTTTACCCTTGCGTGTGCTATAACAGGAATTCACCTTTGCTCCCACTACCAAAAGAGCAGTATATGGTTGTTTGTGCCATCCAACCTGGCCTTCATTTGCTGTCAACTACACATCATACTATTCCCAGGTAATATGCACATACAATATAAGGTAAATGAGGTAGACTGCCTTTCACACTGCATATCTCAAATACTGGTCAGATAACTGCTGAATGGCCAAGCAACACAGATTGGTATAATTTCAAGCAATAGTCCAAACAGGTTGTGGATCACTAAGTGCCATACATCCAAATCTGCATCATATAATGCATGTATAAATAATGATATATAATGATGGCTTGATATCAGTTAAAATACATTGTGGAAGATTGTTGTGTGATGGATAACTTAAAGTTGTTTGTTGCCAAGCTGTTTGTGTGGCAAACAGGGATAAGGCACACATCCTGTTTTCTGAAGGTGTGTTGGAGTGAGATTGGAAATCCAGACCTCGGCAGACATACCTCCTGTGTAGTAAGAAACTGTATTTCCCCTTATTTTCTTTCTTACTTTAATGGGTGATGGGGGGGGGTAAATTGTGAGGTTGCATTGTTTGTGCAATGCTCCGCTAAGCACAAACAGGTTTGTAGAGCAGTATTGCACAAAATGGATGGCTGGACCACCCAGGTATCAGATGGGACCCAAACAGCCAAAAATAGAAATGGGATGCTTTTTAGGAATGCAATTGTGCATCGCGCAAACCTGCTAAGTGCCACTGCATTGGGGTTAATAACAAGAACCTAACGATGAATACTAAGTTAGGGGATGTTATGAAATTTACTATGTGGCAGCAGGTGTTAAGTCTAGGTCTGAAGTCTAGATGATCCTGGGATCGAGTACAACTTGTGCAGTCTTTGTTTTACTGTTGTGACATTGCAGAATTTAGCAATGAACTTACACATAGTAAAAAGATTTCCCAATTTTCATGTGGCAATAGCTGTCAGGACTAACATCCATATGTTCCTGGGTTCGAATACAGCATATGTCATTCAATTTTAATGTTGTACCAATTCATATTATAGTCATTCTCATTTATAGCAGGTGACCTAGTGTAACTTGTATAATATTTATATGACATAGGACTGACACAGTAATATTGTGTCAGTTATATAATTATTTATTAATCTATGTATTGTCTAGTTAATAGCCAAAGTATGAGTGTGGGTATAATGTGTACTATGTTCAGGCAAATATATTCCTGCTATGTGGCTTAGCATGCCCTTCCCATTGGACCAACACAGTCACAGAATTGCCTGTATCTCAAATCACATAGAAATTGCATTAGTTACCAAACTTCTTCATCTCTTTCCTTCATGCAAACATGTTGCACCATTTGCACCCTATTTGCATGACGATAAGTGAAGTGCAGCTTTTTCAAATGTTTCCAAATCAGAAAGTGTGCCCGCTGAGTAAACTCTATATGTCAGGTAGAGTTCAGCGCAAACCCCCCCCCTCCCCACCAAAAGGGCAAATATCTATCCCAGCAGAGTGCTGCCCCCCTGACATCTCGGATGCTCAGGTAAGAGCCGCCCTCTCCAAAGCAAAAAACACAGCATCAATGGGACCAGATGGTGTCCCGGGCTGCATCCTACATGAACTCCAAGAAGAGCTAAACCCAAACATAAAACTACTGTTCAATCTCAGCCTTACTACAGGATATGTACCCAAAGAGTGGCATACAGCAACTGTGGTCCCTCTCCACAAAGGTGGTGCCTCAACGGATCCTGGAAACTATCGCCCCATAAGCCTGACTAGCTTGGTCTGCAAAGCTATGGAAAAGATCATCATGGACCTCATAAATAAAGATATTGGGGACCTACAGACACTGGATCCTACCCAGTTTGGCTTTGTTAACGGCAGATCCTGCCTCTTAAACCTGGTTGATTTCTTTGAAACAGTCACCAAGGCCATTGATGAGGAGAAGGTGGTCCACACAGCCTACCTGGACCTCGCAAAAGCCTTCGAGACAATACTCCACTCGGGCATTATAGATAAGCTCACCAGCTTAAATATAATCCCCTATGTCACTAGATGGGTTGCAAACTGGCTCGAGGACGGAACCCACATGGTTAGAATTGCTGGAGCCATGTCAGACTCCAAACCAGTTATAAGTGGCATCCCACAAGGCTCAGTCCTGGGACCTCTCCTGTTCAGTATATATTTCTCAGAGGTACAGGCCAACACAGAAGGACTGTGGCTGACCAAGTTTGCAGATAACTGCAAACTGGGTGCCATAATCGACTCTCCAGCCGACACAAGCATCCTCCAAAAGGGCCTCATAGAAACAGACAACTGGTGCCAGAGCCATGGCCTCAAGCTAAACACCAAAAAGTGTATAGTCATCCCCTTTGGCAAAAACAAAGTGCCCACAAATTACCACATAGGTGGTAATCCATTAAGTACAGAAGAAGTAATTAGGGACCTGGAGACCCAAGTTGATAGCAATCTCTCATTTGACAACCACGTGGCCAAAGTGGTTAGAAAAACATTTTATATAGCCCACCTAATCATGAAGGGATTCACATCTAGATCAGGGGAGGTCATCGTGCCTCTTTACTCATCCCTCATCAGGCCCATAATTGAGTAAAATGCCCCTTTTGGGATGTACCTTACCAGACACCTGCAGCAACTGGAAAGACCCCAAAAGTACCTCACCAAGAGGATCAAAGGGCTCAAACAGATGCCATATGCTGCCCGGTTAAAGAAACTCCAGCTCTATTCAGTGGCATACCGCCTGTTCAGAGGCGATCTGTGTCTGACGTATAAAGCCATGTCCAACCCGCAATTAATGGACATGCTGCACCTCAGAAAATCCAAATCCTATCGAGCTACATGCTCAAGAGACTTGAACCTCAGCACTGAAATAAATAGGACATGCTGGAGGGACAGATTCATAACCCAGAGACTCCCTTCACTCTGGAATAAAATCCCAGTCCAGGTTAGGCAGAGTCCCTCATTGACTCTCTTCAAGAGGAATCTTGATGAGTGGATGGGAGATCGTAGGTTTACCCCGGGTATCACTTCTGTGTCACTGTTAGACAGAGGCACAGTATACTAACCTCAAAAAAGGGCATAGCAAAATTAATTTAAAATGGGTGGCGAAAGCCAAACACATTCTGGCTGGGCTTATAAATGCCCTAGGGCATATAGCCTAGTATGAACCTATGAACCTATGCGCAATTGGTGGGAAATATCATTCTGCATTAGACTTGCTATGTGACAGACATGGAAGGTGTTTCTGGTGATGGTTTGAGATTTAGGGCTCAAAGGTGGGGTGTCCAGGAGGCCAGAGTGTTTGTTGGACTCTTGGTAAATGACCATGGGCCCCATCTCCTACACAGGCACTATCATGGCTCAAAATCAAGGACAACATGGACTATTCTAGCCCGGGCTCTGACCAGTGCTACTGGTATCCCCTGCACTGGTGAACAGTGTAGGAACCACTACCGAGACCTCAGGATGAGCAGAGGGGATAACCTTGACTGTTGGATTGAGGAATGTCAGACTGGTGGCACCCCACAGATGTGTAAGTATGGCTTTCAGACATTACTTGTAATAGTTTAAAGCTGCATATAATTCGGCTTGGTATTCATAATAGTATTCTGTGCTGTTCTGATTTTTTCTTCAGCTGAGGCAGATTATGCTGTGAATGTTACAGTCCATGAAAGTCGATTGGCAAGGATGCGAGTAGCATGTAGGATGTATGCATCACAACAGTACTGTCATTGTACCATTAAAAGTTAAACACTGCTTTGTAACACTTCTCAGCTGTATGAATTTTGCAGAATATTCAGATTGTTGCCTCATAATTTTGGTTTACTTCTCATAAATTGTGTTTACCTGGCAAATCTTAGTCAAAACATTGAGGACTGTAGTCATAAAATGACATTGTTATCATATATCATACCTTTCAGAGCATCTCTGTTACTGCAGAGCTTCTTATTGTATCACTTTTCTAGGTTTGTAGAAGAATATGTAAAATGTGTTGCTATTTATGTGCCTTTGTACCACAGTAGTTATTGCTTGGTCCACATTTGTGGCTGTAAGAGGTTATGAGGTATGGGCTTACTTGGTATGTAATGCAGTGATACCTGTCAACTGTATAGATTTCCACAGAATGTCCAGTCTTTGTATAGTTACAGATATAATTGTGGTTTTCAGTCACATAATTGCATAAGGGATGAGGACTGACAGACATGTGAGATTCAGACCTCAGACCCTTAAGAAAAGTCATGCAAGTGCAAAACTTGTGACTGTATCAGCTTAATTAGTTTGTAAGAGCAAGTATGTAAGAGTCATCCCTATTTTTTGGACTTTGGCCCCCTATTACATATGACTTTGTCCACATTTATTGCTGTAAGAGTTTGAAGGCTATGAATATAGTACTGTAAAATAGAGTCGCAACTGTAAAAGGAAAGTATGCATGCAGTACTCTTTGGGAACACAGAACACTATGGTTGTAGAGAGTAATCAGCAGTTGTGGGTTCAAACACCACAATTGCCAAATGAACAAGTACTGTTATGTTTTCATCATTATTGCACTGTAACTGCAGACCTCTCAAGCACTGGCAGAAATGGCCTGCTGGAAAATGTAATTAGTGGAATTGGAGCCTGTGTATGGGCAATATATGCACGCTTCAAGGATTGTTGGCTGAAATCTATACTATAGTGTGTGTCTGTTATTAACTGGGTATTGAGAGACCTTATAAAAAAGTTTGTTTACAGTTTGTATTGTTTACAGTAAAGGTAAAATAATGTATTGAAATAACTGTATCACTGCTTTGTATGTACCTTGTGATGTTGCTAATGTTTTCCCTTTTTTCTCTCTCCCCGCCCTTAAGTTCTTTTTTTTTTTTTTTCATTTTAACAGCACATCTGGGTAGGCCTGCCCCCTTAGATTAGTTCCCTGTGCCTCTGTCCAGCAGAGCCACTGAAGTGTCCCCGGGGTAAACTTTAAATTTCCCATCCACTCGTCAAGGTTTCTTTTGAAGAATGTTAGCGAGGAGCTCTGCCTAATGTAGATTGGAATCTTGTTCCAAAGTATGGGAAGTCTCTGGGACAGGAATCTATCCCTACAGCACATCCTATTTATTGTCGTGGTGAGGTTTAGATCTCTAAAGCATGTGGCTCGAGGCGATAAGGTTTTCTTTAGGTGGAGCATGTCCATCAATTCTGGGTTGGACATGGCCTTGTAAGTCAGGCAGAGATCACATCTGAGTAGGTGGTATGCAACCCAGTACAGCTGGAGTTTCTTCAGTCGAGCTGCATAGGGCATCTGTTTGAGGCCAATGATCCTCTTGATGAGGTACTTCTGTGGTCTTTCCAACTGTTGCACGTGTCTTGTAAGGTACATCCCAAATGGGGCATTGTACTCTATGATGGGTCTGATGAGTGATAAGTAGAGGGGCACAATGACCTCTTTTGATCTAGATGCAAACCCTTTTGTGATTAGGTGGGCCACGTACAAGGATTTTCTAACTACTTTAGCAATGTAATTTTCAAAGGTGAGATTACTATCTACTTGGGTCCCTAGATCCCTTATTACGTCTTCCGTATTTAGGGGACTACCACCTATGTGATAGTTTGTGGGAACTTTGTTTTTTCCAAAGGGGATGACTATGCACTTTTTGGCATTTAGCTTGAGGCCATGATTTTGACACTAGGTATCTGTCTCAGTGAGACCCTTTTGGAGGATGTCTGTGTCAACTTGAGAGTCAGTTAGAGCCCTTAGTTTGCAGTCGTCTGTGAACTTGGTCAGCCATAGTCCTTCGGTGCTTGCCTGTACCTCTGAGAAGTAAATGCCAAACAGGAGGGATCCTAGGACTGAGCCCTGGGGAACGCCACTTGTAACCAGTTTAGAGTCGCACCTAGCTCCCACAACTCTCACCATGTGGGTTCTGTCTGTAAGGAAGTTGGCAACCCATCTTGTGGCGTAGGGGTTTATGTTCAGGCTGGTGAGCTTGTCTATAATACCAGAATGGGAAATGGTGTTGAAGGCCTTTGCAAGGTCTAGGTAGGCTGTGTGTACCACCTTTCCCTCATCTATAGCCTTGGTAACTGCCTCAAAGAAGTCCACCAGGTTTAGGAGGCATGATCTGCCCTTAACAAAGCCAAACTGGGTAGGGTCCAGTGTTTGGAAGTTCCCAGTGTCTCTCTTAATGAGTTCCATGATGATGCGCTCCATAGCCTTGCAGACCAAGCTAGTCAGGCTGATAGGGTGATAGTTCCTGGGGTCTGTTGTGGCTCCACCTTTGTGGAGTGGAATAACCTTTGCTGTGCATCACTCTATGGGTATGTAGACTGTGGAGAGGCTGAATTTGAACAGTGTGTTTAGGTGAGGGGTTAGTTCATCTTTGAGCTTGTGTAGGATGCAGCCTGGAACACCGTCCGATCTCATTGATGCTGTGTTTTTGGCTTTGGAGAAGGCTGTTTTAACCTGAGTGTCTGTGATTTCAGGGACTCTACATTCTTCTGGTATGGTTATGGGGCCTTTTGGGGGGGAGTGAGATGGGGGTGAAGTTTGTACTGAACCTGTCTGCCAGGATGTTGGCGATATCGGTCGGTTCAGTGTATTTTGTGCCATTCTGCACTAACTGAGCATTGCCATTTAGATTATTGACATAGCTAAAGAATGCCTTGTAGTTATCTTGGAATCCTTGGCAATTTTTCTTTCAAAGCTCGTCTTGGATGGTTTTATGAGGGATTGTAGTTTCTTGCTGGTACTGATCAGGGATGTCTTTCCTTCTTGGGATTTTACTCTTTTCTGTACTAGTTTCCTCCTTCTATTGAATAGCTTGTTTATGGCAGGAGTCCACCAGACTGGTTTCCTTTTCTTGGAGGTGTGAGTCTTGGTTTTGCTTGGGATGGCACGATCCATGCATTCTTATAGGTACCCATAGAATGCATTAGTAAAGGATTTTGCAGCTTGGACAGCATTATCTTTCAGCATGGGGGCTTTGAAACTTTCCACCTCGGTCTTAAGTAACATGAAGTTTGCTTCTGAAAAGTTTTTCACAATGGTTTCCTTGTCTGGGAGTGGGGGCGGAATGTGGCTATCCAAAGTGATTTGTTTATGGTCAGATCTAACCAGTGAGGGTTTGACCTCCAGTATGGAACACCGGTCGCCCATGTTGGTGATGACCAGGTCCAATATGTTGTCACCTCTGGTGGGAGTGTTGACCAGCTGAATCAGGGCGTTTGAGTTTATAAATTCTAGGAAATGTTGGGCAAGGGAGTTAGTACTTGAGTAGTTCTTCCAGTTAATGTTTGGGTAATTGAAATCACCCAATAGTAGGGTGTTTGGTAGGACCTTTATGTTTACCAGTGTTTCCAGAAACACGAAATGGGGGTCCTGGGACATGGTTGGTGATCTGTAGCATGCTACAATTTGAATTGCAGTTTTACCATTGTTAATTGTACGTGGATGATCTCTGAAGCATTGTGCTGTGCCACTAACCTGGAGGTGTGGGTATCCTTGATGAATATGGATTCACCCCTGCCTTTTGTATTTCAGTTTGGATTCTGTGGCCGAAATGTATGGTATGAGTTGTAGCCTGGTAGTGCTGGGGTGCTCTCTGTAGCCTTAAACAGGTTTCTGCTACTGCACATATATCGATTTTCTCCATACTGTGGAGTGCCTCGAGTGCATGCATTTTGAGGTTTGGACTTCTGGCATTGAGTAGCATTACCCTTAGTTTTTTGTTACTTGTACTATTTACAGTGGTGGGTTTGTCTTTTGAGCCTTGCCTAAAAAAGGCACTATGGGGGTGGCAAGTGCCTTGGCCAGTATTCGAAAGCATAAGGGTGACAGGTGCAAGCCATCTCTAGCAAAGCAGCGTGGCTTGTCGAGCATCTCATCCCAGGTGGACAGACTCTGGATCTCCTTGGAATGACACCAGAAACTTAGCCAATTATTGCAATCGAAATTTTTTTCTTTATACTGTGGTATCATTTTTGGAGAGGGCAGGATGCTACTCAGGGTCATACCGGCCTGGGCTACGTGATCTGAGAGCTCTTCCATGTCTCTTCATGTAGTCCAAGGAGGTATGGCTCAGGTCATTCACACCAACATGGACAATGACAGAGTCATATTTGTACTTGTTCTGGAGTGACCTGAGTGCTTGTGTTATGTGGCGGATCCTGGCAGCCGACAGGCAGCTAACAGTAACCTTCTCCTTATTCAGCCTAGTGAGTGGGACGTCAGTGTGCCTGACTATAGAGTCACCTATTACTAGTATGTTGGGTATGTTATTTTGCCTTAAGGGCTGTGATTGCATGGCACACTGGTTTTGTGAAGTATGTGTTTCATGGTTTGTGTTGGGAGATGGAGGTTGCTTGTATGTTTGCTTTGGAGGTCTCTGTTGCTTTTACAGATTTTTATTTAGAGCCTCCGAGTATGTTTTCATGTATTTATGTGTGTTTTTTGCTAGTGCTGGTTTAATGGGTCTGTATGAGACTGGTGGTGTGATGCAAGTATTTCCCTTCTCCTCTTGACTGTCTGATCCAGGCTTGGGTTGAGAGAGCTTAGCCTCCATTTTGGCTGTATAATTGCATCTCTCGCATGTATTAGTGTTTGGTGGTAGGAGGAGAGGGTTGTCTGTGTACATGAGGCAGTTGTAACATTGCCTCAAAATGCCTAAATTCACCAGTTGGACTGGAGAGTATACCTGAACACCTGAAACTGCCCTTTGGACATGCCTGGATGGGTACAGTGAACTGTTTTATTTTATTGGATGGCTGGAAAGGTTGAATAGAGAGCCTTGTCCTTCTGTACAGTACAGAAGGGTCTAGTGCTAGGGTTTATAAGTGCTTGCTATGAGTTTTGAGCAAGTGCTGGGCTGAGAAATGAATGGCTTGAGTGCTTAAGTTGAACGTTTGTCTAGTTGCAAGGGAAAAATTGAAGAGGAGACTTTGGGGAGCCAGGAATAGTTTTACCATAGCTAACTGGTGCTGCCCAGTGCTCAAAACCAGGCAAATGCGGTATTTTTTAGCAGGGAAATGTAAGAGATAGAAATTAAACCAAAGTGGCCAATAAACTGTTAATTTCTGGGCTGAAACCACTACTCCAGGGACAGATAGACTGCTCAAAGCTCCCTTATTTCACAG
The DNA here is from genome assembly GCF_019279795.1 of Protopterus annectens. Classification (NCBI taxonomy): domain Eukaryota; kingdom Metazoa; phylum Chordata; order Ceratodontiformes; family Protopteridae; genus Protopterus; species Protopterus annectens. Next base: position 1,011,634,974 of record NC_056747.1, on the reverse strand, counting down.
GTGAACAGAGAAACTTCCTATTATTCAAGTCAGGTATGGGCAAACACAGAGATTTGTAACACAGCCCTGAATTCAGCACTAACCTAAAAACTGGACTATACTAGCTTAGAAAGGTGGGAAACAAGTATCTTTTTTTTTTGTTTTTTGTTTTTTTTTCAGAAAATAAAGCAGATACAATCAAAAAAACATTTAAATGCACAGAAAAGGGTACTTATTGTTATATATCGCAGATCAGAGTTGTAGACAAGGCCCCTAGTAATAAAGTAGAAAGAAACACAAATACAGTAAAAGCAGATGAATAAAGTACATTTTTTTATATATAAAACAATAGAAAATAAACAAACTGATTTAAACAAGTTACCCAATTAACCAGAAAAAAGCTCAAAACTGAGCCCTTTTCCAGCAGTCTTCAATCAGACAAGTTCAAAATGCACACTCCGGCTACTAAGGTGCAGGGGAACCTTCTCCAAAAAAAGATGGCCTGGATCAGTGCTCAAGTTATACAAACAAAGCAGGCCTGAATCTGGTCTATGCTACAGCAACAAGGTACACCAATTTTAGAAAGAAACAGTTCAAATAAGCAGGCACAATAAGCCTGTGACCAGAAATTCCCAGCTCAGAAGGGCAGAATCCAGCCTCTCCTCCCACAAGTGTGCAGACCACAAACCCTCAATGTAGAATAACTGGCCTGAAGCCCAAGTGCTTAAGCCAGAACTAATACACTTTTAGAATAGCAGACACTGGGCCTTCAATCAGCAATTCCCAGCTTAGAAGGATGTAAGCTACCTGTCCTGCCAAAACAGTGCAGACCACAAACCTTCTTAATGTAAAACAAACTGTATGAAGCCCAAGTGCTTAAACCAAAAGACTTAGAATAACAGTTACAATTTAATCAGGCTACTACCTGCTATATTTGCCTTGCTCAGCAAGGCTGTGCAAGGCTGTGCAATGCACAACATGGCACACACATGCTTTACAAAAATAAATGGGGATTGAGCACTAAGGCTTTGCAAAACATTAATGTCTATCATGCAATGATGCTTCATACACAGTTAATGTTGAAAATATGATATGGGTGATATAAGGAGCAAGCACTGGGGAGTAAAAAGGGTAAATATGACCATAACATGTGACAGTTAATATTGATTTTATAAAATATACCTGTTAAAGAGCTGAATCTGTGTCTGCATGGGTTAATGCATTGTTGTTGGAGGCAGATGGTATTGAGTTTGAAATGGGTTGTAGGCATGAGTTTTACAAGTGTGTATACTAATTTTACATACAGTTACTGATACTACTGACTTTTACTGTTGCTGATCGATGGTGCATGACTCTTTAAAGAAAAGAAATGGGGAAGATAGGAAAGTGTACTTTACTGTGTACTCTGTACATGGATGGAGAGTAGGCACTCCATCCAATGTAGGCTTGTGTCCACCATGCAGTGCACAATCCTACACACCATACCTGGCAACTCATTCCGGGTGATAATTACACCCCCTCTACTGCAGAGGGGACCACAGGCCTATCCACTGGGAAAAAATTACCCGAGGGCCCAGGTAGTGCAGGGGAGCATCGAGGTGCTGTGAGGCTGCAGCCCAGATGTGCTGAGTCTTGGTGCTGTAGCTGGTGGAGTGAGAGTAGGAGGACCACGGGGACCTGCTTACTTGGCTGTGCTGTAGTAATATAAAAAGATGAACATACAATTGTAAAATAAAAAACAAACCAAATAAATGAAAATAAAAAAAAAATCAGACACATAAAAAATAAATAGGTAAACAAAGAAAAACAAAAATTAAACATATTAATAACATAAATATATAACAACAAATACAAACAAATCAAAAAAAAAAGTTAAAACAAAAAATTATACATAATAACAACAAAATGAAAACAAATTAAACAATAAAAAAGAAGAAAAGGGGTGGGTGAGAGAAAAAAAGGAAAACATTATTAATTTCATAGTTAATATACAAAAGCTTTCTTCAATTATTTTACTCTCTTCTGTTAGGTTTTTCTTTTAACACTACCAACTCCTAAGAAATGTCTTTACTACTTTGAAGATGACCCAGTTACTAACAGATGGAGACTCTAGCACTGATCAGATTGTAGCCAGCAATCATTCATGTGTGCATGTATACACACTTACACTTGACAGCAGGACAGTCATGCCAAAGGTATTGAGGTATAAATGTAACTTGCTGTAATGATGATTAGGTAACAGCATTATGTATATAATACTGAAAACATAACACTATTGTACACACTATTATATATTTGGGAAGTGTGGTCTTTGAACCCACAACCACTGGCTACTGTAATGCATACTGTCCTTTTACACTTTATATATGCCTGCTCACTGTTCTTTCTTTCTTATTTGCAATGGTGATGGACAGGTTGACAGACGAGATCAGACAGGAGTCCCCATGGGCTATGATGTTTGCAGATGACATTGTGATCTGTAGTGAGAGTAGGGAACAGGTGGAGGAGACCCTGGAGAGGTGGAGATATGCTCTAGAGAGAAGAGGAATGAAGGTCAGCAGGACTAAGACATAATATGTGTGTGTGAATGAGAGGGAGGACAGAGAAATGGTAAGGATGCAGGGAGTAGAGGTGGTGAAGGTGGATGAGTTTAAATACTTGGGATCAACAGTTCAGAGTAATGGTGAGTGTGAACGAGAGGTGAAGAAGAGAGTACAGGCAGGATGGAGTGGGTGGAGAAGAGTGTCAGGAGTGATTTGTGACAGACAAGTACCAGTAAGAGTGAAAGGGAAAGTCTAAAGAGGGTAGTGAGACCAGCTATATTATATGGGTTGGAGACAGTGGCATTGACAAAAAGGCAAGAGTCAGAGCTTGACGTGGCAGAGTTGAAGATGTTAAGATTTGCACTGGGTGTGACGAGGATAGACAGGATTAGGAATAAGTATATTAGAGGGTCAGCCCAGGTTGGAAGATTTGGAGACAAAGCCAGAGAGGCAAGATTACATTGGTTTGGACATGTGCTGAGGAGGGATGCAGAGTATATTGGGGAAAAGATGCTAAAGATGAAGCTGCCAGGTAACAGGAAAAGAGGAAAGCCTAAGATAAGGTTTATGGATGTGGTGAGAGAGGACATGCAGGCGGTTGGTGTGACAGAGTAAGATGCAGAGGACAGGAAGAAATGAAAACAGTTGATCTGCTGTGGCGACCCCTAATGGGACCAGCCGAAAGAAGAAGAAGATATGCCTGCTCACTCTTATTTGAGAATGTGAGACATTTGCTTTGTGCTACAGAGTATGCCATGCATACTTTCTTTTACAGTTGAGCTATGCATGCTCAATTATATACAACTGTCTGAAATAACAAATAATCCATCTTTAACACTTAAAGCTACAATAACCGTACTTTATATATGCATACATACCATATGCTTCCCTCATCCTTGCTAGGCACACTCCATGAGACCTCACATTTGAAGCCCTTTCTTTAGCAGCTGTAGAAAAGAAAAACAAAATAGAATGCCATTTTGAATGCCAGTTTTGACCATATTCAGCTATAACTTTTACTATTGGTCAATGCATTTTATACATACACATCTGTGGAATATTCTATGTTCTACATTCCCTTATCCACTGATCAAGGGTATCCCTCTTTTTCCTATGGAGGTTGTCATAGTGATGGTGACACAGCTCATCAGTGCATGGGTACCTGTCACATTGATCAATGCCCTAGCTAAACTAGTCCAGGCCTCAGACTTATACTGAGAACCTGAATAGTCCCAATGAAATAGGTGTAGGCCATGCTTCTTAACTAGGAGCCCAACTAAAACGTTGGACTCCTGAGCACTGCAATGCTGTGCACAAAAGTGCACACCTTCTCCAACACCAGCCATGTCTCCTAAAGATCAAGCTCAATGCCCATTGATCATTTCCCACCAATTCCACTTTAAATATGTTTTCCTGCCAATTGTACATATTGTACTTACTGATAGTTACTGAGAGAGAATAGCTGCAATTGCAAAAAAGATCAAAGAGAACAGATTATGGTGGTTTGGACACTTGCAGAAAAGCAGCAGACAATCTGGTTAGGAAGATATGGGACAGACAGGAAGAAGGTAAGAGGAAGTGAGGATGTCCAGCAAATAAGTGGATGGATTGTGTGAAAGAAGATCTGTGACAGTCAGACATGAGTGTTGAAGAATGCAGGAGTGTGGCATTGAATCGAGAGACTTGGCGACAGTTAACAAGATACCCCAACCCCATATAGAAAAAATGGGAATATGGGGGGCTGCTGATGCACTTACTGAGAGTGTGCACTGACTGTTTTTTGATACATTTGAAAACACTGTGCACCGCTTACCATCGCACAAACACAGTAAGCCAGGGTGCACGATAGTGGCGTGCAACACTGACCATAAAAAACTGCACTTCCAAAGATATTTGATATATTACTGCTTATGTAGCTATGTTATTCAAATGGGATTGCAGAAATATACTTGCATCAACATAGTACACATTATACCCACAGTCATATCTTTCATAATATATGCACAATACCCATATAAATGATTAGGAAGAAATAACTGACACAATATTAGTGTCTCAGCCCTCATACATGTAAATATTAATATCAGCTACAATATGTCAGGTGTTATGACAGAGAGTAAATATAACGTGATGTGGGAAAACATTAAAAGTGCATGGCATATGAAGTTTTTGAACCCAGGACCATGTGGACAGTAGTCCGAACCTTACAGCTTTTGCCACAAGAAGGTTGAGAAAACATTTGTCTATGTTGCACTTCATTTGTATAACCTGCAGTGTCTTCAGACCTAGACTTACCACCTATTGCCACAGGATTAGTTACATGACATCCCCTATATTAGTATTCATTGTTAACTTGACGGTGTTAGGGCACCTCAACCTCACTTACTGGGTTTGTGCAATGTGCAGTGATATTAATTGAATGCATCCGGTTTCTATTTTTGGCTGTCTGGGTCGTGTCTGATACATGGGTGGTCCAGTTGTGCAAATGAGCTAAGTGTCACGCAAACATGTGCAAAACAAAAAAAAAGGATAAATGAAAAACAATAAAATATATGCAATTAATAAATGCAGAATGACATATCTATGGCAGGGTCCCTTGTATGATTTTTCCTTATTTAAATGTGTTTGGGATCCTGCCAAATTTCGAACAAGGGAAAGCTATTGCCGTCATACCTCTCAACTGTACAGATTTTTGGAGAATGTCCAGATTTGTGCTTCATATTTTTGGTCTGTTTCACATAACATTTGTGGGATTTTGGCAAATTATTGGGGACTGAATTCAGAAAATAATGACTGAAATTCAAGATTCAGATTTCCTACCCATTGGAACATTCATGCTACTGCAAAACCTATTATTCTATCAATGCTTTAAGGGTGTAAAGGCAGTATTTAAACATTGCCCCTATTTTTGGCCCTTTGTCACCCCATTATTTATATCTTTTTTCAGATTTCTTCTTGTAAGAGGTTCAGAGCTCTGATTGCCATGCTGCAGACAGCAACCTTACACAGAAATGCTTTGCGCATTCTCTAAAAGGTTTGGGGGCCATAATAACACTATTGCACACCGCAAAGCCTTGTTTAAGGGTGCTGCACTTCATTAATATGCATTGCGTAGCACAGCCACAAGCACAACTTCATGTACATGGAAACACTCTGTGTAGGTTCCACACGAACCCTACACTGAGTTTCTTAAATCTTGCCCCTGTGTTTAGATTATTTTCTCTAGAATTCTGCATTAAGAATTCCTGCTGTAGAATTTTGTGTTTACAGTTCTATCTACAGAATTATTTGCCTAGAATACCTTATTTAGAATTCTGTGTTCATAATGCTGTAGGCAAAAATATATATGTTGAATTCAATTTGTGGACTTTTATCCATAGCACCCCGTAATTAGAATTATGTCTATAATTATATCATTGTAATTACATTTAATATTTTACCTTCTAGCTGAACAATTGTGTTCTAGCTGTATAGCTCTGTGCATAGAATTCCAGCTGTAGAATTTTGTCTGTAAAATGGATGGCTTAAATCCTCTCTCTATAGAATTCAATGTGTACAACAACCTGCTTAGAATATTATCCTTAGAATTTTGTTTTATAATTCCATCTACAGAATTATTTATGCAGAATTCAATCTTTTGAATACTTCTTATAGAATTCTGTGTTTAGAATTTCTGCCTGTAGAGTTTTTATTTGCAAAATGTTTTTTTTTAATTATATCTGTAGAAAATTGTATTCTGTATTGAGGATTCTCTGTTTAGAATTTTATTGATAGATTCTGACTGCAATATTCAATCTAGAGAATGCTGTGCTTAGAATTCTGCCTGTAGAATTCCATCTATAGAATTCTGTATTTAGAAATCCGCATCTAGAAATCTGTTCAGAGTTCTTTCTGTAGAGCTTTAAAATTAGTGTTTAGTATTCAAGCTATAGATTTCTGTGTGTATAATTCTGTCTGTATAATTTAGTATGAAAAAATGTATAATTCTTTGTTTAACTCATTCACTCCAGTGGAGCTCAGGAAGTTTGCACTGTAACTTCCAATGGGCAGAGCCTAAGTCTTTTCACAGAATCAAATTATGCCCTAACATTTCAAACAAAAGATATCTTATGAAAGAAATATAAATGGCAAATTCTTCAGCTCAACTATTTTTATAGTAGTAGTATTCTTTTGGTTCTAGATCTTAAACTGATTTTTATAAGTAACAGTAAACACGGTAACTATTACAATTGCAATATTTATAGGTTCATAGGTTCATAGGTTGGTAGTAGGCTATCGGCCCAAGGGCCTATACAAGCCTAGCCATGACAATTCCCTGGATATTTCTTCCCACATTATTTACTTCCCTGGACCCCTGTCTAGCAGGGCGACTGACGTGATACCCGGGGTGAATTTCCTATCTCCCATCCAATCGTCAAAGTTCCTTTTGAAGAGGGCCAAGGAGGCGATCTATTTGACATGTATGGGCAGTCTATTCTAGAGTATGGGGAGTCTCTGGGTCAGGAACCTATCTCTCCAGCATGTTTTGTTCATTGTGATGACAAGGTTTAGATCCCCGGAGCGTGTCACTCTAAGGGATTGAGATTTCTTTAAGTGGAGCATGTCCAACAGCTCAGGGTTTGATATGGCCTTGTATGTTAAGCAGAGATTGCCTCTGAGTAGACAATATGCTACAGAGTATAGCTGGAGTTTTTTTAGATGGTCAGCATAGGGCATCTGCTTTAGGCCTGTGATTCTTTTAGTGAGCTGTTGCAGATATCTTGTGAGGTACATACCAAACGGAGCGTTGTACTCTATAATGGGTCTAATGAGGGATGAGCACAGTGGGACAATGATCTCCTTTTTTCTGGATGAAAAGCTCTTAGTGATGAGGTGTGCCACATAGAAGGATTTCCAATATCTCAGCAACCACTGAAGTTACACACATACTGTCAGCAGCATTTTATTCACCTAGCTGAGAGCTTTCATGTGAGCTAAGGAGTTCTGTCTGTGTTACTTGGTTGCTGAGATATTTAGAAAAATTTGAAAATTATATCTTCATAAATTAATATCATAAAAATGACAGTTAATACCTATTTACCTGCAGTAGACAGAGGTCAAATAGTAATGCAATTGAGTTTGCTATTGTGTAAGCTTTAAGATGAAATATTTTGAATCCTTTTACATAGCATGGTTTTGGAATTATTGATACAAATATAAACAAGCAATATTTGATGCCAGTAGATGTTAACTGTAGATGCACCTGGAGGCATGACTCAGATGTAATGAGTTAACATTATACCTCTAGAGTTCTATATTTTGAATTTTACGTGGGATCCTGTGTTTAGAATTAAATCTCAAGAATTTCCTGTTTAGAATTCTTTTTAATGAATGCTTTCCCTGGAATTCAGAAAAATGCCATGTGCAATTGCAGTAAGCCTCCTCTTGGCATGGCTCACAGTGTGATGTGTCACAAAGGCAATTATCAATTAACTAGAATGGAATTTGCATCCACTAGTGCTGCTAACTCCAAAATCTACCCATGGAAGTATCAAAGCCCATGTAAAAATAGTGATCCCTTTAACTGTGGATGGAAAGGACATGAAGAATCGCACAAGCAAGTAGCATATGTAAGCCTAAGCACATGGACATGCAGTTCATAGCGACAATATGGGAATGTTTGCAAGGTACATTAAAGGGCCTCCTGCAATGTCTAAACCTAAGAAAGGAAAAAAAGTGTTGCAACAAGAAGTGGGAAATATGTAAGGTAATCAGAGAAGGTAAGAATGGAGTGGAGTATACGAAGGTATTTTTTGAAGAAGGAAAGATGAAAAATGATTTAAGGGTAAGACAGGGAAGGTAAGAGGATGAGGTTTAGAAGCAGGAATACGCAAACAAACATAAGAGTATGGCAGAGAATAACAGGGGAGGTACTGACACTTAAGGCAGTGGAAGCATGGACATACAGACAAAGGGAGGGCAGTGCTGGGGAGGAATCAACAACAAACAGATGAAGGAAGAGACACACAAGAAAGTCAACATCAGGATAGGTGATAGGAGCAGCATACTCTTCTGTATCACAATTCCAGTGCTATACTCTGGGTGATGTCAGTCAGCATCCTGACCTCCCTACTGAGACCTGTCTGAGTTGGTGATGGTTAGTAATGTGACTCTGTAAACCACATGACAGCCCTCTTCAGGTGGCCAATGCAGACTTCTAGCCACTGGTCAACCAAATCCCCCTTATCTCCACCAACACCCTGCAGCACTATGAACTTCTGCAAGTGCTACTTGAGGGAAAAATGGTATTCCATTTCCGTGAACAACCACTAGACATAGCAGGAACGTCATCCTGCTTACCTATCAATGTACCCAACAGTGAAGCACCTGCAGCCAGGTGGAGTGGAGGCAGAAGAAGGTCAGGACTATTTTGGGGACTGACAATCTAGGTAGTGCCACTAGCACAACCATTGCATATCCTGTGAAGATTGTTGACAAAAATGGAGAGAAATAAAACAATAAAGAAAAAAGTTAAAAAAAGAAACAGCATGATGGTGATAAAGTGGGGGAGGAAAGAAACAAATACTCATTGCTGTTGGATACAGGAGATATGGGCTATAAGAGCATTACAGATATATATCTGTATGTATATATATATATATATATATATATATATATATATATATATATATATATATACACACACACACACACACACACACACACACACACACATATACACACATATACACACACACATATATATATATATATATATATGTATGTATTTAGCTCTTCAGGAAGCAGGAATATAATACAATGGCACATTGCAGGCTACTGCCCTTGATGCAGTATAACACGGTCCTGTGCTAGGATGTGCAGTCAGGTGTGCAGTATCACAACTACCAAGAACTGCACATCCCTGAAAAAAGATAGGCATCTCTCCCCCTCCCCACTACTACACAAATATGTACCCCCTGCTTAAAAAGGATAACTGTACCTCTGTGTAACTTAATGTGTTGAAGTACTGCAGGTATTCTTGTCAGAGCAATGATCTGTGTGTCAGGGTTCCTATTGCAATGTTGGAAATTGCAATGTTGAGTCCTGGCAAGCCAAAAAAAAAGACAGAAATGCAGGAAAAGAGTGAATATTGAACATTCATCTTTTCCTTTAAATGTGTTTTTTTTGCAGGAAACAAGTGACAACTCTCTCACACCCTCCTGAACTTATATATATATATATATATATATATATATATATATATATATATATATATACCATCTATGAGATTACAATACCTCAGTGAAAAAGGAATATTCCCAGAAATTGCAGTCTTACATTTAGTATATATAATTCTGTTTTTTAAGCCAGTCACTGCTTTATAGGACTCAGCTTAGAGAATGCATATGTCCTGCCTCCTACCTTTGTATATATGAAGAGCATTGCCTACCACTTAAATGCTTTGTATTACCTTCCTAATACATGCAGCTTCAGTAAATTGTTATACTTAGCATGTGATACAACAACTTTCACGTCTCAGGTCATGTACTTTTATGAATGTATATCTAAGAATGAAGTACCCTTGCAATGCATAACAGGCACTCATTTACAGCAGCATCTCTACTGGGACATACCCTGGCAATGTGCATACAAACTAACAGCTACGTACAGAATATGGACTCAAAAACATGTTAATAAACATCCATGTGCTCCCTTTTACCTGGAGAACCTGTTTGTTGTCCTCTGATATAGAAATCTATTATCCAAGATAGCCTCCCGATCTACAAAAAAAAAAAAGAAGATGAAAACATAAAAATAAATCATAAATTTCAAGTTTAACTGTATGATGCATTAGACAGACTACATTTTAATAAGCAATCATTTAGTAGAAGTACTTACAAAACATCTCTGATGCACTTGATTTCACTTCTTCCCACCATCTAAGAAGGTCAAGACGGCACCTCATCAGATTCCTGTAGTGGTGTCCGCACTGCTCACCAGACAAGACATGCCAATGGCATCAGAATCTACCTTGGCAAGACTGCACCAGGCATCCACTTTATACTGGGGCTCTCATAACAGTCCTTTCAGGAGCTCCTGGTATAGTCTGTATGGAACAAATACAAAAAGGCTGTGCTTTCTTTGCTGCCCTAATGGGGAGCTCTGCCAAAATCACTGCCCTTAGAAGCCATGACCATTCACTGGGTTGCATTCCAAAGAACTAGGGTACCCTCTTGTTGTTATGCATGCCAACTTTCTCTGCACTTGATGTGCAGTATTGAGCAGCTTGTTAGTGTGAGCAGTCACACTTCCACCATTACTTAGCAGAGAAATTGATTGCATTGTCTGATGGTGCTAGGTTGTCAACACTAGCATGGATATCTATTAGATGCATGATGCTAACTGTGATAGTAGTTTTCGTGTTTAGCACCTAGGTAGGCTGCAAAAACTACAGTAACTTTTCACATGTCCACACTCAGGTTATTCACCTGCCCATGTATGTTCAATGTGCTCATGCAAGTGTACAAAGGTGAGTAAGCCTTTTAGCATGGGTTGGTCCTTAGCTGCAATAAGTGAAAGCTGAGATCCATGAACGTTGATTATCTGGTGCCTCCTTAGCATAGGTGCCATGCTAGAAACTTCAACATTTTAAGATATAAGCTTCTGCAGCCACCATGGGTCTCAATATATTATGGAAGATTGCACTGCAGCAATTACCACAGTCTGAGGAAAGACTGTACAGCACATATCAAAATGCAGCCCTTCTGAAGGATGGATAAGTGTATATCATAACACCTGATATTATCTGCTTCTGTGTTTGCTTGAGGGTTTCCTGAAAGTATGGCAGTACTACATGTTTATTTATGCTGCAATTCACTGGTTCATCCATGCTGACAGTGTGACGGTTTGTCATGCTTTCTGTACAGTGACATGGCACAATACACATTTCTGTGGGGTAGGGCAATAAACTGCAATGGCTTTACTATTCTATTTGTGTAAGTGCATCACAGCCATAGTTTTACTACAAAAATAGGGATTATCCATGTTTAGTTTTATGACAGCTGTCTGAGGGCATGTGCAGCTTCTTAACTGCAGTAGCACTTCATATGCCATCTAAATAGTACTCTCTCTGGCTGTTTGTCAGAGGTACCTGGCTTATGCAGACAGTATAATTTGGTACATATGCTGGAGGGTACCTTATGGGAAAGCAAGATTCTCTCAATTTAATTTCTCCAAGTCTTTCAGTAAGAGAATATAAATATCATTTTTGTGTGGCTGATGCTGGGGAGGTGAGTTAAGTGTTTAGGGAAAGAAAGTGTAAACAGTGTGCATCCATTGGCAGCACACACGTAGGTTTCATACAGTTATGTTCATGTACCAACTTAACATGCATTATAAAGCAGTAGCAGCCATGTTCATTTTACTTAGGAAATATCTCTGGGCTCCCTGATGAATTTGTGGCCATGCTAGAGTACATACACACAGCATGATTATCCTGTACTATTATGTATGTAGAGAAGCAGTAAAATGTCCATGACGAAATATATGCTCTGACATATGCATGTCCTAGGGGTGTGTTCATTCCATGATATGTGTAGCATGTATGATACCAAACTATGGAATACTGTCAGGGGTCATTATACGTGCCAAGGCGGAGTCCACATTTGAAATAAATATTTTATATATCTGTTTGGTCCAGGGGTGTTAGGACAAGAAAACATCCACTACACAACACCTTTCTATGGTTATGCCACACGTGTGATATTTCCCACACAAATAGAACAAGACTACATATTTCATGCCATGCAGACATCTTGCTGTTTACATCAGTGTATGCATGTGTCAGATAAGGCTGTGAATATTCTCACTTTGTTTCCATTCCAGAGGAAGATGTCATAAATGTAGAAATCAAAGTAAAAGCAACTAGTTGTCCCGTGCAGAGAATGAGATCTTGCTGCAGGCCTTCAGTATCTACAGTCAACAGATGATTAGCCATGACAAATCTGAGTGGGCCTTTTTATGACCTCTCCTTATGGGTTGTAATTAATGTCATCAATGTGGTCAATGGCCAACACAGCACATGAAATCAAGTGAGACATTGGGCCATGGACATAGTAAGTGCCACTAAACCTCAGGCAAGAATAATGGGAGGTGGCCTCCTGACTAAATTTCTTTTATCTGAGGCAGAGTGGTTCCTGGAATCTCTGTATTGTAGTATGGACAATTCTACAATCCACAGTGGAGTCCTGGATCCTGGTGTGGTGGTCTGCTGACTGCCCAATAAATTGTTAGAGATGCTCCAGGTGTCATTTGTAGACAAGTGTCTGCCATAGTAGGGAAATGTTTGTTTAATATATTTTGCAATCATACCCACTTCTTGTCGTTATGTATTAAGTTTCTATATCACTTTATTAGGTAGTATTTATTCATTAATAATGATTCAGAAATTCATGAAAGATCAGTTTGTGTGTGCTTTTTATGTTGGTGTCTTCAGTGATGCAGTGTTATCAGGTTCCACTACTGATATAAAGATGCCTGATGTCAGTGAACTGTCCATCACTGATGATTATTCCAACCAAATCAAAACAGTCAGGGATCATGATGTTAGCAATGAACACAGTTATTGTGGTACCCATATCCCTACCTATTTAGCAGACATAGCTTCTGTGCTTGTGGAACCCACACCACAAACATAAGGAGGTACACATGGATAGAATTACATAGGCAGCTCCACCCTGGAAGGGATGTCTTCATCTGCAGAGTACTCCCCCTTCATTGCCAAAAGCTATGCTGTGTGAGTAGAAGACATAGGGGGAAACAATGCCCTTAGTCATGCATGCCATGGATACCATCTCCCACCTGTGGTAGTTATGTCAATAGCCAGAGCCTAGGGTATGCGCATAGCCAAAATACAGGAACAAGCTGACACCACTGTAGTCCTTGATAAGATGATAAGGGTATCATAAAGTTTGTGTGATAGCCTCAGTAAGTGCATGGGCTGTATGTGCAACATCATAGACATGTGGTGTGGTGTATAGAGACTGCAATATAGAGGTGTCCCTCTGCCGGACATCATGGCAAATGAACTTTCTGTGGCTGTTCCACCTCTGTCTCTAGTGGTAAGGACTGTGTTGCATGGTGGAGGCAATAATCAGGCACATATAGTGATATTACGTTAACTCCTCCATCCAGTGTCGACAGGTGCACATTGCAATATGGATGTCCACACAGCCATTCAGATCAAGTCAACCTATGTCATGGAACACTGCTTACTTTCATGGAGAACTCCATCTTCTCACCATAGCATGGTTTATATCATGCCTGTGGCCCACACAGGTGAAGATACTCCACCATACAGAGACATGCATGGTCCAAGCACATGTCTCCTGCGGGTGCCCTAGACCTGTCTATCAGATCCTGCCACAGTGCTGCAACATCTACTTTGGCAGTGCCTCAGCAAGTACTCAAGAGTTCCACAATACCCACATTTGCACACACACACACACACACACACACACACACACACACACACACACACACACACACACACACACACACACACACACACACACACACACACACACACACACACACACACACACACACACACACACACACGCACTTGCCCAATGATGACACTGGACACTATGATCTCCCCAACTGTGTATATGATGATAACTGTGTCTGCTCTCTGCACTTTGTTACTTGGGTAACCCATGTCTGAGGTACAGTGTGGCCATTCCATGCATACTGGAGCATGGCCTGGGTGAAGGTTTGCATGCACCACTTTTTATTTTTTTTGTGTGATGCTTTACTTTGACCCATAATTATAAAGATGCTGCCTATTAGTCAGTGCCAAAGTATACTGCACCCATCTTTGTCTAGTATAATCTTGTCCTGCATCTGGCTTCATCATGGGCTTCTCATAAAGCAGCTCTTCCAGTGCTTAGTCTAGGACTTACTTCTTCTGAATGTGTCTGCCCTGCTGTAAATGCTCATGTTTAATGAGTTATGTAACACTGTACAGACTGAAAGGGCCTTACTGTATGTGGCAAGGTCACACTGAATGATGACCCTAGATGCATCCAGACAACTGAGTCAAGCCTTCAGCAGGCCAAAATCATGCTCAACAATGATATGGATGAGTGATGTAGGCATAGTTTTAGCCATTTTCTGCCATGGTCTGGAGATTTCTGACAAGTGCCACTAACTATAACTCTAGGGTATATTCAGCAGCACCAGTAAGATGTCCCTGGATACAATCCCTCTACACAAACTACTGATATAAATTGCATATGTGCCATACATGAGAGTTATGGGTCCTGTCTGGGTGACTTGCAGACACACTGTATATTATACCTTGTGCATTACAAACTGCCTGACAGATTATAGAGTGGAACCTTTTATGGCTGATATTCCATTCTCCTCTTGTGGAGGCTTTACTGAAAGGTGGCCACAGTCTATGTCCCCAGAACCTCAGGAAAATAGACTAGCTTGATGTCAGCTGACTCTTCCATGGTACGTGGAAACCACATATGTTGTCCCACACAATGCAGCATGGCATTAAGGAACTGATGGGAGTATATTTGAAGCTGATTTCTGGGATACATTCATCATGTTCCCCTAATGATCACTAAAATATCTCAGTAGCTAGCATTGTCAAAGCACACATACCATGGTATCAACATAAATGGGTACTCCATGCATCCCATGGGGGTGCATTTGATGATGACACATCTTGTCCTTCTGCATAGTGCATCTGCCCACATGGTAATGGTCCACAATTTCAGTGTCATGGAGAGCAAGGTATCCTAAGCACAAATAGATGACATGGCACTGCCAAGTGTAATGATACAGACATCGAACTACCAGCAGGAAGGACGCCTGTTGCATATATAGATTTATTTGTCAGGAGGTAATCCAGACATGTTTTTACAGTCTATCTTGTAAGTCTAGGACTTTACGGTAGTCATTAACTTTGAAGCTAGTGGCTGCCAGTACAGTATATATAGTCTCTGAAATGTTGCACCACGTTGTTTAACCTTATTTGCATCTGTAAGCATCCTAATAATGTTTCTCACTACTATATCATTATAACATAATTTGCATACTGTGCAGGCTGTGGAATTTCTCAAGTTTAAATGCTCATGCTAAGTGTGTCTATGAATCATTCTTACCACAAGAGTGGTTGTTCTTCATGCAAAATTGCTTACCACAACATGAAAATCACAGGGTTTGTTTATAATTCTTTTTGCAGAATTCTCTGTATAGAGTTCTGGCAATAACATTTTGTTGAGTTCTGTGTTTAGAAGCCTGCATTTAGAAGTGTATATATGAAATCCTTCCTGTGGAATTCAACTACTGATTTTTTAGAGTCTTACCTGTATCATTCTAGTTTACAAAATCTATCCAGAGATTTTAGTATTTAGAATTCTATCTGTAGAATTTTGCAAATAGTGTTCTAGCTGCAGAACACTATAGCTCAAACTAGTTTAGAATTATGTCTGTAAAATTTCATGACCAGAATTCTATCTGAGGAATCCACACTATATAGTCTGTAGAAATGCTGTCTTTAGAATTTTATGTTTAGAATTGTGGCCATAGACTTTCATGTACAGAATTCAATCTGTGGAATTCCAGCAATAAAGCTTTGTCTAGAATTCTATCCAAAACAACAGAAGTACAGCTAGTTGGGGCAAAGATGCAGCCATTCTGGGCATAAGAAGTTATGGGCCATGACTGGCAGACAGTAGTATAGTACTGCCATTTATTTCTCTACTGACATTTCTGAATGCCGTTAAGGAAATGAATTCTGATACTGATTTTACTTCAACGCGTTGTGACGTAAGTTGTAGTAAGCGTTTTGCTACACTTTCTAAAAGCTGAAAAGACCTTTTTCTTTGCTTTTCAAGTTGGATTTGAGGGAAAGAAAGGACCAAGCTTTGAAGAGGAAATTGAACCCTCTTTTTCTTTTGTCCTTCATTTCAGACCTGAGGGGTGCCTGATTGTGGAGCAGCACTGCCTGCTAGATGAGACAGCTACAGCTTGTGTAGTATTCTGTTCTGTATTTTAGCAACAGAATTCTTTGCTTCAAATTCTGCCTGTGGAATTTGAGACTATAATTCTATCTGTAGAATCCCTATACCAATGACATTACTCAGAGTGCCACTCATTGAACCCCTTTATCAGGATGGTTCTTTTGTTTTTATGAATTTCTATTTTCATCATGTTTGTTCAGTTATAGAACTGATAACTATGACTTCATAGAGGGTTAGAGTTGGGGGCTTTCCCCTCACATGGTGGTGCAGGTGTTTGTCCTTTTACTTCTGCCCTTGTGGCAATTACCTCTGATGCCAATGGACCACATTAACTCAGATAATCCTTGAATTCATTACCCTCCAAACACACACACACACACACACACACACACACACACACACACACACAAAACACACACATGCATGCACATGCGCACACACACACACACACACACACATGCACGCACGCATGCGCACACACACACACACACACACACACACACCTTAAACCACTAATACCGCGACATACAAGGTCACACGCAGCCATACCCATGTACACATGCACATGCCTCAACACTACCTATCCAGTAATGCAAGCTCTTTCACTGAGAGTAATGGATGACTGTGAATTTTAGGTAGGCTAAGTTAACTAACATGGCTAGTGATAGTGATTTATGCAGCCAAGTAGTTCTATGAATCACTTAGGTTCATAGGTTCATAGGTTGGTACTAGGATATCGGCCCTAGGGACTATACAAGCCTAGCCATACTTAGTTGTGTAATGTAGTTATCACAGTTGTTTCTAGGAAGACCACGTGGCTAATTATTTTATGCTATTCCCCCCAGAATTTCTCATTTGGGTTTGTGGTCATCCACAGAAACAGTCCACCATGGTGCTACACTTCTTTGAGGTAAACACTGCAGTAGGACTGCCTTAGAATCAGAAATGGCTGCCACCAGCAATTTAAACTTCTTACTACTATCAGTAACAATTTTTAATTCTGGCCAGTATCTATAGAAATTTATGAATAAAATTCTTTGTTTTGTATTCTGCATTTAGAAAATTGCCAGCAGAGCTGTACCTGTAGAAAGCAGTCTGTAGCTTCATATCTATAGAATTAATTCTGTAGAAATCCCCATTTAGAGTATTGTACATACAATTTTGTATATAGAAAGAATTCTATATTTGGATTTTAATCTGTCAAATTCTGTGTATAGCATTCTAACTAGAGAATTATCAGTTTAGAATTCTATACTGAGTTCTGTGCTTAGAATTCTGTTTGCATTATTCACTGCATAGTCATTGTTTAGAATTATATCTGTAGAATTATGTATTTAGACTTGTTACTGTACATACTTTTTCACAGTAGAATTCTGTTTTGAATAGTTGGTTTAAAATTCTGTCTTTATTATACTAAATATGGATGCCTAGAATTCAAAATATGAAATTTTCCCTTTAAAAAAATCTCTGTTTAGAATGCTGTTTAGAATTCAGTTTAGAATTCCTTAGTATTCTGCTATTTGTAGAATTCCCTGTTTAGAGTACAGCACTTAAAATTCTCTGAATTCTCTCTATAGAATTTAGTTCACTGGCTTATGGTTAGATTAATCTGGTAGAGTCAGAAAGTGTCTTTTGGGGGGGGCAGATATTGTCTTATTTTATTTTATTTATTTAATTAATTTGTTAATGAGGGAAGTGAATGCAATACATATGGACAGTTCACGGTAACAAAAATCTGAACTCTTGAGTGGTGGTACTACTAATGGAATATAATATGTAGCCTTAATGCTACTGCAAGACTACAAGCATGAGCAGCAAAACTTTCTTTATTTCCCCTTTGTTGACTGCATCCAGATGGAGTGTACTTAATTACCCTAAATCACTCATCCAGGAATATATAGTCTGAAGTAGGAAATACAAAAATGACAATGGGGTGGCTGCAAAATGAATGCCGCTGGAAATTATATCAGGAAAAGAAGAATTTTGGGAATAAGTCCTTGTGTATCTGATTATAGAGTTCCTGAAGCTATCAGGTTTCCAAAGAATACTCGTGATGAAACAAAGGGAGATATATTGACTCTACCAGAAAACTTCAGTATACTTTTCTGTAAACTGTGAAGAACCTTAAAATAGTCTGAAAATATAAAGTAATTGTTTAACTTTGAAATGTTTAACTTACTTAGTCGGTAGTTTGTAAAATACATGATCAGCATCTCCATCGTACTTGACCCTTCTGCTTATAAATAATATTTTACAGGGTAGTGTTGCATGACAGGACACATTGTTGATAGGTTACTATTTATGAAAGGACTGACAGCCTTTGTACAATCATTAGTCATCCATTTTGTACAGACTAGCTGCAAAACAAAAGAGGATGTGTTATTAAATTTATTAAAAGAAATCTCTCTCTCTCTCTCTCTATATATATATATATATATATATATATATATATATATGGGTTCCCTTCAGAATTTCATAGCTCAAAACTTGGAATTTCATATGATCGAAGATCATATGTTCGAAGTTTCAAAACTTCTAAATTCTGAACGGAGATTGGCATACAGCACGGTCTGGGAGATTTCCCTTGTGCTCGCTGTAGTGCGATCTCAGATTTGGTATATTTAAGTTGTGGGGGTGTAGGGGGTGCAGCCCCCCCACATGAGGGGGTGCAAGGGGGCTTGCATACTCATGTTTTAGTGTGTTGGGTGGTGTTTTGGGGGGGGTTCACAATTTTGAGATTCCAATATCTCGAGATTCTGAACTCGATATTCTGAAACTCGATATTTTGGGATTTCGAAATTTCATAGTGAACCCACACACACACACATATATATATATATATATATATATATATATATATATATATATATATATACACATACATATATATATATATATATATATATATACACATACATATATATATATATATATATATATATATATATATATATATATATACACACACACATATATATATATATATATATATGTGTGTGTGTGTGTGTGTGCGTGTTAAAGATAATAATGTACTGCTCATATGAGTCTCATCAGAAAGCAATTACAAGACAGAACTTGTAATTAGGAGTCAGCCAGACAAAAAAATAACAGAAAATACAAGTATTTCCCCCACAGAAGAACATCTTTGACTGTTTTTTGCCTACTGGGCATACTGTATTTTGCTGTTATTAGATTTGTCAGGCATAACTCAGACAATACACAGAGGTACATAGAACAGAGGTGGCTACTTGTGGGAGTACAAATTGTCTTACAATGCATGTTGCATTGTATCAGTGAAAAAAACAGTATATGCTGACTGATGATAGCTGTCATTGTGTATTTTGGGATCAAGCATCTTTTCTCCATCATTGACTTTCAGAAGTGTAATACTGCCAGACAAAAAAAAAAAAAGGAAGAAAACAAGAACTTGGCAAAGCTGATGCGGTAGCATGAGAGGAGTTTATAGGTGTGTAACAGGCTGATGACCACAAGGGGCTTTTTAAGCATACCATGCATCCCAAATCTCTGACAAGTTCTGGTAACCTTGATAAATGTAAGCAGGGGCTTGGGAGGTGAAATGTTTACAAAGAGAGGCCTAGGAGATTAACCATTTACAGGCTTCCTATGTCCATAGATTCATAGATTAGTAGTAAGCTAACTGCCCTTGCTAGCCATTTTAAGCCTAGCCGATTATCCCTTGTGAGATTCAAACTCTGCACCTTGTGTTTGCAAGGCAAACACCTTAACCATTAGGCCACCCTCCCAACCCTGTGCCATTTTCTTATTCTGCATGTAACTGTCTAAGTTTCACTTGAACTGGGTTAAGGAGGAACTCTGCTTCACATGAATAAGGAACCTATTTTGGGAAGGGGTAGTTTCTGGGATACATACCTGTCTCTCTAGCAGGTCCTGTATGTATTACAGGCAAGGTTTAATTCTTTAGAATGGGTAATTCTGGTGCTGTTTGTTTTGCAGATATGCAGGAGGTCCATCAGGATGGGATCTGACAATGCTTCATATATCAAGCATAGATGTTTTCCTCAAAAAATGTAAGAGACAGAATTCAGGGATAGGGCTTTGAGGCATTCTGCATAGGACATGTTACTTATGTCCTGTATTTCTTTAGTGAGAAACACCTGTAGCCATTCCAAATGCTGGATGTGGCTGGTTAGGTACATACTAAAGGTAGTTTTGTACTCAATGATATGTCTGTTGAATGCAGAATACAGTGGAACAATGACCTCCTTGGACCTAGACAATACCTTTGTTTATAAGGCGCACAACACAGAATGATTTCTTCATTACTGTAGAAATGTTTCATATGATGGTCAAAGGTTAGATTGCTGTCGATGTGTGTCCCCAAGTTCCTGACTACTAAATCAGCTTTTAGGGGTATGTTGTCAATATGATAGTTACCAGGAATGGATGACTTCCCAAAGGATACTATTATGCATTTATTGACATTTAGCTTTAGTCCATGGCCCTGACACAAGTTATTTGTTTGTGTCAGCCCTTCCTGGAGAACATTAATATCAGTGGGGGATTCTATGACTGCCCCTAATTTGCAATCATCTGCTAATTTAGTCAGCCAGAGGCCCTTGATGTTGACCTTGACTTCATAGAAATAGATGCCAAAAAGGAGCAGTCCCGGTACCAATTCCTGAGGGACTCCACTTGTGACTAGCCTCTTTGCAGAGGCAGACTCCACAATTATAATTTTATGCATCCTGTCTGTGAGCCAGCTAGCTATCCACTGGGTGACAAAAGGATTTATACCTAACCTCTTGAGTTTGTCATAAATGCCTTAGTGGGGTATTGTGTCAAATGCCTTAGCCAGGTCACGGTAGGCAGTGTAAACCATTTTGGCCTCATCCATTGCTTTGGTGATCATCTTAAAAAAGTTCACTAGGTTTAGTAGCCGTGACTTGACCTTGACAAAGCCAAACTGGGTTGGGTCCAGTGTCTGGAGGTTTCCTATGTCATTGTTCATTTCCATGATAATTCTTTCCATGGCTTTGTATATGAGACTAGTGAGACTTATGGGTCTGTAGTTTTCAGGGTCTGTAGATGGCCCAGATTTGTGTAAGGATATGATGGTTGCTGTTCTTCATTTCTGAAGCATGAAGCCTGTTTGGAAGCTACAGTTAAACAGTGTGTTTCCAAATGATCCAATAGGTCATATTTCATGCTAATTAGAAGGCAGTCTGGGATATTCTCTGGGGTCATTGATGCAGTATTCCTGGCCTTAGAGAGAGCATTGCAGACCTGTTCCCTATTGATAGTAGGGGGTAGTAATATTTGGTGGTATTTCCTGAGGGGATGCTGAGGGGGAGAGGGGGATAAAGTTAAAACTGAATTTATCTACCATCTACCGTATGTTTGATATATCTTCTGGCACAGTTTTGGAGGCATCATTAACAGCAAGCTCTTGCTTTGAGGTTGCAGGCATAGCTAAAGAATGCCTTGTGGTTGTCCTTGGTCTGGGAAATCAAATTTACCTCAAATGCGGCTTTGGTAGATTTTATTTTTCCACTGAGTTTTTGTTTTGTTTGATGAGTGTGCTTTATCCTGCTGGGTGCTACAACTTATATTTTTTGTCATAATTTTCTTCTTTCTGTTATAAATCCTACTGATGTTGTGATTCCACCAGAATGGCTTGTTTTTTCATTTTGTATTGTATTTATTCCTGATTGGTACAGCTGCCTCTGTGCAGCTATTAACATGCTTGTATAGGGTTTCTTTGAACAGTTCTGCATAGACAACAGTGTTCTCAGAGTTTATGGGGGCTTAATGTTTGCCAGGTTATCACTTAATAGTAAGAAGTTAGCCTTAGAATAGTTCCTGAACATTTCAAAGATAACTGGGCTCTGGGTTTTATTTTTACTTCAAAAGAGACCATTTTGTAGTCTGACCTTACCAGGGAGGACATTGCACTAGGGAGTGTGCAGTTCTCTTCCATATTAGTGAGGACCAGATCTAGTATGTTTGCACTCTTGGTTGGTTTATTGACAATCTGGTCCAGGGAGTTTGTATTTACAAAATCCAGGAATCTCTGTGCCTGCATGTTTGGTATTGTATATGATTTCCAGTTAATAGTGGAATAATTACAGTTGCCCATGAATATGGTATTGGGTTGGATGGTAAGTATTTCCAGTAAGCTTAAATACATGTTAAGAATTTCCTGGGTCATAGATGGGAACCTATATCAGGTAAGGAAGTGGTATGGGATTTTACTATGGTGATCTGAACATGGAGAAGCTCAAGTGCATCATCCTGCTTGAAGCAAATCGGGACACCTCCGCCTTTAGTCCCTGCCTGTGTAGTAACTGGTCTAAATGTCTGGAAGGCATTATAGCTTTGCACTGCCAGGGTGCTGTCAGAGGCTTTAAACCATGTCTCCGTGACTGCACAGATATCAACATTCTCTAGGCTGAGGCGAGCTTATAAGGAGTGAAGTTTGTATGTTTAGACACCTTGCATTGAGCAGTAACACCTTTAGATTTTCTTGATTTTGAATTGCTATGTCAGAAGTGTTGGCAATGCCTACAGAAAGGTATTATGGGGCAGGACAATGTGTTAGCTATTATTCAAAATCCTAGAGAGAAGAGGTGCATACCATCCCTGGCAAAGTGGCATGGTCTGTTAACCATCTCCTTCTACACTGACAAATACTGCACCCCCATAGAATGACACCAGAAACTAAGCCAATTATTTAAGTCAGTTGTCTTCTGTCCATATTGTGGCATCATCCTTGGAGAATGTAGAATGCTGCTCAGTGCTAGACTCGTGCCAGCCTGTGACTAGATTCCAAGAGCTCCATGATGTCTCTCTTCATATAGTTATTCTGCAGATGCAGTACTTATATAATCTTACCTATACTGTCTGTTTTATTTTTATCTTTCAATCAAGTGAATTGCTCTTTTATGTATGCTATTCCTGCTGCTAATGAATTGCCAACATTCTAAAAAACACAGAGTGAGAAGAATGTCTATAGGTGGAAGTCTAGTACCTTGTTCAATGGTTTGGCACCTATTTCCCTAATTGACAGGAGCAGCCTGTTAACGCATGATGTGGACAAGGATATTACAGAACTGTAAAATCCCTTGGAGTATTGCAAAGTCAGCAACATTGTGATAAATTTGAGGTAAGCTTTGCTAGGCTTAAAATGGCAAATAGACTGATAATGTAGTGACTGCCTCTGAACGTTTGAGAGCTTGACAGGACTGGTGGCTGATACTATGCTCTGTGTACAGAGATGTAATCAGATCCAAGTTGTTCTGTGAGATTTGTATGACAAGCACACTGGAAAAGCATTGGGGTTAGGTTTTCTAATCTCCTCAGACCTGATTTAATAGTGTTCAAATTATGACTACTACACTAATTTCTGTACAACCCCAGATCTTCCAAGGATATCTCTTAGTTCTCAAAGGCCACCAGAAAGCCACTTACTAGTAGAATAAAAAACAAACAGAAAGCCTTTTTGATCTGGACAAAGAGAAATAATTTTCTTCCGTAAGTCTATAAACCAGTAACGAGTTGAAATGTCAGGACCCACTAGAGTGAGAACGGTGAAAGAATGGATTTACATATACTAAATCTGAGAAACCATTTCTTGGAATATTCTATTTTCTCCAAGATATGTCAATCTCGGTGTTGGTATATAGAAGTCTGGAGGGTGGGCAGTTTTAAGGAGAAGAGCAATTTTCCAAGATTTGCTGTTCCCTGCATTTTCAGTCTTTTTGCTGCTTTTCGACACTTGACATTTTGAGTAACAACATTTCAAAAGTGAGCCCTGTAAACATCCAGGATTACTTGATCTGTATGAGGTATGTTTTCCATTTAGACCTGAATTACTCCACCATCAAATTACATGTGCATTAGCCATTCCATTGTAGCATGAGCCGTCTGAAGATCAGAGACTAGCCTGCCTCATATTATTGAAACAAATCCTGAAAGAGCTGATCATCTCTGACTTCTAGTGAAGAATCTTCAAAACTACCTTGGGACGTGAACTTTTTACCTGATATTCTGCTGATTCCAGCACACAAGTCAGCTAGTTTGGTCAGTCAGAAATCTGCCCTGAATGATGCTCTGCTAGGTGTCTATCATTTCTAGCTATGAACACTCTAAAATCCATGACTTTATATGTTTAGGAGTTCTATCTCTTTACTTCATTTTCTACAAGGACAAACTCTACTTTCACAAGTCCTCATTTTATTTTCAACCTGTTTTCTAAGTTGCTGCTGAAGCAATCCATTTCTCTAGATGTTCTTTCTGGATGTTATGGCTAGGTATAATGTATCCTCCCTAACATGAATGGTCACCATCAGTTATGGTCCCATTTCCACAGAGTGAATGCATACAGAAAGATGGATCAGTTTTTCATTTTCTTTATTTATGGTTTAATTTCTCAAAAACTTTTCTTAATGCATTTTGAAAAATAAACCACATTTCTATGTCAGGGTTTATATGAAATTAAAGAGAACAATGGTGCTTTAATCTCTGAGGCTTGCTTGGAGTAATTTCTCACTCATTATATTCTCAGGAGTTTCTCCTTATATAGCTGTTGTGGGTCACTAGTAAGACCACCGTATATGAATATGTTAGAAAGTTATTTTCTATCAGCCTAGTTTCTTATAGAACAAGAATTGCATAACTGTCCTCTCCTAGCTCACAATATTTTAAAGTTGTACTTTTCAGTAAATAGAACAATGTGACCAGTAGGGGGTGCTGTTTCAATAATTATTGCTATTTTTAATCTTTTTCTGTCTTAAGCGACACTGATCGGCATACTTGAATCTACTTTTTGTTTTCTCAGGATCTTTTTTCTGTTCCTCCTGCTGACCACCTCTCTCTCTCTCTGTCTCTCTCTTTGTTTTCCAGTAAGCCCTTTCATTATCCCATTTACCAGCTTTATAACTGTAATAGGGTTGGAGCCGGCCATGCTGGACCATTGCACAGTAAGTTGTAGATCTTTCTGCCCTATACCCTTTTCTTGGCCGCAACACTTGTTTTACTGGAGCAAATCCTGCAGTACTGAGCCCAGTGGTGTAACAATATCCTACAAGTGAATGACCATAGTATGTTGATTGGTACTTTACTTACGGATGTAAAGCATCTGACACAGTCAGACATAGTTTACCATTAAAAAAGTAGATGGACATAGGGTATGTGAGCTGACCAGTTCTTTATGGAGAAAGTAAATAGTCTCAGTGCTTAGGTCTGTCTTGAACAGAGAGTGACAGGGTTCCTAAACTATCTGTATTCTCAGCAATAATCTGTCAAGGATTATGTTCATTTTAAAGATTAGTGCTGCAAGAATCTTAAATGATTGGGCTATTACTATGGCAAAATCAATTCTCTGGCCTGATGTCAAAGTCAAAGTCAAAGTAAACTTTATTGTCATTCAGAAATCACACAAGTGCAAAAACTGAATGGAATGCCGTATCTCCAGACTCAATGTGCACATTTTCACAGTTTCACAGACATTTACACGTGTAACACCTGGCTAGTACATCACAGACATCCAAGTAGGCAGGCTAATACTGCACATAATTAGAAACACATGATGTTTGTCAGCAGTTAGACATTCATAGCATGTCTAGCTGTATTCTTGCATCATGTCCAGACTATGATAAAAAGTTTACCAAAGACAACAAATGCAGCTATTTTATCAGGCTGAAAGTCAACAGTAGACTTACTTTTCTTCATCAGTATGTCAAGTCATTTTCTAGGCTTTGATCTTTAGAAGTGTGCTAAGTCGACACCATCATTACTCTCTGTTTTCTTTTTAGGGAAATGCTGTTATTACTGTTCCCCCTTTTGGTTGTGTCATAATAGTTTTAAGAAAACATTAACAAAAAGTGCTGATATGGGCATCGGATTCCTTCTAAAGACTATAGTTCATAGTACTTTTTTGTTTAGCAGAGGATTGCACTATCTAATTGTAAATGCTGTGCTACTTTCAACGAGAACAGTTTAGCAAGGAATTAAGAAATTATAAGCCTTTTTAAAAGCTAAGAGACAGGAGGCTTTTGTTTCTGTTGCTTCTCATCCCTCTTTGTCTTCTCATAAAAATAATAATTAAAAAAAACTATTAAAGATGCTGACAAGAGTATTGATCTGAAGAAGTCTACAGCTCTTGAAAATAGTTTCGTAGGTAGAACTGTTTATCTTTCACATTAGTAGCCTAATAAAGTTTCCTTTCAGTTCATCTGAACTGTGTTTTTATTTATTTTTGTTCATTTTGTGCTATAGCCACCTGAGGTTTATTGCACAGAATTAGGGGCTATCAGACATTTTTATGTTTTCTTCTAAGAAACAGAAAAAATAAGCTTTAGTCAAAGAAAAAATGTAAATAAGGGAAGACTTCTTTGAAGGAAATTAAGAAAGCTAAATTAACGGTTCCTTCGTTAGGCCTCATATAAGGGCAATTTGCCAGTCAGGTGAATAAAGCCTGTAATATCAGGTTAGACATTTCTTCTGTGGCTGCTGGTATAGATATTGTCCAACATGGTACAGGGTAATATGCATTTTAGTTCCTCTGTCTTTCTTTACATCTCACTTTCTCAATAGAAGGTTTTAAGAAGAGGATCGACTTTAGGGCAGCTTGCTCTGTTAACAGTTATGATTTTAAAAATGGTGCTTGATTCTGGAAGTGTCCAGATTTCTGTGATGAAGTCTTCCAGCTTGGGCATAAGTGCTCAGGCACCAGAAAAGACCAAGATATTGAATCTGTTCTGGCTACAGCTCCTCAGATGAGTTTCTCTTGCTACCTTAATAAGAGTTTTTTCTGGCAATTGTGGTGGAGATATCCAGATGATTGCTCCTAGTAGGGCAGATGCCTGTACTCAGGCTGATGACAATGTATTGGGAAGAGCTTTGTAATCCCCAGAATTCATTGGATATTGCGACTTGGGAGAAGACCAATGTCCCATAAACACCCCATAATACCAAAGCTCAATACACCACACTTTGTAAATGGCTGAGATTTACAGTGGCTTTCAGTGACTTTACATTGCAGCATCAGCACCCACTGAAAGAGTACTCTAACAACTGAAAGGCTCCTTTAAGGTACGATTGTTGGCTCTCCTGTCTGCCTCAAGAGCTTTGTGCAGCCCCTTAAACAAATGTTAAACATTTCTGTGGCCTCTAAGGCACCCTGTGGCCCCTGTGTGGGATTCCGTTTTAGTAACTCCTTTCTAGCCCAAAGATCAGGAGCGTGCAAGTATTTATCTTGAAAAACTCATTTCCTAGTTAAAGTTAACCCAGTAGAAGAATTTCTGAAATGCCAGAATTGATGTGCAAATGATCATATTCCGTTTTGGACAAGGACAGGGTGTCATTGCCCCCCCCCCCACACACACACACACACACACACTCACACCACACAACTTTACACCTAAGGTAGTCACCAAATGTCCTCTAATCCATGTATTCAGATGCCTGATTTCTTCCTTGAATGAGGGCCATAAACCCTATTTAGTAGAGACATGGACAGACAGTGTGGCTACTATACAGAGATAACTAAAAGACTGAGGCAGTCTGATCAACTGTTTGTTCCATTTATGAAGGGAAAACTGATCAAACCATTACAAAACAGACTTTATTCAAATGTTTGGCTAAATAAATTACTTTTTTGTTATGACAAATATAACACTCATACTAGGGAGGTTAGAGGCCACTCTACCACGTCATTAGATGCCACTACAGCCTTCTCCAAAGATACATCTGACCAGCATTTTTGAGGCTACAAGTTGGACATCCATTTACACATTTTCTAGCATTACAAACGAAATGTATGACTTTAAAGTACAGTGGGATTTGCTGTGGCTGTCTTGTAGGGCATGTTATCGGCTATTGATCCCATTATGGGAAAGAAGGGTGCTTGCTTTGTAGTCTTCTCATTATATTACAGTTTGTGCAGTGCTGGTCTTTATGATGGACATATATGTCAGTAAATGTTAAAATAGTAAGATCATTACTGCGGGAAAGGGCCCTTCCATCAAATCCCATAGTGCTGTACTTATTTTGGATATGGAAGCAGGCATACAGTTAGTTCTGTTCCATTTACTACCAGTTACATACAAAATATAGGTTCATAGGTTCATAGGTTCATAGGTAGGTACTAGGCTATTGGCCCTAGGGCCTATATAAGCCTAGCCAAAGGTACCCTGGCTTTCGCCACCCAAGAAAATTATTTTCCTGTGCCACTGTCGAGCAGAGCCACAGAAGTGATCCCCTGGGTGAATTTCCTATCTTCCATCCAATCATCAAGATTTTTCTTGAAGAGTGCTAATGAGGAGCTTTGTTTGATATAGATAGGTAGTTTGTTCCAGTGTATGGGAATTCTCTGGGACAGGAATCTATCCCTCCAGCATGTTCTGTTTATTGTGGTGACGAGGTTTAGGTCCCTAGAGCATGTAGCTTATAGGGATTGGGATTTCTT
Source organism: Protopterus annectens (assembly GCF_019279795.1). NCBI lineage: Eukaryota > Metazoa > Chordata > Ceratodontiformes > Protopteridae > Protopterus > Protopterus annectens. The sequence goes on along the minus strand of NC_056747.1, from coordinate 1,011,605,986 downwards.
TAAGTGGAGCATGTCTAAAAGCTCTGGGTTTGACATAGCTTTGTGTGTTAGGCAGAGATCGCCTCTGAGTAGGCGATATGCAACGGAGTAAAGCTGCATTTTTTTGAGACGGTCTGCATAGGGCATCTCTTTGAGGCTGGTAATCCTCTTTGTGAGGTATTTCTGTGGCCTTTCCAGTTGTTGTAGATGTCTTGTGAGGTACATACCAAAAGGGGCATTGTACTCTATAATGGGTCTAATGAGTGACAAGTAGAGGGGAACAATGACCTCTTTTTTCCTGGATGAGAAACCTTTTGTGATGAGGTGTGCCACATAGAAGGATTTCCTGACTACTGTGGCGATGTGATTATCAAAGGAGAGACTACTGTCCACCTGTGTCCCAAGGTCTCTTATCACACTTTCGGTGTTAAGTAGACTACCACCTATGTGGTAGTTCATGGGTACTGAGTTTTTACCAAAAGGAATGACAATGCACTTTTTGGAATTGAGCTTGAGACCATGGCTTTAACACCAGGCATCTGTCTCAGCAAGGCCCTTTTGTAGGATGTCCACATATTTTGGAGTTTTGATTATGGCTCCTAGTTTGCAGTCATCTGCGAACTTCATTAGCCAAAGATCTTCTGTGTTGGCCTGTACTTCAGAGAAGTAGATACCAAACAGGAGAGGACCCAGGACTGAACCCTGTGGTACTCCACTTGTCACTGGTCTGAAGCTGGATTTGGAGTCTGCTACTTTCACAGTGTGAGTTCTGTCAGTGAGCCAGTTGGCAACCCATCTTGTGACATAGGGATTTATACCTAGTTTAGTGAGTTTATCTATAATTCCAGAGTGGGGGATGGTGTCAAAAGCCTTGGCGAGATCTAGATAGGCTGTGTGAACCACCTTACCCTCATCTACGGCTTTGGTGACTGCTTCAAAGAAGTCTATCAGGTTTAGGAGACATGATCTGCCTTTTACAAACCCAAACTGCGTGGGGTCCTGAGTCTGGAGATTACCAATGTCATTGTTTATAAGTTCCATGATGATACGCTCCATAGCCTTGCAGACCAGGCTCGTTAGGCTAATGGGGCGGTAGTTTCCAGGGTCTGTGGTGGCTCCCCCTTTGTGGAGTGGGATAACTGTCGCTGTGTGCCATTCAGTGGGCACATAGCCTGAGGTGAGGCTATGATTGAACATGGTACTTAGGTGGGGTGCCAGTTCGTTCTGTAGTTCATGTAGAACACAGCCTGGGATGTCATTGGGTCCCATGGATGCTGTGTTCTTGGCTTTGGATAGTGTGTTTTTTACCTGTGCAGCCATGATTACAGGAACTTTGCATTCTTCTGGTATAGAGATGGGCCCTTTAGGGAATGACAGAGGGGTAAAGTTAGCACTGAACCTATCTGCCAGGATGTTGGCAATATCTGTTGGTTCTGTATATTTAGTGCCGCTGTGCTGTAACTCAGAGCAGATCTGAGTGTTGCCATTGAGATTCTTGACATAACTATAGAATGCTTTGTGGTTGTCTTTAGAGTCAGTGGCGATTTTGTTTTCATAACTAGCTTTGGAGGATTTTATGAGGGATCTCAGCTTCTTACTGAAGCTGACCAGGGAGTTTCTCCAATCATGGGATTTTACTATTTTTTGCAACAGTTTCTTTCTTCTGTTGTAGAGTTTGTTTATGGCAGGGGACCACCAGATTGGCTTCCTTTTTTGGAGGATAGCATCTTGGTTCTGTTAGGGATTGCACGATCCATGCACTCATGTAAGTGCTTATAAAGTGCATTTGTGTAGGATTCAGCAATCATACCTCTATTGTCCGTCAGCATGGGTGTCGTGAAGTTTGCCACTTCTGTCTTAAGAAGCGTGAAGTTGGCTTTGGAGAAATTTTTTACTGTGGTTTCCCTAATGGGGGGTGGGGAGGATGTGGATGTCTAGGGTGATTAGCTTATGGTCGGATCTGACCAATGAGGAATTGACCTCTGGTGTGGAGCACCGGTTGCCGATGTTGGTAATAACCAGGTCTAGGATATTGCTGCCCCTGGTGGGGGTGTGGATAAGTTGATCCATGGCATTGGAATTTATGAATTCCAGAAAATGTTGAGCACAAGAGTTGGTACATGAGTAGTTTTCCCAGTTAATGGTAGGGTAGTTGAAATCGCCCATTATTAGGGTGTTAGGTTGTACCCTAATATTTTCCAGTGTATTAAGAAATGAGGAGTGGGAATCCTGGGACATGGTGGGGGATCTGTAGCAAGCTACAATTTGGATTGTGGTCTTGCCCAGAGTTAGTTGCACTTGGATAATCTCGGATGCACTGAGCAACTAGCCTGGAGGTGTGGATATCCTTAATGAATATGGACACGCCTCCACCTTTAGTGTTTCGGTCCAGGTTAGGTGGCCGAAAGGTGTGGTATGAATTATAGCCTTGTAATGCAGGAGTACTCTCTGGAGCCTTGAACCAGGTCTCTGTCACTGCACAGATGTCGATGTTTTCCATTTTAAGGAGTGCCTCGAGAGAGTGCATTTTGAGGTTTAGACTTCTAGCATTGAGTAGCAATACCCTCAGATTCTTCTTGCCTGTACCTGTTAGGGTGGTGAATTTGTCATTTGAACCTTGCCTAAAAAGGCACTATAGGGGTGGCTAGAGCCTTAGCCAGTATCCAGAATCCCAGGGGCGACAGGTGCAGGCCGTCTCTGGCAAAGCATCGTGGCTTGTCGATCATGTCATCCCAGGCAGACAGATACTGGATCCCCTTAGAATGACACCAGAAGTTTAGCCAATTGTTGAAGTCAATCATTTTGTCCTTGTACTGTGGTATCATTCTGGGTGATGGCAGGATGCTACTCAGGGCTAGGGTCATACCTGCCTGGGCTACAAGATCGGACAGCTCCTCCATGTCCCTTTTCATGTAGTCCAAGGAGGTACGTCTCAGGTCATTCACACCAACATGGACAATGACAGAGTCATATTTGTACTTGTTGTGGAGTGACCTGAGTGCATGCGTTATGTGGCAGATCCTGGCACCTGACAGGCAGCTGACAGTAACTTTCTCCTTGTTTAGCCTGGTGAGTGGAACATCAGTGTGCCTGACTATAGAGTCACCTATGACTAGTTCTGAGTTTGCTCAGTGTCCTTCATTCGATTAGCTCAGTGTGAAATAGCAGAAACACTCACAACTTAACTTCTTAGGTAACAGAAAGTTGAAACCTGAGACAGCTTTTAAGAAAGAAATCTCAAAAGAACCAATGAGGTGCTTAGTCTAAGCTGTAGTCCAGGTGACCTCAGTCAGCCTATGACCTCAAACAATTCTCTCTCACTGAAATGCCTGATGGCTTTGGTTAAACCAAGATGTCCCTGAATATGTGCTCAGACACACAGCCTCCACAAACACTAGGCCCAAATACAAGCCTGAATATGGAAATGCTACAAATATCCCCACTACTTAGAAACAAACTGCAGAAATGTTTCTCACAGCTGAAAAGCAGCAGTGAGCCTTTAAATGAAAGTTTTAAACAGCTAAAGGAGCCTCTAGAAAAAAGAGTTTAACTGCAACAAGTTATCAGAAACAAACAACCCAATAGGAGGACAAAGGGCCAGATTCACGAAGGCTTGCACGGAGTCTAAGAGTAGAGTAAGACTCCAGACATCTAATATGTCTGCCGAGCGATCTAGCAACAGCTGGCAGGGGCGTGCATGAGAGCTCCTAAAACGACTCTTGCACAGACAGTGTTATGTTATGCAAATTACATCATTTGCTGCTGAAAGCTATGCAAATGAGGTAAATTTGTGATCCAGGAAACATTAACCTGTCCGAGTAAGCATAGAGTTATTTGCAGAAATGTACTCCGTTGGTAACGGAGTACCGTTCTGCAAATAGCAAAACGGAGCTATGACAGCTCTAAGTAAAGGATGCATCCAGTTGAGGAAGCATGCCAATGGCCAAATATAAGGCCATTGGCATTTTAATCTGTTGCAAAATATTAAAAATAAATTAATTTTTTTTCCCTCCGATCAACGATGTTTAAGTGCGGCTCTATAAAAAAGAGAAAATAAAAACAAAAAAGCCAGAAATAGGCATTTTATTAAAAATATTCCTCTGCCATGCAGGTGAATGGCAGGCTGAAGACAACATGGCTACTGAGTAGTGGTTGCTAAGGGGGGAAGCTCAATTTGAGAGATGTAACCAAGCATTAGTAGGCAATCCTATGCAAATGGGGATAAGGATAGTGAATCCCAATTGTCCCTGCCATGTGAACCATGTCCCTAGAGTGTAAGTGTAGGATTAGGGGAGTAATAGAGTAGAAGATAGGTGACATCATGAGGGGGTATGTATCAAAGACTGTAAGCTTATTGGAGCAGAGTGTCATGTGTTTGCTGTGAGTTACTCAGGACTGGAGGAGGCGTGTCTACAGTTGTCTTAACTGAAACCCAGAAACCGAAGGTGTACGCCGTGGATATCACTAAAGTTTCTTGCAAAGATGCTTACACTGTGTGCATGCGTGTGCGCGTCTGTAAACCCGTCTAAGTCTGTGTGCGCATGTGTGCAGCCGTGTACGCCTGTGTAAGGCTGTCTAAGCCTGTGTGCGTGCATGTGCACCTGCCTAAGCCTGTGTAAGCCTGTGTAAGCCTGTGTGCGCTCGTGTGTGTGTGTTTGTGCTTGTTTCCACGGTGCTGCCCCCTGTGGAAACAGAAAGGGAAAAGGAAGGAAAAGAAATAGTAGGAAGTTAACCAAGGAGAACTAGCAGAGCTGCCAGGTGAAATCAATCAGAATCAGCCAATTCCACAGGTAGTCAACTAGCCCAGCCCAGCCCAGCACTTAAAACTCTGCAAACAATATTCCCCCATGTTTTTCTCAGAAACACTGCAACACTGCAGTCTGCAAAGAGAAGTGAAAACTTAAAAAGCTTAACTGAGACAAAAAAATGTTAAGGGCTGCCATTGCTATTATAAGGCAACATGTGCAAGATGCTGAGGGTGGTGCCATTGCGAATGCTGTTGAGCAACCCACAGTGAGGAGACGGAGAAGACACAGGGTAACCTACCAGGGACAACATGAGCTGGAGATAGTGGAGCGCTATAGAGTGGACAGAGACCTCCTGCAGCAAATTGTTGAGCTGTGCAGGCCACGCCTCACACACAGAACCAACAGAGGGGAACCCATCCCAGTGGAAACCAAGGTATGTGTTGGCTTAAGAATACTAGCAACAGGTACCTTCCAGAGACCAACTGGTGGTATGATGGGGATTTCACAGGCATCAGCATCCAGGGTACTGCACCAGTTCCTGAATGCCCTGTCAGCACATGTCGGTGATCATGAATATTTCCCCAATTCCTGTGAGGTATTGGCCAGCAATATGCTTCACTTCCAGCAAATAGCAAAATACCCTGAGGTAGTGGGTGCAATTGACTGCACGCACATACACATCAAAGCACCAGCTGGTGAGCGGGGTAGGGCCTACATCAACCACAAGGGCTTTCACTCCATCAACTGCCAGGTCATGTGCGATGCCCAGGGCATAATACTGAATGTGTGTGCTGGCTGCCCTGGAAGCTACCACGATTCCCATATCTGGCATCTGACGCAGCTGTACCAGACATTTGCCAATGGGGACATCCCTGACGGTTACCAAGTGGGGGATGCTGGATACGCACTGGAGCCATGGCTGATGACACCCATCAGAAATGCACACACACCTGAACAAGAACTCCATAATGAGGCACACGCACAAACACGAAATGTAATCGAACGTGTGTTTGGGATGCTCAAGTCATGGTTCCGGTGCCTGGACACATCTGGTGGAGCCTTGCAGTACTCACCAACTACATGTACCCAAATTGTCATGGTATGTGCCATGCTACACAATATGATCCTGTAAAAACAGCTGCAGCAGGAACAGCATGGGGCAGGGCCAAACAGCCCTCCACCATTGCCAAGGCCTGCACAGGCACAGCATGACTCGGAGGAGGAACAACCTGAACCTGCCCTAGGAGGCAGAATGAGGCGTGCCCAGCATGCCTTGGCCTTGGCAAAGAGGCAACACATAGCACATACACTGGCTCAGTAGGAACCCTGGAAATGATACCTCTCTCTGACTTGCACACAAAATAAAAGGGATGCCTAACTTGACACTACCTGTTTCCACACATGTATAGGGAGTGTACTATGTGCATCCGACATAGGCAGCCCTGCAGCACCACCTGACGCATGATTGCCATGTTTAAAGCAATATAAAGCAGTGCTAAGCAGCTTTAACACTATTTAGTATATGTAAACAAAATTGCCCGTGCTAACTAGCGCAACGTCGGGCAACGTTGAGCAATGTTGGGCAAGGTCGGGCAAAGTTGAGCAAAGTCAGGTAAACATGCTCATATCTGCTTTACTGTTCTTTAAGCAGTCTGGTCTGCCCAGTATGAAAATAAAAAGCAGTGACAGGGCTCGAGCCCAGGATACTGTGCATGATAGTCACAGTACTGAACCACTAAGCCATGACGGCATTTCACTGGCACAGCCACAGCAGGACAATTGTACACTAATGCAAACACAAAGAAATGCTGTAGCATGCCCCTAAAGAGGCATATGGGTAACCTCCCCCACAGGCCTTTGCAGACAGAGAACAGCAGGCCAGGCAGTGTGATGTGGGTTGGGTAGGCTATGAAGTCGCAATCTAATATATGTGACAGTGCATGCTAAGATCTGTAGTACAGTAGTATGCCTCAAGCCAGTACGATAGGCAACAGTACAGACTGAAATGGAGTACCTTACATAGCAGTGCAGGCCTAGCAAATGTGTATAAGTGTCAGGTGAAACCCTCATCCTATGTACACCCACAGTAACAATCAGGTGTGCCCCGGGTAGAAATGTACAAAGAATAGCTGTCCCCCCTGTATGTAGAAATGTTGATAAGTCTATGCAAAGTGTTTCATGGAAGCCCTGCAGGCACAGCATGATCCCTGTTGATTTATGACACAAAGGTGAGCCCTGCTGTAAAAATACAACTTGATTTTCCACACACATATAGTATAAATGTCTATAGTGGCCATGCTCACACACTTCAACAAATGTAGTGCATTTCATTCAGCATCACACTGAAAGGTCATACTGGGCATGCTCACACACTTAGGCTAAATATGGAAGTGATAATAAGGGATCTATGTACAAATGTGGTTAGTCATCTCTACTTCCAGAAACACATTCACAAAGTGCTCAGAAAATCATGCTATGTGTTCACACAACCTGCCAAGGTCTGTGCATGTAGGTCAAAGGAGGTTTCCTCTACCCATCAGTCATCAGAGCCGTCAGAGAGTACCACAACACACTTGCAATGAATCCGACTATGCACCGTCAGCAGCTGGAAAGACCACTGAAGTACCTCAACAAGAGGATTACTGGCCTCAAACAGTTGCCCCATGCAACAAGACTGAATTTAACCCAATCTGTACTCTGTTGCATACTGTCTACTCAGGAGATCTCTGCACAACAGACAGGTCCATGTCATGGCAACACTCAGATCTGTTCTGAGTTACAGCTCAATGGCAGTAAATATACAGACCCATGATATTGGCAACATCCTGGCAGATAGGATCAGTGTTAACTTTACCCCCCTCTCACCCATGAAAGAGCACATCACTATAATGGAAGACCGCAAAGTTGCTGTCATCACGGCTGTACAGGTAAAAAACACTCTCCAAAGCCAGTATCACAGCAGCCATGAGACCAGATAACCTCCCAGGCTGTGTTCTACACAAACCACAGAATGAACAGGCACCACACTGATGTACCATGTTCAGTCATAGCCACACCTCAGGCTTTGTGCCAGCTGAATGGTGCACAGCGACGGTTATCCCACTACAGAAGGGTGGAGACACCACGGACCCCAGGAACTAGCGCCCCATTAGCCTGATGAGCCTGCCCTTCAAGGCCATGGAATGTATCATCATACAACTTATAAAAAATACAGTTGTAATCCCCAAACCCTGGACCACAACCATGTTGTGTTTGTAAAATGCAGATCATGTCTCCTAAACCTGATAGATGAGATTGAAGCAGTCACCAGAATCGTAGACAAGGGTAAGGTGGTTCGCACAGCCTATGCAGATCCTGCCACAGCTTACAACACCACCCCACACTCTGTAAATATAGATAAACCCACTAAATGAGGTATAAATTGCTATGTCACAAGATGGGTTGCCAACAGGCTTACTGACAGAACACACACTGTGAAAGTAGCAGACTCCAAGTATGACTTTGGACCAGTGACGAGTGCAGTACCACAGGGTCCAGTCCTGGGTCCTGTCCTGTTTTGTATCTACTTCCCTGAAGTAAACTATAACAGAAGTTTCCAGATGACTGCAAACTAGGAGCCATAATTGTAAACAGTAAAGATGTGGACATCCTACAAAAGGGCCTCACTGAGACAGATGGCTGTTGTCAAAGCCATGGGCTCAAGCTCAATGCCAAAATGTGCATTGTCATCCCCTTTGTTAAAAACTCTGTAGCTATGAACTACAACATAGGCAATAGTATACTTAACAGTGAAAGTGTGAAAAGAGACCTTGGATCACAGGTGGACAGTGGAGACATCTGTGATAATCACATCCCCACAGTAGTCAGGAAATCCTCCTATGTGGCACACCTCATCACAAAAGGTGTCTCATGCAGAATAGAAGAGGACATTGTTCCCCTCTACTCATCACTCACTAGAACCATAATAGAGTACAATGCCCCTTTTGCTATGTACCTCACAAGACAACTACAACAACTGGAAAGCTTGCAGCAATACCTCGCAAAGAGCATTAGCGGCCTGAAATACATGCCATACACAGACCATCTCAAAATGCTCCAGCCATACTCCCTTGCATATCGCCTACTCAGAGGTGTTCTCTGCCTAACATACAAAGCTATGTCTAACACAGAGCTGTTGGACATGCTCCACGTAAAACACTCACATTCCCTCTGATCTTCGGACCCAAAACCACGAGTGAAATACCAAAGGAAGGGGTGTATCCATTTACCTTATGGATACCCACACCTACAGGTTAGTGGCACAGCATGAGGCCTTGGAGACCATGCAAGTGCAACTAAAATTGGGCAAAGCTGCTTATCAGATTGTAGCCTGTTACAGATCACCTACCTTGTCTCAGGAACCTCACTCAGTAGTCCTGAGAACAGTGGAAATTACAAAGGTCCTATCAAACAACATTATATGAGGAGATTACAACTACCCAAACACTGAGTGGGAGAATTACTCGTGTACAACGTCCTTTGCCCAATGTTTCCAAGAGTTGAAAAACTCTAACACCCTGGAACACCTGGTCACCACGCCCTCTAGAGGTGAGAACATACTGGACCTGATCATCACCAACATGGGGTACCAGTGTACCACAACAGAGATAAACCCCTCGCTGGTAATATCAGACCATAAAGTAATCACACTGGACATCCACATCCCGCACCCCCCCCCCCAGTCAATGAAACCACTGTGAAGACATTTTCAAAAGCAAACTGCACACTTCCCAAGACCAAAGTGGAAAGTTCCAAAGCCCCCTTGCTATAGGATAATGCCATACAATCTGCCGAATAATTTACAAGTGCATCCTATGAGCATCTACAGGGATGCATTGATCGAGACATCCCAAATAAAACCAAGATGCAAGATCCTCCAAAAATAAGAAACCAATCTGGTGGTCGTCGCCCCTAAATAAGCTAGACAACAGCAGGAGGAAATGAACACATGATAGAGCAAACTTCACAAAAGGAAAGACATCACTGATCATTATTAAGAAGAAACAATGATCGCTCATAAAATAATCCAAGGCCAGTTTCTAAAGACAAACTGCCAAGGAATGTAAAAATAACAACCACAAAGCCTTCGTTAGCTATACCAAACATGTAGGTGGCAACTTCCAAATATGCTGTCAGCTACTGAAAAATGGCAAGAAATACACTGAACCAACTTACATTGGCCACATCCTGGGGGACAGGTTCAGTGCAAACTCCCCCCATTACCCCCAAAAGGGCCTGTGTCCATCCCAGAAGAATGCAGAGCCCCAGACTTCATGGACATGCAGGTAAAGACAGCCCTCTCCAAAGCTAAGAATACAGCATCAATGGGACTGGATGGTGTCCCAGGCTGTGTCGTACACCAGCCCCAAAAGGAACTACACCCTCACCTACATTCACTGTCCAGACTCAATTGTACCACAGGCTATGTACCCAAAGAATGGCATACACCAACAGTCATCCAGCTCCACAAAGGGGGTGCCACAACAGAACCTGGAAACCATTGCCCTGTAGGTCTACTCAGCTTGGTCTGCAAAGCTATGGAGCAAATTATCATGGAACCCATAAACAGAGACATTGGGGACCTCCAGACACTGGACTCTACCCAACCTGGCCTTGTTAAAGGCAGATCCTGCCTCCTAAACCTAGTTGACGTATTTGAAACAGTTACCAAGGACATAGATGGAGGTGAATGTAGTCCACACAGCCCACCTGGACCTCTCTAAGGACTTTCTACACCATTCCCCACTCTGTCATCATGGACAAGCTTACCAGCTTGAACATTAACAGCTATGTCACAGGATGGGTGGCCAAGTGGCTCACAGATCAAACACACATGTTCAGGGTTGCGGGTGCCATGTCCGACTCTAAACCAGTCACAAATGGCATCACACAGGTCTTGGTCCTGGGACCCCACCTGTTCAGTAGATACTGCTCAGAGGTGCAGGCAAGCACGGGAGGAGTATGGCTGAACAGGTTTGCAGATGACTGCTAACTGTGGCCCATAATAGACTCTACGGTTGACACATACATCCTCCAGAAGGGTCTTACAGAGACAGATACCTGGTGTCAAAACATTGCCCTCAAGCAGAATGCCAAAGAATGCATAGTCATCCCCTTTGGATAAAACAAAGTGCACACAAATTACCCCATAGGTGGTAATCCAGTATGCATGGAGAAAGTCATTATGGCCCTGGGGACACAGGTAGATAGTAAACTCTCCTTTGATGATCACATGGCCAAAGTGTTTAGACATTCCTTCTATGCAGCTCACCTAATGTTAACCCACTTAGTCTAGTCTGATGATGTCACCATCCTACAAATATACATGTGGAAAAGAGAACTCCCAGTAATGTATATAGTGCATCATGTTAATGTGTACTCCTCTAGTATCATGAAGTAGATAGGTAGGGGTTTGAATCCTACACTTGACAAGTGTGTGATCTCCTTGGAGAGGAGCAACCTATTTGGAGAGTAGTAAAACACCTTAAAAGTGGTATACTAATCTTTGTCAAGTCTGATGATGTCACCATCCTACAAATATACCTGTGGAAAAGAGAACTCCCACTAATGTGTATAGTGTGTCGTGTTAATGCGTACTCCTCTAGTATCATAAAGTAGTTAAGCAGGGGTTTGAATCCTGCACTTGACAAGTGTGTGTTCGTGTGGGATCTCCTTGGAGAGGGGCAACCTTTTTGGAGAGTAGTAAAACACCTTAAAAGTGGTATACTAATCTTTGTCAAGTCTGATGATGTCACCATCCTACAAATATACCTGTGGAAAAAAGAACTCCCAGTAATGTGTATAGCACGTCGTGTTAATGCGTACTCTTCTAGTATAATGAAGTAGGGGTTTGAATCCTGCACTTGATGTGTGCGTGATCTCCTTGGAGAAGAACAACCTTTCTGGAGAGTAGTAAATCACCTTAAAAGTGGTATACTAAACTTTGTCAAGTCTGATGATTATCACCATCCTACAAATATACCTGTGGAAAAGAATGCTCCCAGTAATGTGTATAGCATGTCGTGTTAATGCGTACTCCTCTAATATCATGAAGTAATTAGGTAGTGGTTTGAATCCTGCACTTGACATGTGATCTCCTTAGAGAGAAGCAACCTTTTTGGAGAGTAGTAAACCGCCTTAAAAGTGGTATACTAATCTTTGTCAAGTCTGATGATGTCACCATCCTACAAATATACCTGTGGAAAAAAGAACTTCCAGTAATGTGTATAACATGTCATGTTAATGCATACTCTTCTAGTATCATGAAGTAGTTAGGTAGGGGTTTGAACCCTGCACTTGACAAGTGTGTGATCTCCTTGGAGAGGCGCAACCTTTTTGAAGAGTAGTACAACACCTTAAAAGTGATATGCTAATCTTTGTCAAATCTGATGATGTCACCATCCTACAAATATACCTGTGGAAAAGAGAACACCCAGTAATGTGTATTTCGCATCGTGTTAATGCGTACTTCTCTAATATCATGAAGTAATTAGGTAGGGGTTTGAATCCTGCACTTGACAATTGTGCTCTTGTGTGATCTACTTGGAGAGGAGCAATCTTTTTGGAAAGTAGTAAAAACACCTTAAACATGATATACTAATCTTTGTCAAGTCTGATGATGTCACCATCCTACAAATATACCTGTGGAAAAGAGAACTTCCAGTAATGTGTATAGCACGTCATGTTAATGCGTACTCTTCTAGTATCATGAAGTAGTTAGATAGGGGTTTGAAGCCTGCACTTGGTGAGTGTGTGTGTGCTGTATGTGTGTGACACTGTTGGTCAATGTGTTGTGGGTTTTGCTTTTACTACTGTATGACAACAGTATGTGCATTGCACATGTCAGGTAGCTGTGTGGCAAATGCATATACGTACATGTGACCTCAATTATTTCATAGGTGGGAACCCTGCTTTCTCCATGAACACATCTGTCATCTTTGCCAGAGTGTGCTGCCACTTTCCAGACCTTAGGTCACATCTGTATGCTTGTGACAAGGCCAGCGACTGCAGTGATCCCTAGCCTAGGTCATCCGTTTAACACACACTCATTATGGTTTCTACTGAATTGTGTGAGTGAGGGTTTATGGCTGAGGTATATTACAGACCTGTTCAAATGCAGCAAGGTCTGTCAATGATGGCATTTCATTATAGGTGTACAACAACCTTTGTGGATATGCATGCAGACCCCTTATTGCTTATGTGATCCAGTGAGGGATTTCTAAATACCTTTGGAAATGTGATTACCAAAGTAGAGATGACGTAACACTTGGCTGCATGTACACACTGGTACCTGTTCAACATGTTGGTGGCTACTACCTATGCGGTACTGAGGAGATACTATGTTTCGTAAAGGTGGATGACTATGCTCTGGTTGGCTTATAGCTTTACAGCATGGGTTTGACAACAGGTATCTGTCTGTATGATACCCTTGTGGAGGATGTGTGTGTCATCTGGAGAATGCATTATAAGCCACAGTATGCATTTCCAGACGTGGACGGACATATCCCTACTGTGAGTGCTTGTACCTAAGAGAGCTATATGGCAAACAGGAGTGGTGTCATGAATGGGTACAGGTGAATACCACTGGTTACTGGCATAGTATAGAACCTGAAGTATCCAAATGTTACTGTGTGTCCTACATCTGTGTGTCAGTTGTCAAGACATCATATAACGATTGTTTATGGTCAGGCTGTTGAGGTTATGTATACTACCAGAATGCAAAACAATGACAGATAGTAACAGTATCACCCACAGCACAGTGTCAAACCATGTCATACACACATGTGTACTCAAGTTCCAAAATGTGTGTAGTACAATGCATACTGGCCACCAATAGAAACTATGGAGCATTCCTGTGTAACACAGGGCATGTCACCCTGCCCATGTGTCCACTATGCACGTACGTGCAGACAGTGCACCTCCACCATGTTCACAAATGTATACCTGCAAATCTGTGCTAAACAAATCCCACATGTACTGTCCACTCTCTAACATATGCTGCCAATACTACTCACATCAGCCAAGAGACATGTGGGCGGACAATACACTATTGGAACTAACACTGGTGTAAATAATACTACATTGATAATCATAGCTTTAATGCATCATGCCTGCTCAGCTACACCTTCAAAGATATCATTACACTCTACTGCTGACAACATGATAACATTGCTATACTGCTGTAAAGTCACCCTGTGCATCAGCACCATGGTAGCCTGTTCCTGCATCAATGTTACAGATGACAGGAGGTGGCACAGGTTTCATCATATGCACAGGGTGTATTGTTGTTTTGCTAGAGGCCTACATTGAACCATACAATCGACATGTGTGTGTGTATGTGTGTGTGTGTGTGTGTGTGTGTGTGTGTGTGTGTGTGTGTGTGTGTGTGTGTGTGTGTGTGTGTGTGAGGGCCAAGAGTACTGCTATGGGCCAATGTTGATGTAATGTGTGTGGGTATGTGTTAGCCCTAGGTGTCTGTTTTATGTGTGTGTGTGTCTACATGCACACAGTTCCACCATGTGGCTGCCATATACGGGGATTTGTGGGACAGCCACAGACTGTACCTGCCAGGCTTTACAGATCACCGTCTCTGGCCATGGACACTGGACCTGTACCTGGCAGGTGTGCTACTGAGAGTATCAGGTACTAAGCCAGACTGGGTACTATCCTCAGAGGTCGACAGATGTACAATGGACCCAGGTCCTTGCTGGGACTGTCCAGAGCCACATGCACATGGTCTTCTAGAACGGTCTATGGACAGCCCACCCCCAACATTGCTGGGGCTGGTACTGGCACTACGGGAGCGGCTGTGACTTGATGGACGTCCGCGGCGACTGCCAGCTGCTGATGTTGCTGGCATACATCCACGTCAATGTCTCAACCATCCCACACTGTCCTGTCACATGGACATGACATTGCGTTGGACATCTAGTGTCTCACCCCAACGTCTATCAGTGACCTCAGTGTAATTACGGATGGCACCTGCTAGGTCATGGATACTGTCAATTATAGCAGTGTTATGTGCCCTCTGTGCCCTTAGGCCCTGTCTGGTGTGCTGTTCTATACGTGCCTGTGCCTCCATGACAGCCTGGAACATGCGTGAGGTTGTAAGACCTGTGGTACGTCTGCCAGGGGCATGATGAGTAGCAGTGCTCCGACAAGAACCTCTGGACATCTGCCTATGTGGTACCCTTCCAGACATCTGGGTATGGCTGCTGTGTTGGGATGCATGTGCCATAGATACCATACTGTCCTGGCCAATGCCGACTGTACACTGTCCCTCAGCTAAGGGCATTGGTGATGGATGTATTGGCAGTATGACTGTGTGCATGGATGGGGTGGAAACTTGTGTTCTGTCGATTGGTGGCCCAACAACAGACCCTGGCAAACATACCTGTCCCTCAACACACCTATCTTCATCATCACTATTTTGCTCAGTGACATCAGGTTCCCTGCTGCAGTGAACCAGCCCAACCTCAGCACCTGTGAGAGGAAGACAGGAAACACACTTTACGACCTGTACATGATGTCGGAACACATGCACACATGAACACATGCACACATGCACACATGAACACATGCACGCATGCACACATGCACACATGAACACATGCACACATGCACATGCAAACAAATACACACCTCACTTAAACAGACACACACACACACACACACACACACACACACACACACACACACACACACACCCACACACCACCACCAGCAATCCAGAACATACTCAATAGCGGTTGATGGTGGGGTAATGTATCACAAGCCAATCAGTCATATCACATGTGTCAGCATGCAGGACGTGTGTTGCTCAACAGCATGCAGTGCAGGTGTAGACAGCCCTTGCTAATAACAGTATACATGGCTCTGATGCATGTGTGTTGTTGTTCAGTGATTGGCTTCACCCTGGAACGCAATGTGTACATGGACACAACATTGCTGTGCAAGTATTGAAAGCTCTGCAATGCCCTGTGCACCATCACTCACAGGTATACATACCATGGTTGCATGTGTATCTGTGTGTCACATAGATATCCATTTCTGATTAGAGCGTCTGTGTCTTTAACAGATAATTGTGGACACAGGTTTAGCACATGCATGCTATGTATACACACAGGATGAGTGGTGCATGTATACCTGATGGAATACCATTGCTCAACATAGCCATTGTACAGTGGTTATGGTGAGTGTAGGACATATTGTGTACATGCCAGTGCCAGCCATGACATGGCATGCTACAACACAACTGCAATATTAAACATCACACATACCCAATGTGTGTCATGTGACCTACACACTCCATAGCATTACAATACATATATGTGTCACTTTGTACAAATGGTGATTGCTATGCATATTGTGTATAGGTGCATATGTTTGCACACACACAACAGTGAGGTGCATAGCAATGAATGCTATGTGTAGTACTGTGGTTACTGTAACTGGATGGGGTGTAGTACCATGAGCCAGCATCATGCAGCATCATGTGGTCACTCAAGACTACTAATGTGTGCCAGACCGGCACCTAGCATGCTGTACCTGAACTGCAGTACCATGGCTACATTCACCATTTCAGAACCAGTTGTTACATGGGTTTGTAAGGTGCCCAATAGGGAGTATTGCCTAACATGAATGTGTTATGTGTTGCAGAGTGTCGCACAGCCCCATGATAGGCCCCTACCCCTCAGGTATATTATGTGTGCTGTGTGGATGACATTTGGGATACTGGAGTGTGACCTTACAGCAGGTGTCTGAATACACCATGTGTAGCATATTAACGTGTACTGCATATGACAATGTTGTGTATGTTGTGTGCATGTGTATCGACTCTGCCTATCCAATATCCACTACAGTTTTGCCACAATTGTGTGGGATGCTCTGTGTATTGCATATGTTTGAGGCAGTTACACACGTTACTGGGATATGCATAGTCTCACAGCAAACATGCACAGCATGCATTATGTGTAGGTGTGTTACGTGTACATGTCCTACACCTCACCTATGACATGCACATATATCATGCAATATTAAATGTAGAACACACTCACCAGCATGGGTCTGCTGCCTTGCTGTCACACCAGAGGGACCTACAAGGATATGAGACAGTTTGTCAGTGGCAACAACTGTGGCATTGCTACTGTGGGTTTGCAATCTTACAGTAGTACAATGGTTGACAGCCACAGGCCTACATATTATGTTCCAAATTATCAGTATTGCACAACACTAGGCTCCACATCTTCTAACTACACAGTACACATCTCACATATGCATGATCTATGAGTAGAGGTAACAGTAGTCTACAGATATGCCATGTTACCTGCACGCTCCGTGTCAACTTGCTGGGTGGCCTCCATGATGATACATGTTTGCTGTTGTTGTTGTTGGCCAGGAGCCACCAGGCTGAGGAGCAACTCCTCTACTCTGGTGAGGGGAGGATGGATGGCTACCCCACCACCTGTGGCAAGCTGTTGTCTATGGACATCAGACGCATGCTGCTTGACATGTCTAAGTAAATCACTGCAGTGATGGCATACCTACTCATATGT